>NC_081553.1:75982558-76582558 GCF_963082655.1 Stomoxys calcitrans | reverse complement strand
ACTTTATGACTCCCATTGCAAATGATTTTGTTAGAATTCCAATTGGTGAAATGGTAAGCGTCCACAGCTCTGATAGTACGGAAGGGTTCAGTCCAGGTTTAGTGTATTTTAAATCCTAAATCCAACTGAAATCAGTACCCAGTCGACTTATGTCATCAAAAATACATTCACTTGAGTTACTCTTTACTTTTGAAAAATTTCTGTCTGAGTTTGACATTGGTTTATTTAAAGAAACCATGGAAATAGCTGGCAGGAGAAGTGGGTTGGCAGGTATAAGCCGGTGTCGAGTGTTTGTTCAATTTCATTTTACTACTCCCCCCATTTCACACCGTTTTCCGGGATTCTCGCTATACCAGATATGACTACAAAAAGGATGGCGTCAACAACAAAACTTTACAATTTCTTAGGACAGACTTTACACGTCCACAATGCGTTCTTATGCGTCGGAATTCTTGTATGGATTCGTTTCTTCGTTCCTGTGTTCAAGATTTTCTTTTTCCAATTGCTTTCTTTAAGTGCACACTCGTTGAAACAACAATAATAGCAGCAGTAGCAACAGCAACAACAATTAAACTTTTACGTGTTAAAAGCAAGTTTCAGCTGATTATGAAAATGTGAGTTAAAGTGTTTTTGTATCATCTATGAAGAATAAAATATTAAAAAATAAAAAAAATGTTGCACATACACTCACTCACTCACAGAACAAATAAAAAAGTTGCCAAGAACTTTGCCAAGTGGGTGAGTTCGTGTGTTCGCAGAGGGTGGAGTCTACAAACGACGGATTTATAGCAATCCCCATTTAATTGCAGTTAACCAAAGCAAAGGTGACAGCAAATGTGGCAGTCAATGAAAACAAAAAGTTTCTGCAGAGCAAAAGAGTTTACAAATCAAATTTTGATGTGATTTTCAATTTAAATAAAATAAATTTTTAGCAGACAACTTTTCAAACGATCTTTCATTGGCTACAAACGGGGATGCATTGTGCATTCGTGAAATTATTTTCATTAAGTATACAAAAAGGTCATATTTATGGGAAATTTTTGATCAAACATAAATTTTTGAAGACATTTCCTTTAAAATTTAAAAAATTAGGATTTCCAGAAAATATTGGGGAATTATTCAAAATGGAGGCCACCGTAGTGCCTACGACGCTAAACACCCACACTCGAATCCTGGCGTAATATCAGAAAAAAATATTAGTGGTGGTTTTTATACCCACCACAGAAGGATGGGGGTATATTCATTTTGTCATCCCGTTTGCAACACATCGAAATATCCATTTCCGATCCTATAAAGTATATATATTCTTGATCAGCGTAAAAATCTAAGCCGACCTAGCAATGTCCGTCCGTCTGTCCGTCAATTGACCATCCGTCTGTCAGTTGAAATTACGCTACAGTCTTTACAAATAGATATTGAGCTGAAACTTTGCACAGATTCTGTTTTGTCCATAAGCTGGTTCGTCCATAAGCAAGTTCGAAGGTGGGCTATATCGGACTATAGCTTGATATAGCCCCCATATAAACCGATCCACCTATTTAGGGTCTTAGGCCTATAAACGCCACACTTCTTTTCCGATTTTGCTAAAATTTGGGACAGTGAATTGCGTTAGGCCCTTCGACATCCTTCTTCAATTTGGGACTCGAGGCACCTTTTTCGACTACGACTTCAGGGAAAATTGCTCGACTCCGACTCTGCAGTTCTAGATCGAACTCGACTATAAAAAGGAGGTCCCTAAGTACCTGGGGGCCGCCCCAGCCCCAAAACCCCTTAAAATAGGTTTATTTGACGATCATGACAATATGGGACTCAAATGAAAGGTATTCGGGAGTAGATTACGAATATGGTCAGGAAGTACAAAAGGGGGCGAATCTGGCATACAAATTTAGATCGAAGTATAGGGGTTCACGCCACCCTTCAAAAAAGCCATTAGACCCATTATGACTACATGATACTTGGCTGAACCGATTTTCATAGTTTGTGCACGTTTGTCTGAAATGAAACATAGGGTATATAATTTTTAGATATCGGGTGGGATATTCCTTACCCCAGAAACGCCACCCATATCCGAAAGTGGTCAGATGAGCACAATAAGGGTATCAAATGAAAGGTATTAGAGACCAGAAAACGAATATGGCATTAAAATTTGGGTCCAAGCAACAAGCGGACTCTTCCAACCCCAAAACTTCTCTAAACAAATACATTCGAAGTTCATGTCAATATGGGACTCAAATGAAAAGCATTAGGCAGTAGATTATGGCATAAAACATTAGGTCCAAGAAATGGGAGGTCGACCACCCCTATATACCCTCAAATGGGCATATTAGCCGACCATGGCTATTCGGGACTCAAATGAAAGGTATTAGAGAGTAGATTTCGAATATGACGTTAAAATTTTCGTTCAGGTCTTGGTGGCGCTTGTCATCCTAAAGATACGTCAAATGGGTTATTTGACCTATTATAACAATATGGGACTCATATGAAAGGTATTTGAGAGTAGGAAACGAATTAGGTATCCAATTTTGGAGCCAAGTGTTTCGGGACACGATTTTAATATCTATTTTCAGTACAAAGTGCCGGTGGCCGCCCCAGCCCCGCCCCAGCCCCAAAACATCCTCCAAACGGTTTATATTTACCGGCACAGACAATATGGGGCTCAAATTAAAGGGATTTGGAAGTGCTACATGAATTTGATATCCATATTTTAGTCGAAATGTCTGAGGTGCCAAATTTTGTACCTCACAAATGTCGCCAACATTAAGAGGGAATAGACACTTCTTTGTCCGATGTTCTCGCTAGGATTTGTTCGCGTTCAGCGTCATAGGCTACAATGGCAAGAATTCGATATCCGCATTCAGGGCGAAGTGTCCACACCCTAAAAAGATATAAGAGAGTGAAAGAAGGCGCAGCGAAGCGGGCCCTGTCCAGCTAGTATTCTTTAAAATCAAATATTCAGGATATTTTGTATGAAAAATAAAAATTTGAAGAAATTTTCTTTAAAAGTAAACAACCTTCGACGATTTTTTATGAACTTAAACTTGAACGAAATTCTTTGAAATCTAAACTTTCAGATTGTTAATTAAAACGTAACAAACTTTTATTTCAATGAAAATCGAAAAAACGTTAAAATTTTCTATTGGAAACATTTATAGATCTGTAATTTTTAAGTAGACATTTCGTTTAATTTTCAGTTAATTTTTAACATTGCATAATAAAATTCATTATGCAATTCAAATGTTTCCCAATATTTAATTTCTTTGGTGTTTAAATTTTTTCAATACTTCTGGTTAAAGCGAAAATTTTCTCATTAACATATACCTCGTCAGCCTAAATTGTCTCTACTTGGCTTATGCTCCGTACATAAATTCATATCATCATGGTCTTCCGGGTGACAAGTCCGGGTCATCGCATTAAACACAAAAAGCAAATCGTCTGCTTAAGCAAAAGTTCAACCGGATTTCCCAAAAGCATCCAGAACAGTAGAATAAAGGAAAATCCGACGGAAACATAGAATAGAGTGCTAAGCTGGAAATGAAAGGTGAATACGCTTGACTGTTCACAAAAATGAGAAGGCACAAAACACGACGAACACCAGAACTCCATAAAAGTATTAAACAATTAATTAACAGTGATGAGATAAATTGTGATTTATAAACCAAAATTTCCCATACAAACAAGAAGAATAAGACAAACTGAAATTTGTAATAAATATTACCAGGGATTTAGGGATGGTTATGCTGGATGGGTTGCCATTAAGGTCATGAACAAGTAAAATAGTATTGGGCTCAAATGGAAATGACACAAGGTACATACAGTTATTAAATCCTATTGTTGCCGGTAATTTTTAATGTTAGGCGCTATACAGACTTTATCAGATTCATCGGCATATTGATAGGAGATTTCATTGAAAGGTTGATATGAGGTCCATATACATGCAATCCCACAAACCCATGCGGTTGTGGCGCTGGGCCAGTAACCCGCCCCCAGAAAACATAGAACCACTATGAAAAACAAAATAGTAAAAACGGACCCCCCCCCCCAACGTTGACGACCCCCGCAAACGAAAAATGGACCATGATTTGCGGATCTGCACCTGGAATATGGGCACTCTTTATAGAGAAGGTGCAGTATATGCGCTGGCGGATGTATTAGAGAAGTACAAGGCAGATATTACCGCCTTACAGGAAGTGCGATGGACTGGGAATGGCGTCACTACAACACCAAACGGTGACGAACTATACTATAGCTGCCATAACACGAGGCATGAATTTGGCTGCGGATTTGTGGTTAGTCGAAGACTGAAACACCTAGTCTCCAGTTTTACTCCGGTGGATGAGAGGCTAGCCACAATCCGCATAAAAGCCAAATTCTTCAACATCAGTCTTATTTGTGCCCATGCCCCGACGGAAGACAAAGACGAGCAGACCAACGATATTTTCTACGAGCGCCTAGAGAGAGAATATGACCGCTGCCCCGCCCATGATATTAAAATCGTTCTGGGAGAATTTAATGCGAAAATAGGGAAGAAAGAAATGTTTGGTCCAACAGTCGGAAAGTTTAGCCTCCACGAGATAACGTCCAGTAATGGGTTGAGGCTGATAGATTTCGCTGTGACATGGTAGTTAGTAGCACCAGATTTCAATATAAAAACAAGTAAAAGCGTGCTAAGTTCGGCCGGGCCGAATCTTATATACCCTCCACCATGGATCGCATTTGTCGAGTTCTTTTCCCGGCATCTCTTCTTAGGCAAAACAGGATATAAGAAAATATTTGCTCTGCTATTAAAGGGATATCAATATACGGTCCGGTTTGGACCACAACTAAATTATATGTTGCAGACCTGTGTAAAATGTCAGCCAATTCGTATAAGAATTGCGCCCATTGGGGCTCACGAAGTAAAATAGAGAGAACGATTTATATGGGATCTGTATCTGGCTATAGACCGATTCAGAACATAATAAACACGTTTGTTAATGGTCATGAGAGGATCCGTCGCACAAAATTTCAGGCATATCGGATAATAATTGCGACCTCTAGGGGTCAAGAAGTCAAGATCCCAGATCGGTTTATATGGCAGCTATATCAGGTTATGAACCGATTTGAACCTTATTCTACACATATGTTGAGAGTAAGAATAAAATACGTTATGCAAAATTTCAGCCAAATCGGATAGGAATTGCGCCCTCTAGAAGCTCAAGAAGTCAAATCCCCAGATCTTTTTATATGACAGCTATATCAGGTTATGAACCGATTTCAACCATACTTAGCACAGTTGTTGGATATCATGACGAAATACTTCGTGCAAAAATTCATTCAAATCGGATAAGAATTGTGCCCTCTAGAGGCTCACGAAGTCAAGACCCAAGATCGGTTTATATGGCAGCTATATCAGGTTATGAACCGATTTAAACCATACTTGGCACAGTTGTTGGGTATAATAACAAAACACGTCGTGCAAAATTTCATTTCAATCGGATAAGAATTGCGCACTCTAGAGGCTCAAGAAGTCAAGACCCAAGATCGGTTTACATGGCAGCTATATCAGGTTATGGGCCGATTTGAACCATACTTGGCACAGTTGTTGGATATCATATCAAAACACGTCGTGCAAAATTTCATTCTGATCGGATAAGAATTGCGCATGCTAGAGGCTCAAGAAGTCAAGACCCCAGATCGGTTTATATGGCAGCTATATCAGATTATGGACCGATTTCAACCATACTTGGCACAGTTGTTGGATATCATAAGAAAACACGTCGTGCAAAATTTCATTCCAATCGGATAAGAATTGCGCACTCTAGAGGCTCAAGAAGTCAAGACCCTAGATCGGTTTATATGGCAGCTATATCAAAACATGGACCGATATGGCCCATTTACAATACCAACCGACCTACACTAATAAGAAGTATTTGTGCAAAATTTCAAGCGGCTAGCTTTACTCCTTCGGAAGTTAGCGTGCTTTCGACAGACAGACGGACGGACGGACGGACGGACGGACGGACGGACGGACGGACGGACGGACGGACGGACAGACGGACGGACATGGCTAGATCGACATAAAATTTCACGACGATCAAGTATATATATACTTTATGGGGTCTCAGACGAATATTTCGAGTAGTTACAAACAGAATGACGAAATTAGTATACCCCCCATCTTATGGTGGAGGGTATAATATCCACAAAGTCACATGGCTGTCACCCGATCAAAACACGAGAAACCAAATTGATCACGTTGTGATAGATGGAAGACATTCATCCAGCGTGTTAGATGTACGATCGATCCGTGGAGCGAATATAGATTCGGATCATTACCTCGTTGCAGCAAAAGTTCGCACCCGTTTGAACATGGCGAGGAAATTACGATCTGACACTGCACGAAAGCTGGACATTGAAAAGCTGCAAACATAACAAATGGCTGCGGCATACTCCACTCGACTGACCCAACAGCTTAATGAAAGCACTCCTTGTTCCGATGATATAATGGCGCAGTGGCAAACTATTGCCCACTCCAAAAAACCCATGGTACGACCAAGAGTGTCGAGATGCTACTGAAGCCAAGAATGTGGCATATAGAGCAACCCTGCAATCAGTAGCAACGCGCCAGTTGAAGGAGAGGTGTCGGGAGAGGGGAGAAACGTCTATTCCGCAGAAAGAAAAAGGAAATAGAAAGTGTGAGCGAATTGAGATGTACAGGAGTCAGAATGAAGTCCGGAAATTCTACCAAAGAATTAAACATCAAACCGATGGCTTTGGTGCAGGTACATCCTCCTGCAGAGACAAAGTAGGAAATCTGTTAACTGACACAGATAACATGCTGAAGAAATGGAAAGAACATTTTACCCAACTGCTAGTGCCAGATGTTGGCGGCGAAGAGGATACCGCAGAACCAATCCCTGATGATGGTATAGAATGTTTACCTCCTTGTCAGAATGAGGTCCAAGTTGCAGTGGCTAGACTAAAGAACAACAAGGCAGCAGGAGCCGACGGGTTACCCGCTGAACTATTTAAGACCGGAGACAACACGCTGATAAAGCGTTTGCATCAGCTTATCTGCGCAATCTGGCTAGAACAACGCATAGCCGATGAAACTCAGCATACTATGTCCCGTATACAAGAAAGGAGACAAGACGGAATGTGCCAACAACAGAGGAATAAGTCTCCTCCCCATCACATACAAGATTCTCTCGAGCGTACTGTGTGAAAGATTAAAACCTAAAGTCAATGAGATAATTGGGCCCTATCAATGCGGCTTTAGAACTGGTAAATCCACCCTAGACCTGATATTCACACTGCGCCAAATCCTGGAAAAGACCCGAGAAGGACAAATTAACACCTCCCATCTCTTTGTTGACTACAAAGCCGCCTGGGATACTCCTTTACGTTCAAAGGAATTTCAACCCATGTCTGAGTTTGGTATCCCTGCAAAATTAATAAGACTCTGCAGGATGATACTTGCTGATACGCGTTCCTCAGAAAGAATCTTTCGGAACCATTTAATACCAAACGAGGTTTCAGACAAGAAGAAAATTATACGAGATGCAGAAGTGAATAGATATGGCTAATCTAATCACAAGAGAGCACATGCTACTCGCCTATGCCGACGATATCGATATCATAGGTCGGTCACCTGAAGTAGTAACTGCAGCCTTTGAAAGAATCGAAAGAGAGTCAGTGAAAATGGGTCTGGCAGTAAATGGAGATAAGACGAAATGGATGGTTTCAACTCCTAAAAAGCCTTGCACAACCGAGCACATAAAGAAAATGGAGAAAGTTGGGAACTACAACTTTGAGACAGTCAGTAACTTTATCTACCTCGGCACCGCCGTAACCGAAACGAATGACACCAGTTTTGAGATAAAGCGAAGAATAATACTGGCAAACAGATGCTACTTTGGACTAAGTAAGCAGTTTAGAAACAAGGCCACCTCTCGACAAACGAAGACTACACTTTACAAGACACTAATATTACCCGTGCTGTTATATGGTTCTGAAGCATGGGTACTTGTGAAAGCATATGAGTCAGTGGTTGAAGTATTTTAGAGAAAGATTCTTCGTAAAATATTTATATGGACCAGTTTGCGTTAACGGAGAATATGGGCGACGTATGAACCACGAGCTGTATGAGCTGTATGACGACGATAGCATAGTTACACGCATCAAAATACAACGGCTGTATTGGCTAGGTCATGTTGTCAGAATGGATGAAGAAGCCCCAGCAATGAAGTCTTTTGAAGGCAAGCACGGTGGTACAAGCAAACCGGGAAGACCAAAAGCCCGATGGAAAGATCAAGTTATGGGAGACACCTCGAAACTTGGTGTCAGAGATTTTAGAATGAGCGCAGAAGATCGAGGCGGGCGATCACGGAATGCATGAAGTGGTGTGGTGCTAATGCGAAGACGTCGAGTGTGAACATCTTAACCGACAGTAAAATTGCCATAAGGGGAATAACAACCAGGACGGTAAGGTCACGAACAGTCTTTCAGTGTAAGAAGGAGATTAACGCCTTCTCTGAGGATGGCAAAATCCGCATCGTTTGGGTGCCGGGCCATAATGTAGTAAAGGGAAACGAAAGGGCAGACGATTTGGCGGTGAAGGCCAGAGGACTGCCGTCAATAAACTTGGTTAACTCGAAGCCTTTCGGGTCAATGCAGTCCGAGTTAAGGGAGTGGGCGACGAATGCGCATGCAACACTGTGGAACAGCGAAACGGTCGGTAGGACGGCAAAAATCTTATGGGGGGATCCAGGTCGTGAGAAGACGAGGCTATTTCTGAAAGGAAGCAAGAAGGAGGTCAGTATAGCTATTGGTATCATAACGGGACACATAGGACTACGAGCTCTCCTATGTAAAATCGGTGCGGCAAGAGATAGCAAGTGTCAAATCTACTTCAACAATTAATGTCTACAATTAAATGCTAAAATTCGTGGAGAATTTGGTAGTTGTTTTTTTTTCTTAGAGCTTTTTTTTCTGTGCATGGTAGTGGATTCCGTGGATTTGGCTCGGCCGAATTTAGCTCGTATTTACTTGCTTATATAAATTAATTTAATATAAACAATATTTGGTGATAGTAAGTGAAAACTTGGATATTTTCTTTACCATTAAACTGCAAACGAAAGTTTAAATTGAAGACATTTCCTTTCCATTTAACATGTAAAAGATCATGAATATCATGTGAACATTAAGAATGCTGCTAAAGGGAGAAGGATTATGAGTGTGGGATGAATTTGAATAGAACAGTAGCTCCCACCATTACATTACACACACTTGATGAAACTTTACATTCCTAAATAGAAGTAAATCTGTGCCATTAAAGTGGAACTAATGTTGCAATGCAATGCATTATGCGAAGCGATGTGTGATGCGATATTCCACATTAAATGCATTGCTAGGTAGCCATCCAGCCATCTGAGGTAGAGTCATCCAAGAAGAAGAAGACGAAGAAGAAGCTGAGACTGAATCAAAAGGAACAGCGACGACACAAACACAAACTGCAGCAGCAACTACAGCAATTGTTGTATGCATGCATACTTTGCATATGTGAGTGAATACTTTTCTTATGCATGGTGGCATTAAATAGCAACTGTTTTAGTTGTTGTTGCATTTCTTATACTCTGCAGTGGCTCAGGTGTATAGATTGCGTTTACAACATAAATCCAATACACAGAGAAGAATGCAATTACATGCACAGTTTCCTCAAAAACAGAAACATTCGAAACGTTGGGAATGTTATAGAAAATGTTATTAAAATTCAAAGTCTTTAGGCGCCATTGCAAAGTTAAGAATCTGTTATAGATTAAAAAAAATCCCTTATACCAAGTAGAAAAATGAGAAATTAAGCCTTTTTAAATCTAGTTTAGTTTAGAAAATTTTAAAGTCAAGAATAACAAGTAAAAAGTCATTAAGTTGGGCCGGGACGAACTTTGGATACCCATAACCTCGCGCAAATATATTAACCACCTTTTGTCATAATCCGGAGAAAAATGCATCATTTATGAAACCATTGCAGCTATATTTGAATATGATCCGAACTGGACCAAACTCGGCACGGACGTCGAGTGGTCTAATATTCAAGTTGTTAAAACCGAATATTGGTCAATATGGCAGCTATATCCATTATGGCAGCGATCTGACCCTATAAGGCACGGATGTTGAAAAACCTTACACAGGACACTTTGCCAAATTGCAACGAAATCGAATAATAAATGGGCATTTTTTCGAAATGGCAGCTATATCCAAATATAGATCGGTGGGAGCCATTTGAACGCGGATGTCGTTGGCCCTAGCACATCTCACTGTGTCACATTTCAGCAAAATCGGGTAATAAACGCTGCTTTTATGTTCCAAGGTTTAAAATCAAGAGATCGGTAGATATGGCAGCTACATCCAACTATAGACCGATCTGAACCATATGGGGAACGGATGTCAGAAAGCTTTACAAAGGTTCTTGTGCCAAAATTCTGCGAAATCAAGTAATAAATTCGCCTTTTCTTGATCCAAGACTTTAAATCGGAAAATCAGTCTATATGGCAGCTTTATCCAACTATAGACCAATCTGAACCATATGCCAGACACGGATGTCTAAAACCCTTTCAGCAAAATCGGATAATAAATGCGCCTTTTATGGGCTCAAGACCTTAGAGCGGGAGATCGGTTTATATGACAGCTATGTCCAAATATATGCTGATGGGGGCCATATTGAGCATGGTCGTTGTAGGGTCTAATATAGCCTACTGTGAAAATTTACAGCGAAATCGGGTAATAAATGCTCCTTTTATGGATTCATGACTTTAAAACGGTAGATTGGTACAAATGACAACTATATCCAAATATAGACCGATCTGACCCATATAAGGAACGGATGATGGAAAGCCTAACGTAGATCCTTGTGCTAAATTTCAGCGAAATCGGGTTATGAATGTGTCTTTAATGGGCCTAGACTCTAAATCGGAAGATCAGTCAATATGGCAGCTATATCGAAATATAGTCCTATCTTGACCATACCCAGTACGAATGTCTATTGTTAGCTGAAAGTAAGTCATAGACGAAGCTGTAAGTGTCTGCGACTGCAGCGCGCCATTCAACATTCCAGGAAGAAGCTCTGTCCATATACCTGTTCGACGTTGCCCATTTTCTTTTTTCTCATTTTTATACCACCATAGGATGGGGGAATACTAACCTAGTCATTCCATTTGTAACACCTCGAAATATTGATCTGCGATCTCATCTTATAGACTCAGAAACGGCTAAACCGATTTTCTTGAAATTTTCACAGATGGTGCACAATGATCCCGTGGTGAAAATAGAGTACTACATTTTTTGATATCTGAAGGGGGGGCGGACCCTCCCCCTTACCCTAATTTTCAGAAACGCCAGATCTCGGAGATGGGTGGTGCGATTTAAGAGAAGTTTTGTGTGCTCTCATATCGTACCTTAAAAAAAAAATTTGCTATCCAAATTTCGGATGGGGTACCTATTTAGACCAATCACGACAATATGGGACTAAAATTAAAAGTACTTAGGAAGAGAAAACGTGTCTGATATCCAATTATCGAACCAAGTGCTACGAGGACCACCCCAAGCCCCAAAACACCCCTTAATCGGACATATTTACCGACCATGGCAATATGGGATTAAAATGAAAGGTCTTTGCGAGTAGAATACGTATCTGATATCCAAATGTGGGACCACGTTTCTGGGGGTTCATCCCTCCCCCAAAACAACCCCCAAACTGGACTTATTTACTGACCATTTGAATATGGGGCTTCAATAAAAGGTATTTGAATGTAGAATACGAATCTGATATCCAAATATGGGACCAAGTGTTTGGGAGGCCACCTCTCACAAAAAAACATCCCTCAAAGGTGGAAAATTTACGACCATAGCAATATGGGGCTCAAATGAAAGGTCTTTGGGAGTAAAGCTCGAATTTGATATCAATATTCGGCAAAAGTGTCTATGGGGCCACGCTACCCACACAACACCACCCAAATGGTAAGTAGTTGCTGACTATTGCAATATGAGACTCAAATAAGAGGGGTTTTAAAGTGGAACACGAATTCGATATATATTTTCAAGGCCAACTCACTGAGTGGCCGCCCATCCCTCAAAACATCCCCCAAGCCGGTCATGTTTGCCGACTATAAGGAGTTCAAATGAGATTAGAAAACGAATTTGATATCCAATTTTGAAGGCAATTGCAATATGGTGTTCAAATAAATCATATATAGAGATATTGAGAATAGAGCAAGTTGCTGATATATTTTCCGAGATTAGTGTTTGAGTTACCACCCCAATTCCCAAAACACCCCTAAATCGGGCATATTTGCCGACCATGCCAATGTGGAGCTTAAATGAAAGGTATTGGGGGGTAGAGCAAGAATTGATACCCATTTTCGGGACCAATTTTCTGGGGGTCTACCCCTTTCACAAAATACCCCACAAACAGCCATTTTTTAGTGACCATCGCAATATGGGGCTCAAATAAAGGTATTTGGGAGTAGAATACGAATTTGATATCCAAATGTAGGACCATGTATTTAGGGCATCACCCCTTTCCCAAAACACCCTCAAAGGGAAAAAATTTTTCGCCAATGCCAATATGTGGCTGAAATGAAAGGTATTTGAGATTAGGAAACGAATTTGATAACCTATTTTGGGGCCATGTGTTTGGGGGACGCTTCATCCTGTAAACTCCTCTTAAGCCAATGGCAATATGGGGTTTAAATAAATGGTATTAGAGAGAAGAGCACGATGCTGATATTTTTGCAGGGCGAAGTATCTGGGGAACCACCTCTCCCCCGCAAACACCACTAAATCAGATATCATGAGAATATCGGGCTGAAATTTAGTATTGCGTTGCCCAAAAAGTAATTGCGAATTTTTCATATAGTCGGCTGCCAATGTGGAGCTTAAATGAAAGGTATTGGGGGGTAGAGCAAGAATTGATACCCATTTTCGGGACCAATTTTCTGGGGGTCTACCCCTTTCACAAAATACCCCACAAACAGCCATTTTTTAGTGACCATCGCAATATGGGGCTCAAATAAAGGTATTTGGGAGTAGAATACGAATTTGATATCCAAATGTAGGACCATGTATTTAGGGCATCACCCCTTTCCCAAAACACCCTCAAAGGGAAAAAATTTTTCGCCAATGCCAATATGTGGCTGAAATGAAAGGTATTTGAGATTAGGAAACGAATTTGATAACCTATTTTGGGGCCATGTGTTTGGGGGACGCTTCATCCTGTAAACTCCTCTTAAGCCAATGGCAATATGGGGTTTAAATAAATGGTATTAGAGAGAAGAGCACGATGCTGATATTTTTGCAGGGCGAAGTATCTGGGGAACCACCTCTCCCCCGCAAACACCACTAAATCAGATATCATGAGAATATCGGGCTGAAATTTAGTATTGCGTTGCCCAAAAAGTAATTGCGAATTTTTCATATAGTCGGCGTTGACAAATTTTTTCACAGCTTGTGACTCTGTAATTGCATTCTTTCTTCTGTCAGTTATCAGCTGTTACTTTTAGCTTGCTTTAGGAAAAAAGTGTAAAAAAGTATATTTGATTAAAGTTCAGTCTAAGTTTTATTAAAAATGCATTTAGTTACTTTTAAAAAATCCGCAATTACTTTTTGGGCAACCCAATATTTTATTTTTACATCCAAACTTAAATTCGTAGACCAATAAAGATCATGTGGGATTCAGATGAAGGCATTTATATTATCAAACTGGTAGTCAAATTAGCATGGTAAATTGAAAATTTTGCCCATGAACATTCCACTAAAGAACAGGGGCAAACTTCTCACATATCAATGAGTGCAGTCCGATTCAAGTTTAAGCTCAATGATAAGGGGCCTCCTTTTTATAGCCGAGTCCGAACGGCGTGCCGCAGTGCGACACCTCTTTGGAGAGAAGTTTTTTATTGCATAGTACCTCACAAATGTTGCCAGCATTAGGGGGGAAAACACGCGCTGAAAATTTTTTCTGATGGTTTCGCCAGGATTCGAACCCAGGCGTTCAGCGTCATAGGCGGACATGCTAACCTCTGCGCTACGGTGGCCTCCATTAGCATGGTATTTCACTAAAAGTTCCTTAATTGTCGAAAATAAACATTCTAACGAGACTTTTGTTCCATATAAAGTAAAAGAAGGCGCAGCGGAGCGTGCCCGGGTCAGCTAGTAAAGTATATATATTCTTGATCGCCTGGACATTTTGAGTCGATCTGGCCATATCCGTCCGATCGTCCGTCCCCTCTTTCCTCCGTCCAGCCGTCTGTCGAAATCACGATAGCGGTCGAACGCATAAAGCTAGTCGCTTGAAATTTTGCACAGATACATCTTATTGATGTATAACCGGATTTAGCTCCCATATAACCCGATCTTCCGATTTGACATCTTGAGCCCCTTGAAGCTGCAATTTTTGTCCGATTTAGCTTAAATTTTGCATGTAGTGTTCTGTTATGAATTCCAACAACTGTGCCAAGTACGGTTGAAATCGTCTTATAACTTCGTATAGCTCCCTTATATACCGATCTAGCGATTATCCCAGTTCGGTTTCTAGAAGCTTAAGTTTTTACATGGTTTGACAGAAATTTGGCGAAAAAGCCTTTCTACGAATTTTATTTTGTGCCAGTTTTACGCAAAATCCATGATTGAATCCATCATTGAAAGATTCGAAGGACTTATCGATATGACAGCTATATCAAAAATGTTCCCATTTTAACCAATCAGGAACGGGAGTACAACTCGCCGCATCAAATTTCAATTAAATCGGGTGAGAAATGCGCTTTAATAGGCCCAACACCTTAAATCGGGATATAGGTCTATATGGCAGCTATATCTAAATATGGTCCGGCCTGGACCACTGAGTTAATCCAATCCCAATGGAGGTAATTTTTCTGGGTGTATTGTATTACAAACAGAAAATCGCAACTAAGCTGTTACCTTAATGTTGGAGTTTTGGATGTATGTTAGTGTGGCTTAAGAAAATATTTGCAGCTTTTATGGTTGTTTTATGCATATGCATCCACCTGATGTGGCAGTTATGTGAAACATTTGCATGCCATTAAAAAATGTTGATAAGAAGGTGGCAACTGTTTACATTGTTTAGTATGCACATCAATTTTTAGCGCACAAAACTGTTACAGGTGAAAATGTAGGTGTCGGCATTAGTACTACATTCTCCGGGGAGCAAATGTGTGAGTTTGAGATTTTTTCTAAAAGTTTTTGGGATTATCGTTATCACAGAGGAGTCTATCAAATGTAATACTCGAAATGCGCGAAAATCATGCAGTGAAATCTTTGGAGTTAAAGGAGCATAAGGCATTATGAAAACTAAGTTTTTATCAACAACAATGAAAATTATTAAGGACTAGAAATGAAGTAGAAATCTTTAGGAAACCAACGATGACGCTATCCACTATGAATAAATTTTAGCGGTTCAGCTGTGTGTAGATTAAGTGTTAGTAAAGAGAAATTTGAATTTTGTTTTACCTGGACCAAAAAATATGTTCAAATGGAAATTCGCCTGGAAGTTCTCCCTTCAAGAAAAACTTCTTCAAAATTTAATTTTATACAGCACCCAAGCCAAGTACAATGCATCAAAACCTTGAAGTGCATAGTAGTCACTATGTTAAAGAGTAGAATCCCTATTGATTTGCCTAAGTACAGACACTATGCATATCTTATAGACAGGTCAAATAGAGAAGTCACATGATAAGATGTAGACATTGACTTTGATTAATGATGAGAGGACTTTAACAATAATGGGATCGGGACACTAAACCAATACTTGAACCATTATCACGTGGACCATGCCTTCAGAGACTGGGTTTACCAGTCATACTGAAATTGATGGATAGACTACGTATCCGACGGCATTGGGGTAAGCGATATGGCATCAAAGGCCACGCCGCTCGTGTCTTTTAGAAGTTTCCATCTGAAGCCTTCTCTAAACAAGACATTATGGTAACATTTTACACGATTTTACAGACCAGCGCCAATAACTTGAGATGGTGCAGTCTCAATGCAAAAACGTCAAGGGTGACCATTTCTATGGACAGTAAATTGTCCAACAGGGAACCAGCAACCAAAATGGTGAAGTCACACACTGCCTTAGATTTCTCGCCTTCCCTGAGCATGACAAAACCACATCTATTTGATGCCGGATCATAGCGAAGTAAAGGGGAATTAAAGGATAAACGTTTTGACTGCAAGAGTCAGAGGACTGTTTTCATTAAATTTGATTAATATGAAGCCTTTCAAGAAGGCAGTCCAATTTAATGGACGTGCCATAAAATGGACGGGCCATAAAAAGGAACACGATTAGGGAATTTCTTGTATAGATTGCGTTTTCATGATTTGAAGCGCACAGCAAGCCGATGACTGGCTTAGATATATGTTTAAGCCATGGTCAGTATATAAGTCCTGTTTGGGGGTTGTTTTGGGGAAGAGATAAACCCCCAGAAACTTGGTCCCACATTTGGATATCAGATTCGTTATCAACTCGCAAATACCTTTCATTTGAGAATTATGGGTGTTTTGGGGGTCGCGGTGGTCCCCCTAACACTTGGTCCGATAATTGAATATCAGATACGTTTTTTAATGTCAAATACCTTTCATTTGAGTCCCATATTATCGTGATTGATCTAAATATGTATTTGGTAGATTTTGAAGGATGGGACGGCCCCCCTAGGTACCCTATCCGAGATTTGGATACCAAATTTTTATTTTTAGGTTATTATAAGAGAGCACACAGAATTTTGCTTAAAACGCACCACCCATCACGGAGATCTGGCGTTTCTGAAAATTAGGATAAGGGGGAGGGTCCGCCCCGCCTTGAGATATCAAAAAATGTTGTACCCTATCTCACCCTATTTTTTTCTGGCAACTATTTGCACAGCGTGCCCAGGACTTGCATATACTCCGAAAGCCTGGCACCGGCAAGGCAAGTTTTGCGACACCAAAGGCCTACAGGTCTATAAGCCTTACGTCCTTTCTACTCAAAACCATGGAACGCATTGTGGATACCATGATAAGAAGTAAGATATCCAGCAAACTGCTTAAATACAAACAGCATACCTATATCAAGGGAAGATCGGTGAAGACTGCCCTGAACGAGGTTATGCATAAAATAGGAGAATCCTTCGATACCAACATGTACACATTAATAATGTGCGGACCAACACATTGACCCAATGGACCCATAAATGACCTATTACGTATGCTGACTAAGGAGGGAATTGAACCTGTCTGCTATGCAGACGATGTTATAATACTTCTTAGGCGTAAGGATCTGAACCAACTTTGCAGAAGGGCTGAAAGGATTTTGCATGTGGCATATGAGTCCCAGAGGTCTCAATGTTAACCAATAGACGGAAGAAATATGCCTGTTCGCGAGGAAGACGAAGGTGAGCCAGGTTGACGCGCCATGTTTCCTAAATAAAGCGATTTCGATATCTGACAAGGTCAAATACTTAGGAGTGATCTCGGACAGAAAACTAAATTGGAAGTGTCACATTCAGGAGTGTACTGAGAGGGCTCACAGAAGTTGGGCACTATGTAGACACCGTAGACTCGAAATGGGGCCTGAATCCGAGGATAGTCCAATGGCTCTACAGAAGCGTTATTAGACGAATACTTACTTACGTCTCAGTAGTTTGGTGGATTTCTTTACAGAAAAAGTGCAACATAAGGACCATACAACAAGTTCAAAGAACATGTTGTCTTGGAATAGGCGGAGCGATGAGGACCACGCCCACTAGGACACTGGAGACTATTCTAGATATCCAACCCATTGACATACAGATTAAATGTGAGGCAGCCACTGCGGCTATGAAACTTAAGGCGATGAATGAATGGATTGAGGGTGGGAGCAACTCATACCATCGCGGTGTAATCGAGGCGACAATAGGAAACCTGGAAGGAAATAAAAAGGTTTCCGATCGGATACTTGAGATAAACCTTGAAGTCGAGTGCAAGGCACTGCTGCCATCGGCATAGTATTTGATTGACGAAACCCTAGTATTGCCATCTGGAAGATCATGTTACACGGATGTATCAAAGCTAGAGGACAAAGTGGGCCTGTGGGTCTATATTGAGAACCCAGGGACAGAGATTTGTTTTAGACTGCCTGGCCATACTACGATCCTGAAGGCGGAGATCCGGGCGATCACGGAATGCGTGAAGTGGTGTGGTGTTAACACAAGGACATCGAATGTGAACATCTTTACCGACAATAAAATTGCCATATGGGCAATAACAATCAGGACGGTAAGGTCACGAACAGTCTTGCAGTGTAAGAAGGAGATTAACGCCTTCTCTGAGGATTGCAAAATCCGCATCGTTTGGATGCCAGGCCATAAAGGAGTAAGGGGAAATGAAAGGGCAGGCGATTTGGCTCTGAAGGCAAGAAGACTTGGTTAACCCGAAGACTTTCGGGTCGACGCAGTCCGAGTTAAGGGAGTGGGCGACGAATGCGAATGCAACATTGTGGAACAGCGAAACGGTCGGTAGGACGGCGAAAATCCCATGGGGGGTCCAGATCATGAGAAGACAAGGCTAATGCTGAAAGGAAGTAAGAAGGAGGTCAGTATAGCTATTGGTATTGTAACGGGACACATAGGACTACCAGCGCACTTATATAAAATCGGTGCGGCAAATGATACCATGTGCAGGGCATGCGGGGAAGATGATGAGACGTTGGAGCATTTCCTTTGTCATTGCCCGGCTTTCGCGTCCAACAGATAGCGGCACTTAGGGGAGTGGTATTGAAAACACTCTTAGCACGGAAATCCTAACTAAAAATTTTCTTTTTTGAGGTTACTTTTTAGAGCGCACAACGAGCCGATTACTGGCTTAGGTGTATGTCTATAGTGGCATGCGACAGATTAGTATCGGCACCCTCTTTTCAACCTAACCTAACCTAAATAAGATTTTAGATTAGTAATACAAATTTCAGGTCAATAAGACCGTTAATCAACATGTCCTAACGGATTTTCCTACCATTCAATCTCACTGCCTGCAACAAAATATTTTTAGCTTCCACCGTCTACTTTGCAAAAAATCTTTTAATTCTATTTTCAGCTTGAAATTAGGTTATTTGCAATTAATTTCAGTTTATGCGCTTCCAATAGTTGCGCAGTTGACTTTTCCAATAATAGCGTAATGATAATTTTTAAATAGATGAAAATGTATAATCCAATCACAATATTTAAATTATTGTATATTCTGAAAAATCTTCTTTTGTTATTAAAATGTTTTAATGAATGCGCATACGTATATAGTCGTGTTTATGCAGATATATATTTTATCTCATTTACGGTATTTTAGCTGAAATACAATATTTGCTCAACTTAGTTACCGAAAACAAACAATTTAATTTTAAATTGTTCATAAATACGTATTAGCAAATCTCTAATAAACGCATATACATCGAAACACACAGTGCAGCAACTTAACGTGCATGGAGAAATGCACAACAATAAATTTAATTATTCCCAAAAGTTTGAAAATACATAACAATACACTGTGCTACAATATTTTCTACATATTTATTTATTTATTTATTTATTTCGTCTATGGACTATAATCCTTACAGACAATTGCTTAATAGTAAATTAATTCTAAAAATCTTTTAAATTCATTAATATTAAGAGAGAAATCTATATCATAAATAAGATTTATTCTATTAACCTCTCTGAGGGTTCTTATAATAGGCTCATTCATGGCATAATTTGTTCTATGGTAAGGCACATAAAAAAACTCAGTATTACGCAATCTCCTCGTAGGAGCATTAAATGAAATTAGATTAAGTATATAGGGACAATCTATCAATCCATAAATAATTTTGTATACAAATAAAATGCTTTGAAAAATTCTCCTTTTATACAATAGTGGTAAATGGATTAACTTACACCGGGATTCATAAGAAGGAACTGGCTCAGTAAAATTTAATGAATTTAAACAAAACTTTACAAACTTTTTCTGAAGACATTCTACACGACTTGTCTTTGTATGACTTGACGGATTCCAAACAATTTGTGCATATTCTAATTTAGATCTGACCAAGGACGTATAAAGGACTTTTCGGACATATGGATCATGAAATTCATAACTGTGCCGCTTTATGAATGCCAGAATTGCATATGCTTTTGGCATTATGTAGTCAACATGCGCATTAAAAAGTAATTTAGAATCAAAAAGTACACCAAGATCAAGAACCTCCGTCACTTGATTAATAAGACTTCCTAGTATATAATACTCCATTAGGACCATAGATCTTATTCGGCCAAAACAAACATAAAAACATTTCTTGATATTAATTTGTAAACAGTTTTTACCACACCACTCAACTATGGCATTTAGATCACATTGTAATTGGATTGCATCTAGCAAATTATTCACACATTTATAGAGCTTCAAATCATCAGCATAGAGCAAACAGCAAGAGTTAGATAAAGAACTGGAAATATCATTTATGAATAAATTGAATAACAACGGTCCTAAAATACTACCTTGAGGCACTCCCGATTTGGCAATATAGCATTTAGAGTTTACACCATCAATAGACACCATATATAACCTATTCATCAAATAAGATTCTATCCATTTTAAAATAAGAGAATGAAAGCCCATTTTTTCCAATTTAGCAATTAAAATCTTATGTGAAACTTTGTCAAAAGCTTTAGAAAGATCCAAGTAGATTGAGTCTACTTGCGATTTCTTTTCAAAACAATCATAGCAAAAATTTGTGAAAGTTAGCAGATTCGTTGTTGTAGATCGACCTTTGATAAATGCATGTTGATAAGGACATAAAAATGGCTTAACTGAAGCAAAGATATATTTGAACATAATATGCTCAAAAATTTTAGATACATTCGAAAGCTTGGATATAGGTCTATAATTTACTATGTCAGACTTCCTACCATTTTTAAATACGGGAGTAACAAATGATATTTTCCAACTATCAATGAAAACCCCAGACCGCAATGATTCATTAAAAATTAGCTTTAAAGGAAGGCTAATGGAATAAGCAAGCTTCTTCAAAAGAAAAACAGATAATCCATCCACATCAAGTTTTCGAGAGCTGTTCAAGGAAGCAATTGCCTCAATTACATCATCCTCTTCGATTTGAATAAAGCCAAGATCAATGCACGACTTAACCAAGTCTAAATTAGTGGTAGAATCGCATAACAAATCATTACTAAAAGTGGATTGGAAAAAAGTAGCAAACAAATTCACAATCTCAAAGGTTTCATAAGCAGATTTATCTTTTAAGCACATCGGCGAAGGATAGTCACTGCTAGATTTTTTGTTATGTACATATTGCCAAAAGGACTTTGGATAGTCTTTAATCCTATTCTGAAAATCCAATAAATATTGTCTATATAAAAATTTATTTAGGCAGTCAAACTCTCGTGAATATTGCTTATAAAGACGCAAGTACTCTTCATCATTAGTGGCTTTGTGCAATTTATAAAACTTATTTCTTAGATTCTTTAATTTTTTCAGGCCAGGAGTATACCAAGGAAGCTTATGTATCTTACACTTAGCGGGACGAATGTGTTCATTTGTAAAACTATTTACAACATTAATAAAATCAAGAAAGCAATTTGTGACCGAGCTGTTATAAAATTGATTGAGCCAATTATGATTCGCAATTGAAAAATTTAATAACTCAAAATTACAATTTTCAGGATTAAAATATTTGCAATTAGAAAGAATAATTTTTGGAAACATAATGAAATCTAAATCAATTTCTGTTGCAACATGGTGCATATCTGCACTATAAAAAGGATTTATACATGATTTTATAGCAAACTTTAGATTTTCACTTATAAAAATTAAGTCTAGGATTCGATTTAATGAGTTAACAAAACAATTTATCTGGCTTAAGTTTATACTTAAGAAACTATCAACAAGATTAATTTCAATTTCAGAGTTAACATTGGTTGCATATAATTTATCAGAATCAGGAAGTTTAGACCAAATTAATTTACCCAAGTTAAAATCACCAAAAACAGCTATCTCATTTAGACAAAATTTATCAGCAATTTGTGTAACATTTTGAATATGGTTATTATATACATCGTAAGAACTTCCAGGAGGAATGTAAGATACCATAATAATAAGAGTTGATTGGCCAGTTATACTAATACATAACTGATCTAAAATAACATCAGCGTTTGGTAAATCAATTTTTAAAGCTGGCAATTCACGACGAACAGCAATAAGAACACCTCCACCTCTAGAGCAGTTAGTGCTAACGGCATCTCTATCTTTTCGAAAAACTTGATACAATCGGCCATCAAAAAACTCCTCATCATAAAAGTCATCATTTAACCATGTTTCCACAAACACTATAACATCGTAGTTGCACTGACTTGTATGTAAAAATATATCCATGCTTTTTGTTCTCAATCCAGACATATTTTGAAAGTAGCATTTTAGCTTATTGGGCACAGCATTTAAGTTTGTTCGCTTATTGCTTTGTCCTTTGGAAAAAACTGGAATGGACGAACTTTCACATCTTCAGGCCAAACTTCCGGTTTAAATAACTCCTTATAAAAAGCTTCAGATATTCCAAGTTTGAAGCTAACACTTCTTAAAGTTGAAACGTCTACATCCTTCTTAACAAGTTTACGGCAGAGAATATGATCAAGACTTATATCAAGGCGATTTCCCACATAATTCAGTATTGCATCCTCAGAGACTGTTGACTTGAAGGAAGATATGTGCACCCACTTTCTGCGTGCTACAACATCTAAATCATTTGTTTTGTTTTGCCCAATTATAAATGCTTTATTTCTGTTGTTTCTTTTACGCGAGACACTAACCCACTCAGAAATGTTAGCTGGGTTATTAGTTGCAGTATTACTTGATTGAGGATGAGAAGATAATGCATGAGAATGAGTAGTTTCAGTGCAAACACTATTCTGATCATTTGCAACAAAACCAATATTCTCATTGGACACAACAACAGCAGCAGTTTTACGAAAATTACCGCTTGTAGTGGGCACATCAGCAGAAGCAGCAAGAGATGAAGAGAAGGGTTCAAAAGCAGCCGAAAAAGCAATTGATTTGGTTTTGTTTACCACATGAGCATTCGAATCAACATTAGCAACAGACGAAGGTCCACAACCATCGCTCACAGCAGCAAGAATATTATTTGGTTTCGCTTTGTTTGTCATTTGAATGTTAGTTATGATGGGTACATTGCTTATTTCATTATGCTTTGCATTGTTTTCGTGCTCACTCGCAGAGAGCGAAGATAAAAAACATTTTGATGTACTTGAATTAACAGCAGCAACGGAATTATCTATTCTCTCACACAAGAGTGACTTAAGGCATTCTTTTAACTGTGTAACTTCTGCCGAAAGTGTACAAACGGCAGTAACCAAATCTTTGGATGTTTTTAAACAATCATCACAATTATAAACAATGTTTTTAGTTTTTTGAATCACAGAATAAACCGACTGTTCATCGATATCGGCACAGAACAGATGTAATTTAGAATTGCAAATGCAGCACTTTACATATTTTGCACTCTGAAGAGCTTTGTAACACTTCGCACACAATGTTTTTGGCGGAGAACACATTACTCATCTGCTTAGAACAACAGCCAGGCGAAGACTGAGGAAGGAAGCGGAAGTAAAAACGTGGATGATTTGGCGATTGGGCCAGAGGATTGCCGTCTGTGGACTTGGTGACACCAAGTCCACCGCCGTTCTAGTTAACAGCGTGGGCTACGAACTCACATATAGCACTGTGGAACAATGAAACGGTTGGTAGGACGATGAACGACATTACCGGACACATGGGACTACTTCTGCAGAATAACTGCGGTAAGCGATGGCGAGGTCAGGGCACGTGTAGGAGATGATGAGACTTTGGAATATTTCTTACAACAAAGATCCGGAGCGGGTACTTTTTTCCGCTCCGCTAAAATTTTCTTCGCTCCGCTCCAGGAAATTTTCTTGCGCTTTACTCCTTTACATTTAAGTTGACTATTTATTATATTATATAGTATGTAAATTCCTGATCGTTTTGACATTCTTAGTCGATTTAGCTATGTCCGTCCTCCCTTCCATCTGTCCCTCCGTCTATCTGTCGAAAGTACGCTAACTTTCGAACAAGTAAAGTCAGCTGCTTGAAATTTTGCATAAACTCAAGTAGTGTTGGTCGGTTGGGGTTGTAAATAAGCCAAATAGGTCCATGTTTGATATATCTGCCATAGAAACCGATCTCCAGATTAAAATTCTTGTGCCAATTTGGTTGAAATTTCCACGTTGAATTTTCCTGTGATCCCAAATATGGTGTGAGTCGGTCCAAAAACTTATATAGCTCCCATATAAACCGATCTCCCGTCTGAGGACACACAATAGCGTCTAAACCAGTAAAGCGATTCGCTTAAAATTTTGCACTTATACTCCTTGGCAATGCAGGTTGCTAAAGATTTGATTTCATGAGGCCCTAGAGGATGCAATTTGCCTGAAATTTTGCATAGCGGTTTCTTTTATGACCTCCAATATCAACCTCCAACATTATTCTCATTCATTCTTGTCAAGTATAGTCTGAAACGTTCCATAACCTTTTATATATCACATATAAACCGATCTCCGAATAGTACCTCCGGAGCCTCTAGAGCACGCAATTAATATCCGATTTGGATGACATTTTGCTTAATGACTTACATATTCCTACCAAAGATGGTCTCTGAATCGGCATAAACCCCATAAAGCTCCTATATAATGCGATCTCTCAATTTTACTTCCTAAGAAATTTGCCTAATGATTTCTCCTATGACCTCCAAAATCCATGCCAAGTTTGGTCTATAAACCGATCTTTCGATTTTACTTTATAAGCATATACCGGAAGCAAATTAAAAGAAAAAAACAAGTAAGAGCGTGCTGAGCGGGTCGAATCTTATATACCCTCCTTCGAAAGTTTGCGTGCTTTCGACCGACAGAAGGACGGACATGGCTAGATCGACTTAAAATGATAAGGCGATCAAGAATATATTGATCGCCTTATATTATATTATATATTTTGGGTTCTTAGAGAAATATTTCGAGGAGGTAGGTTAGGTGAGGTTGAAAAGAGGGTGCAGATGTTAATCAGCCCATGCCACTATGGACATACACCTAAGACAGCAATCGGCTTGTTGTGCGCTCTTAAAAGACAATTTTAAGTTAGGAATTCCGTGCACCCAAACGATGCGGATTTTGCCATCTTCAGAGAAGGCGTTAATCTCCTTAGCGTCCTGGTTGTTATTGCGAAGAGTTAGAAACAGAATGAAGAAATTAGTATACCCCCATCCTATGGTGGAGGGTATTAAAACAAGTAAAAATGTGTAAAGTTCGGCCGTGGCGAACTTTGGATACCCACCACCATGGATAAGTAAGCCATTCCCTTTTTATAACAACTCCACTACCATATCCCTAGTAATATGCAAATGGGGGCTGCTTTGGATCATATTTGATTCAGGTCCAAAGAACTCCTATATAAGTCACAGTTTCAGCGAAATTTGCCATTAATCCCCTTTTTATAGGATTAAGAGCGTAAATTGGAAGATCGCTCTATATGATAGCTATATTAAAATATAGTCTGATCTGGACCATATGCTGGTCGAATGACGGGAGGCTTAATACAAGTCACTGTGTCAAATTTCAGCGGAATCAGGTAATAAATGCAATTTTTATGGGCTCAAGACCTTTAATCGGCAGATAGCTCTATATGGCAGCTACAACTGCATAAAGACCGATCTGAAAGATATTTGAGTCCGATGTCAGGAGGCTTAAAACAACTTTCTGTTTCTAATTTCATCGACATAGAAAAATATATGTGCCTGTTACGGGCTAAAGACCCTAAACCGGCATATCGGACTATATGGTCCGATGAGGGCCATATTCAATTTGAATATTGTGGCTCCTAGTACAACTTCCTGTTATAAATTTCAGGGCGTAAGACCCTACATCCGTAAACCCATGTCTATATGGCAGCTATATCCAAATATGGTCTGATTTGGCAGTTCAAAAACTTAACCTGCGCGCAGCAAAAAGATTTCAGCTCAATTCTCAATTTTTGAAGGCTGTATAGTGATAACAAGAGACGGACGGACAGACACACGGACATGGATAAATCGCCTTAGAATTTTACGACGATCCGAAATATATATACACTGTAGGGACCGAAATGGTTATTTCGTTGTGTTGCAAACGAAATGACTGAATGAATATACCCCCTGTCCTATGGTGGTGGGTACAAAAATACATGGAGTTTGTTGCTTGATCCATTTTAAGTTCTGCTTATAAACAGAAAACGTCCAAACATCTTGAAAAATTCGATCCACTGTGGAGGGTATGTAAGATTCGGCCCGGACGAATTTAGACTTGAGCAAACTTTGAGGGGTGTAATGAAGAATAATTTGGGAATTTGTGAGTAGCACGGAATTTCTGATTTGGAGTTCTTCGAGGTGTCCTTTAGGTATTTATAGCGCACAACAAGCCGATCGCTGGCTTAGATGTATATCCACAGTGGCATAGTGCCTTATCTTAACCATCTTTTTTAACCTAACCTTACCTTCTAAAGGCCTATTGGCTGGTATCTCACGAATAAATGCTTCATTGTTGTCTTCCAATGCGTCAATAGAAGCGGGCTTGTCTGCATAGAAATGAGTTTTAACATAGACTCACAAAAAAAGTCTAAAGGCGTTGAATAGCATCTGAGCGGCAGGTCGCAATCATGAAATAAAATGTTCACTGAACTCGCCTCTCAAAAAATCCATTGTTACGCGTGTTGTGTGTCATCTCACGATAACGCTCACCACTCACAGTTATGTTACGATTCGCACCATCTTTGAAGAAGTACGTTCCAATGACGTCACCAGCCCATAAACCGCACCAAACTGTGACTTTTCTGGATGTATTGGTAGCTCTTGCAATGCTTTTAGGTGATCTTCACTCCAAAATCGGCAATTTATGTATATTCTGGATCGTCTTGACATTCTCAGTCGATTCAGACATGTCCGTCCGTATGTATGTTGAATGCTGGCTAACTTTCGATGGAGTAAAGCTAAGTGCTTGAAAGTTTAAATAAATGCTTCTTATTAGTGCAGGTCGGGTGGGATTATAAATGAGCCAAATCGGTCTGTGTTTTGGTGTAGCTGCCATATAAACCGATATCCGATCTTCACATCTTAAGCCTCTAGCGGGTGCAATTCTTTTCCGATTTGGCTAAAATTTTCCACCAAATGATTTATCTTAACTTTAAACAAGTGTGCCGAGTATGGTTCAAATCGGTTCATAACTTGATTTAGCTTCCATATAAACCGATTTCGGATCATGACTTCTTAAGCCACTGGAGGGCGCAATGTTTATCAGATTAAGCTGAAATTTTAAAAGAAGTGTTTTGGTTTGAACTTCAACAACTGTGCCAGGTATGGCTCAAGTCGGTTCATAACCAAAACATTTCAAGCAAAATGTCAGCCAAATCGGATAATAATTGCGCCATCTATCGGCTCAAGTAGACAAGATCTGACATCGCTTTATATGGGAGCTATGTCAGATCTTGTCTACTTGAGGCGATAGATGGCGCAATTATTATCCGATTTGGCTGACATTTTGCTTGAAATGTTTTGGTTCGACCGTCAACAACTGTGCTTGGTATGGTCCAAATCGGTTCATAACCTGATTAAACTCCAATATAAAGGGATCTATGGAGGCCACCGTAGCGCAGAGGTTAGCATGTCCGCCAATGACGCTGAACGCCTGGGTTCGAATCCCCTCCTAATGCTGGCAACATTTGTGAGGTACTATGCCATGTAAGACTTCTCTCGAAAGAGGTGTCGCACTGCGGCACGCCGTTCGGACTCGGCTATAAAAAGGAGACCCCTTATCATTGAGCTTAAAACTTGAATCGGACAGCACTCATTGATATGTGAGAAGTTTGCCCTTGTTCCTTAGTGGAATGTTCATGGGCAAAATTTGCAATAAAGGGATCTCCCGATTATACTTCTTAAGCCTCTAGAGGAGAGCAATTCTTATCCGATTTGGCTAAGATGTTGCACAAATAATTCCACTTTGGTCTCCAACAGCTATAACAAGTATGGTCCCAATCGGTTCATAACTTGGTGGAGCTTTAATAGCATACCAATTCTAATTCGTTATTTTTTGCTTGTTTATAAAGAGATATCGGCCAAAGAACTTGAAAATGGAATCCACGGTGGAGCGTATGTAAGATTCGGCCTGGTCAAACTTAGCACGTTTTTGCTTGTCATTTATGAATGTGTTAAGAGAGCTCGCATCCACCAAAAGTACATAATCGACTGAGCTGAAAATGCTTAGAAGAGTGCCTTTATGGTTTGGTCTACAACACCCAACTTGTTAAGTTAGTAAACTTCCGTTGGCTAGTGTCTTACTTTCAACAGCAGTTTTGTGGGTGTTCGTATTACAGCGATTATATATTTTCATAAATTATTTATAAATGTAAATAAATTACGAATAGAAAACTATTCTGTTAATACAAACGACTTTACGCGCCGTCATGGAAAATGACGCTATGAAAAATTTCACATTCACTCTGTATTGAGCGCCTGTATGCCAAGCAAGTGTCTCTAATTACACAAATGTGTAATTTAGAATTTTCGTTATTGAATTTGCAAATGTGTTTAGTAATTTGTTTAATAAATGCACAAACACACACACACACACACACACTCAAACGCACACACATATGCAAATGTGAACGTGTAAATGAGAATATTGTTTTGGCGCTGCTAACTTTACTGCATTGCAGTTGATGAATGTGAATGTCATGCATTGCGTGTTCCGTATTGAACAAATTTATAATTATATCACTGAAAAGTAGCATATTTTTCAATTAAAAATAAATAATGCATTCGATATGGTGACTTCTTAAATTTCAATAATGAATAAGAATGATGATTGTTGTATGGCGTGTTAAATTACAAATTCATTAGGGAAAATGGCAAAGTGATATAATTGGCGCGAGCACGCCAAAAATTGTTTTTATGTTCTCCATCACTGGATGGGGGTATACTAATTTCGTCATTAAGTTTGTAACAAAATTGAAATATTTATAGGAGACCCAACAAAGTTTATATATTCTTGATCGTCTTGACATTCCAAGTCGATTTACCCATGTCCGTCTGTCGAAAGCATGCTAAATTTCCAAGGAATGAAGCTAGCCGCTTGCAATGCACAAATGCTTGCTACTAGTGTAGCTCAGGAGATCGGTTTATGGGAGCTACATGAGGTTCTTGACCGTTTTGAACAGTACTTGGCACAATTGTTGGCAGTCATAACAGAACACTATGTGCAAAATTTCAGCCAAATCGGACATAAATTGCGGCTTCCAGGGACTTAAGAAATCAAACCGGGAAATCGTTTTATATGGGAGCTATATCTAAATTTGAACGGATATGGCCCATTTACAATCCAAACCGACCTATTTGTTAAATTAATACTTGGACCTAATTTTTTAATGCCATATTTGTAATCTACTGCCGAATACATTTCATTTGAGTCTCATATTGATAGGATGTTTAGAGGAGGTTTAATACGAAATTCATTTTCTAGTCTTCAATACCTTTCATTTGGTACCCATATTGAGCCTATCGGTCTACTTTTGGTTTTGGGTGGCGTCTTTGGGGTAAGGGGGAGAGTCCGCCACCATCCGATATCTAAAAATTATATAACCTACGTTTCCTTCCACAAAAATGTACACAATCTGTAAAAATTTTAAGAAAATTGGTTAAGCCGTTTTTATTTTGGGTAACAGGGCAGGGTCTACACCCTTCCGATATCAACAAATTATAAAACTCATTCCTTCCCCCTTAACTATATTCATAGTCTATTCCCAAATATCTTTCATTTAAGTTCCATATTTTTATGCTCGTCCAATAAACCTATTTTAGGGTGTTTTGGGGTCGGGTCGGCCCCCAGTTACTTGGTCCCAATTTTAATACCCATAACCGAAGGATGGGGGTATATTCATTTTGTCATTACGCTTGCAACACATCGAAATATCCATTTCCGACCCTATAAAGTATATATGCTCTTGATCAGCGTAAAAATCTAAGACGAGCTAGACATGGCGGTCCGTCTGTCTGTTGAAATCACGCTACAGTCTTATACAATAGAGATATTGAGCTGAAACTTTGCACAGATTCTTTTTTGCCCGTAAGCAGGTTAAGTTCGTAGATGTGCATATCGGACTATGTCTTGATATAGCCCCCATATAGACCGATCCGCCGATTTGGGGTCTTAGGCCCATAAAAGCCACATTTATAATCCGTTTTGCTGAAATTTGGGACACTGAATTGTGTTAGGCCAGTCGACATCCTTCCATAAATTTGACTCAGATCGGTTCAGATTTGGATTTACTGCCATATGGACCGATCTCTCAATTTAAGGTTTTGTGCCCATTAAAGGCGCATTTATTGTCCGATTTCGCCGAAATTTGGGATAGTTAGTTGTGATAGGTCCTTCAATATTCCTCTTCTATTTGGCTCAGATCAGTCCAGATTTGGATATAGCTGTCATATAGACCGATCTCTCGATATAAGGTTTTGGGCCCTTAAAAGGCGCATTTATTGTCCGATTTCGCTGAACTTTGGGACAGTGAGTTGCATTGGGTTCTTAGACAACTTTCTGCCCAGACCGGTCTGGATCTGGATATAGCTGCCATATAGACCGATCTCTCGATACAAGGTCTTGGGCCCATAAAAGGCGCATTTATTGCGCGATGTCGCCGAAATTTGAGACAATGAGTTGTGTTGAGCCCTTTGACATTCTTCTTTAATTTGGCTCAGATCGGTACAGATTTGGATATAGCTGCCATATAGACCGATCTCTCTTTTTAAGGTTTTGGGGCCAAAAAAGGCGCTTTTATTGTCCGATTTCGCCGAAATTTGGAACAGTGAGTTGTGTTAGGCTCTTTGAGATCTTTCTGCAATTTGGCCTATATCGGATCAGATTTGGATATAGCTGTCATATAAATCGATCTCTCGATTTAAAGTCTTGGCCCATTAAAGGCACATTTATAATCCGATTTCGTTGAAATTTGACACAGTGACTTATGGTAGACTTTTCGACATCCGTGTCGAATATGGTTCAGATTAGTCTATATTTGGATATGGCTACCAAAAAGAAAGAATATTTTGTTCTACAAAATTGAACAATGACTTGTACTGACCAGACCACTCAATATCCGTGTCGAATTAGGTCCAAATCGGACCATATTTAGATAAAGATGCTATGGGGGCATAAATAATGCATTTTTCCCCGGATTATAACGATAGGTGGTTTACATATATACCCGAGGTGGTGGGTATCCATAGTTAGTTATATAAGATTCGGCCAGGGCAGACTTAGTACGCTTTTACTGGCTTGTCTTAAAATTTGGGCTTTAAATTAGCCTTCATATTTTTTGTTGTAAAAAATAGAAAAAAACAAAATGAATTTTGTGAACATTTTCCATTTTAGAAATTTGTTATCGGTTTTGGTATGTCCTTCCCCGGTGTAAAATGAGACTACATTTCACAACCACACATAAACTTCAGATAGAATTCTGTTTATGCAACATACGTTTGCATTGTACCTGAACAACCACTTCTATATCTACCACGGTCCTTTTCATTACAATCACGAAAATACACCCCACGAATCAACGAAAACACATGGTGCATTTAGCCTGTAATGAGATTCATAAAACGTTTTAATCTTTTGCAGTGACACGTAGCGAAGTCGAGCTTTCCTGTGCACAAAACCTTGAAGGGGAAAAAATAGTTTCAAACACTTTTCCTCTCTTTGACTTGTTTTAGAACTTGGACAAACAAAACTGTAGAAAAACGACCATAATAGTGAATTTTCATCAAAGCATTAACTGTGCGACCTGTGCCAATGTTTGGTTTTTGCATTTTTTTTCTCGTCTTCTCCTGAAAAAACCCTTCAAATAACGTGGATCAAAAAAGAAAATAGGGGAAACATAAGGAAATGTCGTCGTAACCACATTTAAGCAGAGTATGAGAAATATGCCAAAAGCAATACAACTTCGTGGTTCATGAAAGAAAATTAAAATCTATGATAATTTACTGAGCAGCAAAATTCTCCAAACCATCCACTATCGGGCCAGGGCGATTACAATTTGGCACTCTTGCAAATTATTTAACAAAATTGCTTATGCACAAAATTTGGCGTGTGGAAAAACTTTAATTTTTAATATATGCCACTGTTGCTGTGGCTGTTTTATTCCGTCCTGCCTTTAGCTTTAGTTTGTTGCTGATTCGACAAAGGACTAAAAGTTCTCCCAAGCTTATCTCTGTGTCGCTGGCGCTAAGACTGCCTTTGTCATGTCGCCTTCTATCTCACTTGATATTTTGATAATTTAGCATTGTCAAACTTATGTCGAAAGTTACACTTTCTTTGTCAGCTACATGGCGTGCACACTCAAACACAAATACTCTCTCTCTCTATCTCTCTGTCACATATGCAGGGATAAAGGATATGAGATAGTGATGCATATCTATGACAACAAACTTATGACGAGGAATCTTCTCTGACTGACGCCTCCACTTTCCTGTGCAAGATAATTCACAGAAGTGATAGAACTTATGTTTTAGTCTCTGGGTTTTACAATATATTTAGTGAAACTTTTCAAATGTATAGAACTTCTCGAAGACGTGAAAGTTTTCCCTTGTAGTTTGCTAAATAGAAGAAATTGCTTGCGTATATTGCAACTAATTCTAATTCTAAGAAAACTTGATACATGAATGAGGTTAACAGAAGCCTTAAGCAACTAAAAACAAGATTTGTCAGCGCTAAATTTTTGTATGAAATCCTTTAATAAACAATGTAAAATAATTGAAGCTTACCTTTGGAAAATATCTGTAGGCGAGGATGACTATCTGAAATTAAACATAAATATAATTAGTAACTCAAAAATAATAAACATTTAGCCAAAGGGCCATCACTCTTATAAAAATTGTAAAATCAAAAAAAGGAACTAAAATATAAGTCAACAAGTAAGAGCGTGCCCTCCACCATGGATCGCATTTGTCGAGTTCTTTTCCCGGCATCTCTTCTTAGGCAAAAAAGAATATAAAACAAGTAAAAAGGCGTTAAGTTCGGCCGGGCCGAACTTTGAATACCCACCACCTCGGGTATATATGTAAACCACCTTTCATCAAAATTCGGTAAAAATTTCGTACCTTATACTCATATACCTCATACCGATCTGAACTTTATACGACACGGATGTCGAAAAGCCGAACATAACTCACTGTGTCAAATTTCAGTGAAATCGGATTATAAATGCGCCTTTTATGGGGCCAAGACTTTAAATCGAGATATCGGTCTACATGGCAGCTATATCCAAATCTGGACCGATTTGGGCCAAGTTGCATAAACATGTCGAAGAGCCTAACACTAAGCACTGTCCCAAATTTCAGCGACCCTAATCAGAGGATCGGTCTATATGGCAGCTATATCCAAATCTGGACCGATCTGAGCCAAATTGACAAAAGATGTCGAAGGGCCTAAGACAACTCACTGTCCCAAATTTCAACAAAATCGGATAATAAATGTGGCTTTTATGGGCCTAAGACAATAAATCGGCGGATCGGTCTATATGGGGGCTATATCAAGATATAGTCCGATATAGCCCATCTTCGAACTTAACCTGATTATGGACAAAAAAATTCTGTGCCGAATTTCAGCTCAATATCTCTATTTTTAAAGACTGTAGCGTGATTTCAACAGACAGACGGACAGACGGACGGACATGGCTAGATCGTCTTAGATTTTTACGCTGATCAAGAATATATATACTTTATAGGGTCGGAAATGGATATTTCAATGTGTTGCAAACGGAATGACAAAATTAATATACCCCCATCCTTCGGTGGTGGGTATAAAAAGATTTGCTCTGCTATTAGAGCGATATCAAGATATGGTCCGGTTCGGACCACAATTAAATTATATGTTGCAGACCTGTGTAAAATGTCAGCCAATTCGAATAAGTATTGCGCCCTTTGGGGGCTCAAAAAGCAAAATAGAGAGATCGATTTATATGGGAGCTGTATCAGACTATAGACCGATTCAGGCCATAATAAACACGTATGTTGATGGTCATGAGAGGATCCGTCGTACAAAATTTCAGGCAAATTGGAAAATAATTAAGACCTCTAGAGGCTCAAGAAGTCAAAAACCCAGATCGGTTTATATCGCAGCTATAATAGGTTATGAACGGATTTGAATCTTTTTTGACACAGATGTTGAAAGTAAGAATAAAATACGTCATGCAAAACTTCAGCCACATAGGATAGGAATTGCGCCCTCTAGAAGCTCAAGAAGTCAAGTCCCCAGTTTGGTTTATATGACAACGATGTCAGGTTATAGACCGATTTGAACCATACTTCGCACAGTCGTTAGATATCATAACAAAACTCTTCGTGCGAAATTTCATTCAAATCGGATAAGAAGTGCGCCCTCTAGAGACTCAAGAAGTCAAGACCCAATATCGGTTTATATGGCAGCTATATCTGATTATGAACCGATTTGAACCATATTTGGCACAGTTGTTGGATATCGTAACAAAACACGTCATGCAAAATTTCATTCAAATCGGATAAGAATTGCGCACTCTAAAGGCTCAAAAAGTCAAGACCCAAGATCGGTGTATATGGCAGCTATATCAGGTTATGAACCGATTTGAACCATACTTCACACAGTTGTTATATATCATAGCGAAACATCACGTGCAAAATTTCAATCAAATCGCACCAGAATTGCGCCCTGTAGAGACTCAAGAAGTCAAAACCCAAGATCGGTTTATATAGCAGCTATATCAAAACATGGACCGATATGGCCCATTTACAATCCCAACCGACCTTCACTAATAAGAAGTATTTGTGCAAAATTTCAAGCGGCTAGCTTTACTCCTTCGGAAGTTAGGGTGCTATCGACAGGCAGACGGACGGACGGACATGGCTAGATCGACATAAAATGTCGCGACGATCAACAATATATATACTTTATGGGGTCTCAGACGTATATTTCGAGTAGTTAGAAACAGAATGACTAAATTAGTATACCCCCATCCTATGGTGGAGGGTATAAAAAGACCCCCTACCCCAAATTGGAGTCTATCTATTCTAAATTCCATCTAGACTTCGCTAAATTCAATGCAAAAATCTCTATTTGTGAAATGTACCCTCATATAGGAGTCAATATAAAATATTGGTCGATTCGTAAATGGATTATATTTTCGCTAGGCCAAGATCAAATTGCTTACACAATTTTATACAAATTGGACCAAAAGTGTGGTTACTTTACTTTAATCGTCCATTAGAGAAAATTTATTCCTCTAGCCGAACATTGAATAGATGCCCAAGCGCATCGATCTTCTGCGTTTCTTACCCTATTTCTGATACCAAGTTTCAGGATGTCACTCTCCACTTGGTCACTCCATCGGAGTTTTGGTCTTCTCCTTTTGCGTTTTCTTTTATAGTCGCCGGAGGCCACCGTAGAGCAGAGGTTAGCATGTCCGCCTATGACGCTAAACGCCTGGATTCGAGACCTGGCGAGACCATCAGAAAAAAATTTTGGTTTTTCCCTCCTAATGCTGGCAACATTTGTGAGGTACTATGCCATGTAAAACTTTTCTCCAAAGAGGTGTCACACTGCAGCACGCCGTTCGGACTCGGCTATAAAAAAGAGGCCCCTTATCATTGAGCTTAAACTTGAATCGGACTGCACTCATTGATATGTGAGCAGTTTGTCCCTGTTCCTTAGTGGAATGTTCATGGGCAAAATTAGCAATTTGCTAATTTTATAGTCGCCTTCAAAAGACTTCTTTGCTGGAGCTTTTTGATTCATTGTGATAACATGACCTAGCCAATGCAAACGTTGCATTTTGATGGGTTTAACTATTCCATCGTCATCATACAGCTCGTGGTTCATAGGACACCTAGTATATTATAACGAATTTTTCCAAACTTAACTTTCGGACATTAAATACGTGTTTTAGGAGCTGAAGATTCCAAATCTGGAGTCCAGCCAATGCGGGAGCATTGAAAGATATAGTCCTGTACAGCCCATCTTCAAGCATAATGGATAGAACTATTAAGATGGATATTACACTTATATTGACGTAATCACAAAATTTGGTTTGGAAATGCACAAATTTTGGCACGTGCTATTTATAGCAACAAGAGTAAACCAAAAAGCAATGAATCGTAAAATTAGAAACAGTTCTTAGCTAGCAGCAACATTATCAAAACCAAACTTGTGCAGTTTTCTTTTGTGTAGTTTTCTTTTCGTCTATTCGAATTCAAAATAGTTTATTCGACTTTCATCGACTTCCACTTTTCGAATTTTTTACACAAAAAGTCGATTTATCGATTAGTCGAATGTCGACTTTGGGATCCCTAGTTCAAATATGGCCTATATATTGATATAGCACCATTTACATTGATCTCCGGACAAGAACTCTTGAGTTCATAAAAGTCGTGTTTTTGCCCTAATTTCAATGAGCAACCGTAAAGCGACTTAAGGATTTGAGATCAGAAAGGAGCTTTTACTACTCATTTTCGCCGTGTCAGAGAGTTGCAAAGACCCCTACGTACGTTTTAATATGGACCAGATCTGACCATATTTGTATGCAGCTGCAATACAGTCCAGTTTTCCGATTGAAACCGCATTTTTTACCCAGAATTTACGAAATTTGAAAGAAATCCCTTAACACTAGTACAACTTATAGTCAATATCAGAGCTTACACTCAACGAAAAACTAATACCAATGATATTGACAGTAAAGTTATACCAAAACATTATCGTATTGTACGGATGATATAACGCATTTAAAATATTTTACGGCATTGTTTTGGTATCGATTCACGATGTTACTTTACTATTCCGTTCAGTATATAGTTTTCTTTCGGTTTACGCATTTTATCTGTAGTTTGAAGTAGTGAGACCTCTTTTAACAGTATTTGACTGTTCGATATCCATGATTTTATTCTGCACTCTTCACGAATACACAAAAACGATTAGAAGTGAAATAATTTTGAGTAATTCCCTGCGATTTATTCAGTAAATAACTTGGTACTGAAATGTTGGAAAAACCTACCAAAATTGAGGTCCATTTTTGGTAGGAGGACCTACCAATTTTGGTAGGAACCTACCAAAAACAGCAACACTGATAGTAAGCACTGCCCTACTTCTTCCTTAACTTATTTGTTTCATGATTCTTATGCGGAAATGTTAGCCTTCAACGTGTTTGGGGTCAAACTAAGGGTTTTGCCTTTCGGAATAAAAAGAGGGAGAATTAAGTGTTTAAATTCATTGTTGTTGTAATTGTTTATTGTAATTGTTATTTTTCAGTGCTTTTAGATTTCATTAGATATAAGTAGCCAATTGAGTTGAATAATTGATTATAGTTAGCATTAGTTAGAGAATTTTAGAATTAATTATTTGCTTTTAATTAGGGTAAGTAGAGCAATTCATTTTTAGTTTAAGTAGCAAATATTACACTTAGTTTTAGATAGCAAAATTTGTATTGGGAACAAACGATTGAATTAGTTTAGGTTTCACTTAGGGTTTGATTAATAAATTTCATATGTAGATTTAAGTAGACAAATTTAAATCTTAATAGGAAAAAATGCAGCTTTATTTTAATGTTAGGGAATTGTGCAATATAAAGTTATAGTTTTAATTGTGGCCCGAACTTTTGGTTGTGGTTGGTGTTGTTAGTGTCCCGCACTTTTGATTGTTGTTTATTTCTGTACTGAGATTGTGGGTCGCTTTTAGAATTTGGTGCTTGAGTCTGTTGTTGTTGTGTCACTTGTGTCTAAAATGTTAAATATATTAGTTCACTGTTTCAAAGTTTATTGTTGCAATGTTCACTCTAGTTATATATGTTTGTATGTATGTTCACTGTTGGTTCACTTGTTGTTCACTTCGAGGGGGGAAAGAGCACGGTTCGCGGGTTTAAGGTTTCAATCGAGACTGATCTTTTTCTGGTTGTTGCTTGTCACTTGGACCCCGCGAAAACGGTCAACTTTCCAAGCTACAAGCAACAATTCCAGGTAAACAAATATGAAATCAAGGCGGAATCAGCGATTAAGAACTTACTTCAATGTACCGTTATGCACAGTGGGTCATGTGCATACGTGAACGCATGTCTGCACATGGGTGCACATGACTTCATGTTCAAACGTACTTTGAACATTCTCCCCCTCCAAGTGACGAAGTGACATCTTACCTTTTTAATTTTGGTTTCTTGCCTGTGAGGTGACTGGACCGACGAACACGTATCCCCAATCTGTCTCCTGGGCGAACACGGCTCCTAGTCCCGGTTGGACCACAGAACTCCTCCGGAGGTGGGCATAGGCATCGGCCCCCACCTCGACATCTACCGGGTCATTGCCCCGCGGGTCCGCATCTGCCAAAGGAAGGGATCTTAGGCTGCTTGTGGGGTCGGGAATGATGGGATCTGAATAGGGTCGTCGCGGCAAATCCCGGGTCACCACTGCCCGGATGGTATACATGGTCCTCCTCGACGCATGCCTTGACCGAAGTCTTATTGTTGCCAAACGGTGCCCTCTGCGCTCTCTCGTTGGTATCCCCAGGCGAGTTACTGTGGCTGCCGCGATTCGGGTGATGGTCGATGCCTGGCACAAAAGTACCCGTACCCCAGCCCACTCGTCCTGCTCCTCGGGTGCCAATTCCACCATCGCCGTGGGTACAAAAACAGTGGCCCGGCTGTAAGGTATCTCGACCGGGGGAGGGCCTTGGACGATGGGCATCTGGTTGGCTGGTTCGATTGCAAATAGCCGTGGGTTGGCAATCTCCATTGGGGGCGGGCTGTAGCTGCCGTATGTCTCCCTAAGCTGTGGGGCTCCATGCAGCATTGTGTGATGGCGGTAGTCGCATGTTCGGCAGGCAGTGACCACGGGGCAGTCTGGGGCCAGATGGCTGCGCGCCAGACAGTTCCGACAGTAACTCCGTCTCTCAACTGTCTCGTATCTCTGATACGGTGTCATTTGCCGGAACCGCGGGCATGACCGTATGGCGTGGTCCTCCTGGCAGAGGCCACAGGCATACTGCCAAGATGCGGGGCGATACCTGGGTTCCCGTGGGTCGAAGCGAGGGCGTGTGGGTCTGGCGGGTCGTGGGGACTCTGGGCGAGGTAAATATCCGGCCATTATCTGTAACCAAAATCTCGTGAGTACCGTGTTTTGATGTGATTATGAATTGCTAGGGGTGTCTGAGAATAATTTGACAATCTTAGTTATGGGTCGACTGACTATGCCATTGGAAGTTCGAATGTCTACAACTCGAGTGTTCTGATCAACACCGGGGTATGTTTTAAAAACTCGTCCTAACTTCCACTCGGTGGGATATCTCTCATCCCTGATGACAACTAAATCATGGACCTGTATGTTATCTTGCTGATACTTCCATTTGTATCTACGGTGAAGCTCATTTAAGTACTCTGACTTCCACCTCTGACAAAAGTTTTGGGATATAATCTTTAATCTCTTCCACCGATTTGCAAGCGTTATGTCCTCCTCTGAGATGTCGGGTTCTGCCGGGGTCAAAAGGGAAGAGCCTATAAGGAAGTGAGCTGGGGTCAAGGGTGCTAAATCGTTAGGGTCTTCAGAAGCTGGACTAAGGGGTCGTGAATTGAGGCAGGCCTCGATACGTGCCAATATGGTTGACAGTTCTTCGAACGTGAAGTTCATTTTGGGCATAGACTTCTTAAGGTGTATCTTGAATGATTTAACTCCTGCCTCCCACAATCCCCCCATATGGGGAGCTCCTGGAGGAATAAATTTCCACTCTAAATTCTGATGAGCATGTTGCTGAATGGCGCTGCTCTGTAAACTTTTCATAAACTCTTTCTGATCTTTCTTGAGCATTTCTGCTGCGCCTATAAAATTCTTTCCATTGTCGGAATATATCTTTTCTGGGCACCCTCTCCTTCCTATGAAACGAGCTAATGCCGCCAGAAATGATTGAGTCGATAAATCACTTGTTGCTTCTAAGTGGATGGCTTTTGTCGCAAAACAAACAAATATGCAGATATAACCCTTGGTTATTAAACACGCTCGTGCTGTTAAGCTTTTGATTCCGAAGGGTCCTGCAAAATCTACCCCTGTATTCGTAAAGGGTCTGGATAAAGTAGTACGCTCGGGTGGAAGAGATGACATAATTTGGGTCTGAGTCTTTAATCGATATAGGGTACAAACTCTGCAATTGTGTATAACTTTCTTGATCAACTGTTTCAATCTGAATATCCAAAACTCCGTACGGATGAGCCGGGTCATAAGTTGATTGCCTCCGTGCATTGAGACTTTATGAACAAATTCCACTAGAAGGAGTGCAAATCGCGAATCATATGGGATTAAGATTGGATGACGTTCGTTGTACGTCAAAGCTGGCGATTGAACTAAACGACCATTGGATCTAATTACTCCTTTTCTATCTATGAAGGGGTTGAATGGTAAAAGACTACTTCTAGGTGAAAGCCTTTTCTTTTGGGTCAAAGAACTGTATTCCTCAACGAAGTAATGTTTCTGAGTTGCCACTATAAGACGCATCTTTGTGTCTATGAGCTCTGGGCTGGTTATTTCTTGCGATGAAATTTTAAGTGAGGATCTAGTTGAACCTGTGTTACGCCAGAACCTAACGGCGTAAGACAAAACACGATATGCTCTAGCTAAAGACGAAAATCGAGTCAAAGGGTCATCAAAAGTGCCTGTTGCGAATACTTTAACTTGTTTTGCTTCAAGATTAGTGTCTGTATTAACTCGGTCTTGCGGCCACTGATCATGCGGCAATTTGAGCCACTGGGGTCCCGTCCACCATAAATTATGAGCTATTAAGTCGTCAGGAGAACAGCCACGACTTGCTACATCTGCAGGATTATATTCTGAGTCAACATGTTTCCAATTCTCACCGCCGACGTTCTCTAATATCTCTGAAACCCTGTTACCAACGAAAGCGCTCCATGAGCATGGTGGCTTTTGTAGCCAGGCTAGAACGATTGTAGAGTCGGTCCAGAAATGGGTCGTAAACTTTGATAATTGAAGCTTAGGCACAATGGCATTTGTTAACTTTGACAACATAACTGCACCGCATAATTCTAACCTTGGCAGAGAGATTTTCTTAACTGGGGCTACTCGGGTCTTGGCTGCTAGAAGAAAAGTGTCTACAGTTTTATCGATGTGTTCAACGCGTATATAAATTGTGGCTGCATATGCGCTTTCTGACGCGTCGCAGAATCCATGTATTTCCACAATACTAGCAGGTGTAAACCGAACCCATCTTGGTATCGATACAGTGTCTATAGAATGGCTACCTCTCACAAAGTTATTCCAGTTCATTTGAGTCACTGGCTTCAACGAGTCGTCCCATTCTACCTTATCTAGCCAAACCTGTTGCATGATTAACTTGGCTACAACTATTACTGGCGCTAACCATCCACATGGGTCGAAAAACTTTGCTATCGTTGATAATACTTCTCGCTTGGTGCTCATTTGCTTTTCTTCAACTGTAGGGGCCGTAAAAGTGAAATTATCACCTGATATATTCCAACGAATTCCTAGGGTCTTTGTCGAAGAAGCTTCGGAAATATTTAACCAATCTATTGGAAGAAGCATGTCTTCATTTAAATCCTTTAACAAACGTGTGTCATTTGACGCCCATTTTCTTAGCTCGAAACCAGCTGATTCTAATGCGGAGGCTAATTCCTTCCTAGCTGCTGTAGCTTCTTCTATGGAGTGTCCGCCCGCTAATACATCATCGACATATAAATTTTCTTTAATAATTCTTGATCCTAACGGATGAGAATCTTTCACGTCTTCTGCTAACTGGAGAAGGGTCCTAATCGCTAAAAATGGGGCGCAATTTATGCCGAAGGTAACAGTTAAGAGTTCGTAATCCTCAATTGGGTGGTTTTCTGATTTACGAAAGAGAATTCTTTGAAAAGCTGTTTGATTGGGGTCTACTAAGATCTGACGATACATTTTTGTCACGTCTGCATTGAAGACGTACTTAAAAAATCTCCATTTCAACACTTGTAGCACAAGGTCTTGCTGAAGTATGGGTCCTGTATGTAAGATATCGTTAAGACTTTTCTTGTTTGATGTTGGGCTAGATGCGTTAAAAACCACTCTAAGTTTTGTGGTAACCCTATCTGGTTTGATAACTGCATGGTGAGGTAAGTAGTAGTGAGGGGTCTTGTATACGCTGTTTGGGTCTACCTTCCTCATGTGTCCTAATTCCAAATACTCTAATATGGCTGCATCATAATGTGCTTTAATATCTGGGGTCTTAGACAACTTTTTCTCCATTCTATGAAACTGTGCCAATGCGATGTTCCTAGATGAACCGATCTCTGAACAGCTTTTAAAAGGTAAAGTTACGATATATCTCCCCGCCTCATTACGTCGTGTTGTATTTTTGTAATTATTTTCGCAATAAATATCTTCTGCTGACCTCAAAACCTTTTTTGGGGTCTCTTCCACCTCCCAAAAGCGAGTGATTATCTTTTCTAATGATGATGCACTATAAAGTGTGATTTGTCTGTCGGATTTAGGGTCTTCCGTAATGGGTCCTCCTATGATCCACCCAAAAACGGTGTCCTGCGCTAAAAGTGATCCACAGGATTTCATAGTACCGCCTTTTGTGTATATAAGGGGTCCAATATCTAATCCGATTAACATGTCCACGGGTCGACTTTCAAAGAATCGAGGGTCCGCGAGACTAAGGTGTGCAAAATCTCCAAATTGATTTTGCCTTAAATTGTGTGTTGGTAAATGAGAAGGTAGGGTCTTTAAGACTGGTGCCCAAACCTCCAGCTCAAAACTAGGATTTACTCGTGAGCAAAGATTGAAGACGCAAGCTTTTGTCGATGTTTCAGAAACTGCGTCGCTTAAACCTGTGACATGAATTAAATTCTTAACTGTTGGAAGTTGTAGTTTGTTTCTAATTTTCTCTGAAATGAAAGTTGATTGTGACCCAGGATCGATGATTGCCCTGGCATCATATCTATGTCCTCTAGATTTGATTTGAACTATTGCTGTGAACAAAAGTGTCTCTTTGGGTTGCGGAGTGGGTCTGATTTCCTGAAGTGTCAAAGTCGTTGAACAAGGTGCTTCTAAACAAGGTGTGGACTGTATATTTGGCGATACCGATGGTTGTACTAGGGTGGTTAAAGCGGCAGCACTGGTACTAGGGCGTGCGTATTCGCTAACCGGTTGAGCTAGGGTGGTAGGATCAGTAGCACTGGTGCTAGGTCGTGCTTCCTGTCTACCGGGTTGAACTAAAGTGTTGAGAGCGGCAGCACTGGTGCTAGGTCGTGCTCCGCCTCGTTGGTGTGTGCCTGTTGTAGGGTACTGGCTCTGGTTGCCTTTATGTATCAAACTGTGGTGTCGTTGACTACATTCCCTACAACTAAAACGACTTTTACACTCCCTGACTCCATGATCCGAAGAAAGGCAGTTATAGCAAAGATGACTGGTCTTAACAATGTTTATTCGATCGTTGATTGACCTTTCTAGAAATTGAGGACATTCTCGCAAAGAATGATTGGATTTACAAAGTTGACAAACCGGTTTGTTATTCTGAGCATTATAGTGTGATTGTGTGTTGTTGCTGGGTCTTGAGCCCGTGTTCTTGAAATTGGGATTTACATTTGTTTGAAAACTATTAACTCGCTTTTCCCGCTTATCGTACTCCGATCTGGGTTGATTATATCTCGAATATTGTGGCTTGATATTGCCGACTGATTCTAGGGTCTTGAATTTATGGGTCAAAAATACATCTAATTGATTCCACGATGGAAGAGACGAACAATCTGCTAGGCTGCTTTCGAATTCTTCTAAAAATATTCTTGGTAGTTTGGTTGACACAAGATAAACTAAGATTGGGTCCCATCCCCCCGTTTCTACTTCAAGGGTCTGTAAAGTTTGGGTACAACTACCTATAGTGCGCTGTAATTTCTGGATTGTTGACGCGTTATCAACGGAAACCGAAGGTAAATTAAAAAGAGCTCGCAATTGCTCATTTACCTGCATGCGTTTATTTTCGTACCTATGAACGAGATTTCTCCACGCTATGTCGAAACCCTCATGGGTCAGTGGAACATTGGAAATTATTTCGCGGGCTTCTCCTGCTGTTTTTTGGGTCAAGTGAAACAACTTCTCGACTTTACTTAATTTTGAATTGTTAATGTAAATTGCTGAAAATAAGTCCCTAAAGGTGGGCCATTCGCGATATCCCCCTTTAAAAACATCTGTGTCACAGGGCGGCAATCTTAGAGCTGGTGAAAAATCATTATTGTCTCGCTGTTGGGTCATCGATATTCTCTCCTGTTTTTCTTGATCTTGTTGCTCGTTAAGGGCCAAAATTTCTCCGTTAAGAGAGCTTAAACACCGTTTATAAGTTTCTAGTGCCTGTTTGTAATTATTTCGAAGTTTAGTTTTATCTATAGGTGTCTCATCCTTTTCCGGAATGCGGTCCCTACAATCTAAGTATGCCTTCTTGATTTGATCCCATAAAGAATTGAGTTCTACCCGCGTGATTTCTAACGAATGTATATTATCATCTGACTTAGCCGCGGAGTAAACGCTTTCAAAATCTACTAAATCATTCACACAGTTTACAAATCTTTCGCGTAAATTCTTATCCATTTTGTAATTGGCTTGTATATGTTTTAAATAGGTTCAAAAACTATAAAACCAAGGAAAAATCTACAACAAAATGTCCAAAAAACCTGGTTATTTGTAGAAATCAAATCTATTTCTAAAAAACCTAATGCGAAAAAAAAAAATGTGTGTCTTGATGATGGGTCAAATATCTAAGGGTCAAACCTGAAACCTTTTACAAAATTCGTAATAAATGTCCTATCTGGGTCACTAGGAAAAAAAAAACAGGTTAATATTTCTGATGATATCGATTATACAATAGCCGCAAAAAATTTTAAAAAAAATTTCTTTCAAATCGCAATACACCAGCAATTTAATTCCGCTCGAATTAAAGTTGCAAAAAAAAAAAATTTATTTTTCTCCAAAAAAAATTAAACTTTCACTTTTCAAAATTTGGCATACAGAACTAGATGATTCTTTACAATAATACTGCTTTGACTCGCTGGGTCAATTTGCTTTCTGTATAAAAAACAACAAAGGATTGCACAAACAACCACAGTCCTTTCCGACCGTTTCCACTTAAATTTGTGCAATAGAATGAAGTTTTAAAATTTCGAAGACAAATGAGGCCAGCACGCAATATTATTTTCGTTATTCCTCACACAAAAACAATTCTTGATAAAAAAAACTTCTTCTTTTCTAAAAGCACTTCAATTTTTACTAAGACACTTTTTTTTCTTTACAAAAATACCACGGTTGTCTGTCCCAAAAATCCTACACACTGCCTTGAAAGTAGGGTCTGCTATATCGGGGTCAAATTCACTTTGGATTAAATTAATTTGGGTCAAAATTTATCAGACAACCGAATTAGCGATTCATAATCAAAAACGATCAAAAACAATATTAAAGTACGCTGGGTTAATGTATGAACTTTTCCTTTTTGAAAAAAAAGGTTATGTATGACGTAATACCCAAGCGCACTTTAATAGAAAAACAAAATGGTACTCACTTTGATTGATGTATGTGTGTATGTATGGGTCTATATTGGTGATGCTGTGTTGCTGTTGTGCTGTTTGCGCGCCTTTTTTGAAGCGTCTATTTTTATTGTTCGCTTTTTGTAGGTTTGTGGATTTTTGTTGTTGGGTTTTTTTTTGAATTTTGTAGCTTGGAAAATGACCGTTGTAGCGGTTGTTTCGATTGGTCAAGGTCCAAGCGTACAGTTTTTTAAAAAGTTTTTGTTGTATTTTTTATTTGCGCGACCGTCCCGAATTGATTTTTTAAGGCAAAAACAGAAAAATAAAATTATTAATTTTGGGTCAAATTTAACAAATTTGGCGTGCAACTACTGATTTTATTACGCTTTTTATGGGATTTTGCTTTGGAAATGCGTTATTTAACAATTTTGCTAGAAAAATTATCAAAACACACAAACAAAATTTGTGAACAATTTCGGTAGTTGGACGACAAATCGTTGAATTTTTAAATTTTTATGTAATTTTTCCTTTATTCAGAACAAAAACACTTTTGTATATGAATTTAACACTTTTTTCAAAACTTTTTAAAGTTTTTAATTAATTTTTTTTTTTTACTTTTTGCCACTTTTGTCCCACTGTGCGGGTCACTTTCAAGTTTTTGGGTCTTTTGCACACTTCTTTTTTGATTTACCACAACTTCTAATGATTTTGGGGTCAATTTTTTGCACATTAAAATTTAATTAATTATTTTTATTTTTACACGGGTCACCCTGTTAATTTAATTAGTTTTTGTTTTATTTGAGTCTTTATGTACTTTAATTGTCACTTTGCAATTTGGTTATTATTTTCTTTTGTTATTTCGTTTTGATCTTCATTTGGTTGGAATATTTTATCAAATTTTCAATAAAATAAATGCCACAACCAAACGAAGAACACTGAGAGCCGCTATATATTTTTGTGATTTGTGATGAATTTGTGATTTGTGTATTATTTTGTGTTTTTAATAAATGGCCAAAAACTGATCTTTTATGTGTTTTGATATTTTTGTGTTGGCCGTCCGTCCATACGTGTATGTATGTACGGTTGTGTGTAACCAACCCTTTTTTCGCACTTTTCTCTATTTCTTTTGCTTTTAATTGTTGGGTCACTGCACTTTTGTTGTTGCGAATTTTTTGTGTTTCGGTCACTGGGTCTTTTGAAATGAAAATGAATTATTTTTGGGCAGAAAACAGAAAATTTTTTTGATTTTTGGTTTTTTAATTATTTAAAAAAACCACTTATCCGGTTCGTAATGGACCAAATGTTTGGGGTCAAACTAAGGGTTTTGCCTTTCGGAATAAAAAGAGGGAGAATTAAGTGTTTAAATTCATTGTTGTTGTAATTGTTTATTGTAATTGTTATTTTTCAGTGCTTTTAGATTTCATTAGATATAAGTAGCCAATTGAGTTGAATAATTGATTATAGTTAGCATTAGTTAGAGAATTTTAGAATTAATTATTTGCTTTTAATTAGGGTAAGTAGAGCAATTCATTTTTAGTTTAAGTAGCAAATATTACACTTAGTTTTAGATAGCAAAATTTGTATTGGGAACAAACGATTGAATTAGTTTAGGTTTCACTTAGGGTTTGATTAATAAATTTCATATGTAGATTTAAGTAGACAAATTTAAATCTTAATAGGAAAAAATGCAGCTTTATTTTAATGTTAGGGAATTGTGCAATATAAAGTTATAGTTTTAATTGTGGCCCGAACTTTTGGTTGTGGTTGGTGTTGTTAGTGTCCCGCACTTTTGATTGTTGTTTATTTCTGTACTGAGATTGTGGGTCGCTTTTAGAATTTGGTGCTTGAGTCTGTTGTTGTTGTGTCACTTGTGTCTAAAATGTTAAATATATTAGTTCACTGTTTCAAAGTTTATTGTTGCAATGTTCACTCTAGTTATATATGTTTGTATGTATGTTCACTGTTGGTTCACTTGTTGTTCACTTCGAGGGGGGAAAGAGCACGGTTCGCGGGTTTAAGGTTTCAATCGAGACTGATCTTTTTCTGGTTGTTGCTTGTCACTTGGACCCCGCGAAAACGGTCAACTTTCCAAGCTACAAGCAACAATTCCAGGTAAACAAATATGAAATCAAGGCGGAATCAGCGATTAAGAACTTACTTCAATGTACCGTTATGCACAGTGGGTCATGTGCATACGTGAACGCATGTCTGCACATGGGTGCACATGACTTCATGTTCAAACGTACTTTGAATGTTAAAAATAGCTTAATCAAGTTATAAGAGGCCATTGTCCAGAGGAGGATGATTAAAGAGGACTTATCGACTATATATTGCAAAAATCTATCTTTAACAGCTCTTAAAGCTTTTAATCATGCCTATTATATACTTTATGTATTTCTCTATAGGAGTTCTGCTCAAAACTGGCTACATACTTTAGATTGAAAAAACACAAATGGAATTTTACTATGTTGGCTTTAATCTATGATATGAAATTTATTTTGCGAAAAATAAAATTATTGAATCGATTAATTAATGAATGAAATCTAAAATGTTTTTCCTGGAATTTAAATTTTCTGGAATATCCCTATGCTTCCGAATAAATTAGAAAAACGAAATAATTGTTCTTTTCTTCCTTCTGTGTTAATGAAACTGTATCCTCCATCAACTATGTGTAGCATGGATTTGAATGAGTATATAATCCAGAAGTACTTCGGTTATTTGTTTCACAATGAAAATGCTTATTTAACACATCTGTGTGGATGCTCACAGTTAAGACAAAGGCGATTGATTGGCAGAGATGGAGAAGGGTGAAAATGTGTATAAAAGAACCAACTAGCGAATAAATTGTGTTTAATTCCTTTTCTTCACATTTCAAACTGGAGGAAAATAACCTAAACCTTCATTTCAGCATATTCTAACATGGCCTTCATCTGCTTTCAAACAAATCCTTCTCAATACTCAACCGATGTATGTATACATTGTGCGTTCAAAGGAGCCATAGTAGTATTACGAGTATATCCTTTGAATGTAATATCCTACATACATACGAACATACATTTAAACAGACGTATGTGAGAATGTAAGCAAACAACGCTCGTTTGTTCGAAATAATGCCCGTATAGAAAAGTAAAGTGTGATAATCCCTTGTTTTCAGCTTGTACATTTGTTGCTGTTTACACTCGAACCATGTTCCAGGGCTCACCCTCAAACACTAATGTGTTGAAAGACAGTCGAAAGACAAAAAATTAAAACTTATTTAGCATATCTTAAAAGCAGACTAAGATTTTTCAAATTAAAATTAAGAACAATAAAGAAAAGAAGAAGTTAGAATAAATGGTGATGGTAGTAAAAGTTATACCTGATTTGAATTACTCTGTTCTTTCGGGACAATCTATACATTTAAGGATGATAATTAAATTGTATAAAAATGATTAATAAGCTGAAACACAGATCTGTAAAAACAGGATGATTTTTTAGCGATTATCTTTTTGGAAACGCTAGTTGTTTTGATTCAAACATCTTCAGTTTGGTCTGTAATTTATCCATGAATCGTTAGAAATGGGTTTCTGCCGGGTAAATACCCAACACTTGGGTATTTATTAGGTAAATACCCAATTAATACCTTTTTTCGGGTATTTATAATCTTGCAGATATCTTGGGTATAAAAAAAATATCCAAACAATTTTTGATGATTTCGTATTCTTTGTATATAAACCTGAACTTCTGATCTCATAAAGTCGGATTTTAGTTTTATATAGCCGGTATATAGACCGATCTCCAAACTTAAAGTCTTGAGGCAATAAATTGGTAATTTTTCATCCGATTTCGATAATATTTGGCACAGTGAGTCCTGATAGACCTATAGGGAAGTTAAAAACACATAACATTCAGAAAAATGCAGATATTAATCCGCCCATGCCACTATGGACATACACCTAAGCCAGTATTCGGCTTGCTATGCTCTCTAAAATTCTGTGCTACATGAAAAATCTTTAATCCTTAATTTCTCATCCCCTAAGTTTGTTCATGTCTGCTATCGTGTCTCCACCAAAGTACCGGTGTTTGCTAACCGCAAAACCGTGTAATGACGTAGGATGTGCTGCAATGTCTCATCATCGTCCCCACATGCCCTACACATACCTTCACTTGCAACACCTATTTGGTATAAGTGAGCTTGTAGCCCTATGTATCCCGTTATGATGCTGAAAGCTCTAATAACATCCTTCTTACTTCCTTTCAGTAATAGCCTCAGCCTCTCACTATCCAGATCACCCCAAAGGATTTTCGCCGTCATACTGACTGTTTCGCTGTTCCTCAGTGTTACATGCGAGTTCGTCGCCCACGGACTGTGCCAACCCGAAAGGATCGGGGTTAACTGCAGTGCCAAATCGTCTACCTTTGCATGACCCCTTAATCCGCAGTTACCCGGCACCTAAACGATACGGATTGTGTCATTTTTAGAGAAGGCGTTAAAGGGGGAAAGAGGGAGTAGTGTTTATTAAGATTTGCTTTGAATTTCTGGATATCGCAAGTAGCGGGAAAAACATTCGCCGGAAGTCGATTCCACATACGTACCGTCCTTGCAAAAAAAAATAATTCTCTCGGTAGTGCATGGTCCGATCAGATGGCCAATTCATTACAAACCGGTGCGCGCTTCTAGAAAATCTTGTATTTCTGACAAACAACCTCAAGTCAGGAGTCAGTCACATACCCAACCCACACATCGGGGCTGTTCAAGAAAAACAATCAATTTGGATACCCTACCAACTCCAATCAACACCAATGCCGCCGCTGGAAACTGTCAAGCAGCTCTAAGGATGATTTTGGAGCTCCGGCCTTGATATGCGAGTTATATTATTGTACATCTTCGGCCTGATGTACGTAGTGTAGATATTAAGAAGTACAGCGGGAGTTAAATATTTCTTACACCGCTTAAGAAAGCCCAAGCGTTTGAATGCTTCTTTCGACACTTCGAATACATGTTTCGACCATCGGACATCACATTGAATCTTCATTCCCAGAACATCAAGAGCCTCTGACTGCTTGATATCTACACCGTCGATAGATATTGACGATTGTTGTTGTTGTAGCAGTTTATCTTCTTCTTCTTTTTCTTTGTTCATTCGACCCCACTCAGAAACGGCCAGCAAATCCTGGCAGAGTGTTATGTCCATAATCCGCCTTCAATCAACTCGGCCTATGGTCGAATGAAAATGAATGACAGAGGTTGCTTTCATCCGCGAACGAGTAGATCGGATTCGAAGTCAGACCCCGTAGATCGTCAATGAAAAAAAGAAAAAGAAAGGGGGAAAGAACAGAGCCTTGTGGTACGCATGACGCCAATTTACATTCGTCAGGTGAGAACCCATCTACAGCAACTCTTATAGTGCGATCTCTGAGAAAACTCGATATAAATCGAGCGAAGTTATTACCGACACCAAAATGGCAAGCTTTTAAAGGAGTACACCATGCCAGACCCTATCAAATGCCTTGGAGATATCCAGAATCACGACCTTATTCTCACCGAACTGGTGAATAGAGCGACTCCAACGATCAGACAGGAATGCCATCAGGTCACCCGTGGAGTGATTTCTGCTGAACCCATATTGTCGGTCGCTGAGAAGACCATTGAACTCTAAGTATCTCACTAGATGGTAATTGACCATGGTTTTCATAACCTTGGAAAGTGCAGAGCATAACGCTATTTGTCGGTAATTCGCATGGTCAGTTGCCTCACCCTTCTTGGGGATTAGCAGCACGTTCGCAATCGCACCCGCACAACAAGCGTCGAAGAACACTTGCATAAAACAAATGACTAGATGCCATCCGGGCAAGGGAATTTATTTACGTCGTGATCTGCAAGAAATCTTTTGACTCCACGTATTCGAAAATATATCTGAGGCATGGAATTAGAAGCGACTTCAACAACGGGGAGTAATTGTTCGCTTTCCGGGAGGGAAGAATTTAACGGAGACATTCCAGCCTGCAGGTTTGCCTTATCAAACGGGTCAGTGAATATCTGCTCATCTTTAATAAGAGTCGGGATAGTCGATGAGTTGCCCTTCACTTTTTTCACAAACAACCAAAAACTTTTACTTCCCCTTGGAGAAGCAAGAACTTTGGCACGAAGACGCTGTTCGTGCAGAAACTTTTCGCGTCTAAGTACTCTGGCACATGAAGTTCTTGTCTGTTTGCGCAGCAACTCATTACTGTTTTTTTTTTTTTTTTTTTTTTTTTTGAACGCCAATTTCTGAATGCCTCCTCTTTCAATCTGACGGCATTCCTGCACGCCTGGTTAAACCAGCATTTATCTTTCGATTTAACAGAAATGGAGTAAATAGCTCCATTCCAATTAAGATTACCTTCTCTATCATTTCAGCTGCCGCATCTACGGCACAATCAAGAGAGCAAATCTTCCAATTGAAATTGCGGAAGAAATCACTGAGCTCAACACAACGAGATTTTTCGTGCATAAAAATTGCCCGCTTTGGGGCTGTAGATAAAACGGCACGAAGGGTAGAATACGAAAAAGATGCTGGAATAATGCAATGATCAAAATTTCCAAGAGTTGCAAGTACATTAACTTTGTACTTTTTAGGATGCGAAGTAAAGAAAAGATCAAGAGTATTAGAATGATTGAGCAACCATATCAACTCATTAACAATTGACGACACAAAGGAAGTGCAATAATTGAAGAAACCTTATATTTTAAATCCACCATATCGTTTGTAACTTAATTTCGCTGATTTGAAATGTAATTCTCTCTAGACTTTCTTCGTTTATTTTTATCTTTATTTTAATATTCAAGGATCAGTCTATAGGAACTTACAGCGACTTATGAAATTGGTTCTTGCTCTCTGTTTTTTCAACTCCCGAAGGATAATGACAACCTATATCAATGATTTTAAGGTAAAGTTTAATTTCAAATTACAAAGTATAAAGGTGTGCACAAATATATCACTTCCCTCAGTTAAAGGATAAGTTTAATCCAAAGGATTATCAGATTCTTACCACCATCGATACCTTGAATTTCAGGTTTTCAGTTTGCTACATTTGGCAAGTAACTATTAACTAAACATTTTACCCATTTCTACATCTTCTAAGAGCTCCTCTATATCATTGTAGAGATACTGTATAAAAAAAATCCTTCACTCGAACATATCCTTTGGATAGTGACAGAAGATATTTAGACTGATTGAAAAATAAAAACGTTTGCAATACTTAAACAGCATTTTTCTCCTGCCAATTGTTTTGTTTGCAGCAACAATGGCAACAACTGCTATGGCACAAATAACAATAAAATTGTAGTAGCACCATCATTCGCAACTTAAATACCTACACTACAATGACAGGCAGTTTTATAGCAGCAGAGTAGGTCACCGAAACTTATGCGTCTATTTTCAGCCGATGGTTAAACAGAGAGAAAATGTAGTTCATCTGTTACAAAGTTCACACCATAAGACAACTTAATTTGCCATTCAACCTCAAAAAAGAAAATCCAGGCAAAATGTTTCAATTTCGTCTCAGAGAGGCGAATATCAATTGAGAAGCTTCGTAGTTGGTTAATGTTTGGCCTCTCTGTATGAAGATATCAAATGAAGCAAGTCATTGAAATTGTAACCCACTCTACTGTAAGAAAATGGCCGTAACCAGATTAAAACAAAGTTGTGATCACATGTGTTTAGAAATCCATATACTACAATATTGTACAGCGTATATTTAGAAATATGTAATAAGCTTCTTTTTTTCCTGTTATTGAAGCATACATCATATTACTCCGAGAATATCGGATCCATACATATATACGCAACTATCAGAAACATAAAAGAAAGGTTGTTTACAACTCTATACATCATTACAATATTTGAAAAAATCAGGCGAACAGAAGCAATATTTGCAAATGAACCGATTTATCCAAATCTCAATAGGGTTAGTCTGAGACCGACAGGCGGGCATTAGCCAATCAAATCAGGATGTGATTAATGGTCGATTCCCAGCAAAAACTAGGTAAGCACGTGTCATTACACACTGGCATACCAGTTAGCTAATTATTGTTACTCGTAAGAATACCTAATAATGGGTTACCTATATTAAGTCAAAGAATACCCCAAAATTAAACAATAATCTAAAAGAAAATTTGAAAATGAAAAGAGTTCTGTTAAATCTTAAAGTAATTAGAAAATTCCCAAGAAGTCAATATTTTTTTCCTTCTTTTATAATTTTTGGATTTATTTTTGATATTTTTTATTTAGTATTATTAATTTATTAAACTGTCTATATCGTCTACATTTTTTAGAGTATCTAACTCAAAGATAAAGTGCCCAAATGGTCCTTAACATGTATTATCCCAAAAAATTAGGCTTTTAGTACCACGGTAACTTTTCTGTTCTAGAAACCGCTTCTATAATTTTAAGCCAATATGGAACAAATATAGATTGAAGGGATTTAAAATTCTCAAGACCCTCTTGGACGCTTCCTGGGCTTTCTTTCCGTATTCATGATCGCCTACATTGAAGAGGCTAAGATTTTTAGAACCCTTTTGGACTCTTACTACTACTACTAAATATCCCATGAAAAATCCATTGGGAAACAGGAGATACTTCTCTCTTATCAATGAGTGCAGTCCGATTAAAGTTTTTTTGAACTCTTAGTGCGTCCAATATTTGGCCTAACTTTAACAGTGTCTGACAACCAAAACGGACTTCAGATTGGATAGCCTGAATTCGAATTATGAAGATGTTCACGAAGAAAATCGTATTTCGAAATAAGAAATAGTGTTACTTTATTATCTTCTCGCCTTCCACTCTCCCCGCGCATGTGTTGAAAACTGTATAAAATCAGTTTAGCCTATTTTGAATTTGGATTTTTAATAGCAAGTTTAGAAATAAGAATCAAAACGGGCTCTTCCCCCTCTCGACAAGTAGATAATACATTTTAACCACGATCATTAAACTAAACATTACACAGCACCAGAAGGATTAAAACTTCTTCTTTGAATTTGTTGAAAACAATTAAGGTGGGAAAAAAGTTAGACGGCCCAACACCTACATTAAAAGTGTAACTTGTCCTGTCATTATATCGACGCTATAGATAAGTCTGAACCGATTTGAGATTCGTGAGGATCGGTTCACAAATGACTACCTTATCTTAATATTAGTGAAAATCGGGTGAATATATATACGAGAGCTATATCTAAATCTGACCAGATTTCTTCCATTTTAAATAGGCCAAAAACGCCACCTGTGTCAAATCGGACCAGAAATGCGACCTGTACTTTGTGCACAAATTAACATGGACAGACAGGCAGATAAACAGTCAAACATGGATAAATCGAATCAGAAAGAGATTCTGACTCGATCGGTATACTTATCATCGTCCATCTCTTCTGTTTTTGGATGCTAAAAAAATTCACAAAGTTATAATACCCTGTACGAAGGCGGTGGTGTAGGGTACAGTAGGGACTCAGTACATTTGAAAGTAAGTAATGGCATACCTGCAACATATAGTATGTTTGCAGGTATGCCATTATTTTCCAGAAATAAGTATTATTAAATCGAAGCTATTACTTAAAATTTTTCGGCACTTCAGTATTTGTACGAAGAATTCATTATTTGTAATCTGGTGGTATGTTTACTTTGAAGCACTTCCCTTGAAGGTCATGCCTATGTTAAAGTATTACTGTATATTATATCTCAGTTTGTATATTATATTATATCTCAGTTTGTACTTTCGAAAGCAGAGGACTGAAATCAAATGCCGTGGACCTAGAGAAGACAAATTTCGTAATTCAAACACCCCACACCCACCCTATAAGTGGAAATTGGGAGATATATCTAATTTTATGACTAAATGTGCTGGAAGTGGTTCTAGAAGAGAAAATCGAACGAAATATATATATGGGAGCTATATCTTTATCTGAACCGATTTTTTTGAAATGAATAGGCTTACAAATGAAAACATAATTGCAATATATGGGATTCATATCCTAATCTGAACCGATTTCGATCAAGCTCTTTATATATTGTGCTAGGTGTAGAGGAAAGCATTATGCAAAATTTTGGGAAGATTAGTAAAAAAATGGGCTAGCATTTACTCTTAAAGTAAAAATCGGAGGATGTATAAATGGGAACTATATCTAAATCTAAACAGATATACTTAAATTTCAACAGTAATGTCGAGAGTCATATGAAAATCCTTTCTGTTAAATTTCGAGTGAATCGGTTAACAAAATACCACAATATTACAATATAAGTCAAAATCGGGAGAACATATACAATATATGGGAGCTACATCTAAATCTGAACCGATTTCGGCAATACTTCTTAGATGTTATGGTAGTTGTTGAGAAAAGCATTGTACAACATTGTGCTATGATTGGCCAATAAATGTGCTTGCAATGGCTCTAGAAGTGAAAATTAGACGATATATATGGGAACTATATCTAAATCTGAACCGAATTCTATGAACTTCACCAGCAATCTCGAGAGCCATAAGAAAATCATTCCAGCTAAATTTTGAGTGAATCGGTTAAAAAATTTCCACATTAGAATATAAGTCCAAATCGGAGGAACAGGAACAGGCGCAATATTAAAATCTGAACCGATTTTTTCACCACATTATATATATATTGGGTTGCCCAAAAAGTAGTTGCGGATTTTTTAAAAGAAAGTAAATGCATTTTTAATAAAACTTAGAATGAACTTTAATCAAATTGCGTCCTGTACTTTGTTCACAAATTAGCATAGACAGACGGACAGGCAGGGGAACATATCGAATCAGAAAGTGATTCTGAGTCGATCCGTGTATTTATCAATGGGTCTAGCTCTCTTCCATTTGACCGCTACAACCAAATTCACTCAATTATAATACCCTGTACCACAGTTATGGTGTAGGGTTTAAATATGGCTATCATATGATAGGTATTTGAAAACAGAGAAAACAATTTGGATATCCATTTTTGGGGCATAGTGTGGGGGTTGGGAGGGGGCGTCCCTATTATACGCCAAAATACCCTTCAAACAGAACACACATAGCAATATGAGGCATCAATGAAAGGAATTTGGGAGCAGTACATGAATTTGATTTGAAATTTAAGGATAGAAATTAAATATTTAAATTTAAAAATCTTCGGAATCGCCTTAATATCAACGTTATACATCAACCATTCAAAATTAAAGACCGTTAATGCACCCAATTACTCCTCCTAGCGAGATCAGTAACCGTAAGGACCATTTGGAATTCAAATGAAGTCTAAAATCGATTAAGATGGGAGCGATATCCAAATATGGCTCAATGTAGACCATAGACGTGTAAAATTTTTTACCGAAATGTGGCAATCAGTGCGCTTTTAATGGGACCAAACTGGAACTGGCGTTAAGTTCGATTTAGACCAAATCCGACATATAAGTCTATTAAGTACAAGTCATAGCTCAGTTTTGTACAACAAATTATTGGTCTTTTTGGTAGCCACATCCAAATTTAGACCGATCTGAACCATACAGGACACGGATGCCGAAAAGGTTAACATAGGTCACTGTGTAAAATTCCATCGAAATCGGATTATAAATGTACCTTTAATGGGGCCAAGACTCAAGAGATCGGTCTATATGGCAGCTATATCCAAGTTTGAACCCATCTGGGCCAAAGTGAAGAGAGATGTCGAAGGGACTAATACAACTCACTGTCCCCTATTTCGTCGAAAACGGACAATGAATGCGACTTTTATGAAACCAAAACCTTAAATCGAGAGATCGATCTATATGGCAGCTATATCCAAATCTGGAACGCTATGGGCCACATTGAAGAAGGATGTCAAAAGGCCTAACACAACTCACTGTTCCAAATTGCGGCGACATCGGACAAAAAATGCGCCTTTTATGGTCCCAAGACCTTAAGTCGAGAGATCGGTCTATATGGTAGCTATATCCAAATCTGGACCGATGTGAGCCAAATAGAAGAAGAAGGTTGACTGGCCAAACACAAGTCACTGTCCGAAATTTCAGCCAAATTAGATAATAAATGTGAATTTTATAGGCCGAAGACCCTAAATCGGCGGATCGATCTATATGGGGACTATATCAAGATATAGTCCGATATAGCCCATCTTCGCAGTATAGACCCAATGCAGTCCCTTTTGTCGTGAAACTCTCCTCGGTCTGCCCACCGCATCTATAGTGTTCAGAAGGGAAACTTGACCGTATTCTGTCTCCCCGTGCGGCTCAGGGCGGTGACTGTCGACCCATCTCCTCGTTGCTAAATGCCCTCTCAATATTCGAGAAGGCCGCTATGGCGTACTCCTTCATTTGGAGAGACATTTCAACTTTAAGCATCACTGCGTGGAGGGCCGTCTTATTCAATTTGCCCTTGAGTTATGCCTAAAGTTCTTCAACGTCAGATCTCTCTCACATTCAAGTCTTTTTTTGTTTTAAAAAAAAATTTTTTGTTTCAAATGCTTTCGGTAAATATTTACGAGAGCATAACTAGGCTTTTAGAATTTCACAACATTTTCTTGGAAACTTACGTATGAACTCATTTATTGTTCGCCATTGTGGTGCATGCTATTTTAAGAAGGATGAAATTTATATACGAATGGACTCGGAAACACTTTCTGATTTGATCTAGCCATGTTCGTCTATGTGTCTGGGTCTACACTTTCGTAAGAAAGTACAATTTCGGATTTGAATACCTTGTTCCAAGAACTGTGGTCTTCCAGTCGATCTCTTCTTGTAGAACGCATTTACACCCCACATGACATAGAGGTTGAAATTTGTCGCAATATATTAAATGTTTATATTGGAAATTAAATTTGTTCTAGTTGGCCTATAGGCTTACGATCCTCCCCAAACTTCTTTGTATTAAGTTTTAAACCCTATTTCCTGTCTTCCATTCACCAGCATATTAGCCTCAAACTAATTTACGTCATTGCAAGTATCATATATGAAATTATAAGCAAAGCTTATGGCAAAGCTACAAGTCATAGAGAACATGCTTTGAAATCCTTGCTTTACCTTGATGGCGAGGTTCGCAAGGAGTCAACTGCAGCATTTAGTTGTTTATTTAAATGCAAGTAAGTAAATATTTATTAAAGGTTTTGCTTCTGCTGCCACAGTGCCATTGCCTTTCATTTGGAACATTTGTTGTCTTGGGCTGCAACCAACATCTAGTCGTAGTCGTTGTCATCGTCATCATAGTCGTCCTTACGATTGGTATTTATTTAGTAAAATACATTCTAGGACGACTTTTCATTTGTCAAAAGCCTGCTTTCGGTAAATATTTACTTAGCTAAGGCCTTTCTTGGCACATGAATGCTCTGTTTAAAATGGCAATCAGATAACACTTCTCTTATTAGAAAATAAAAGAAAATGGCTAAAAGCAATTCAAACATGACAGACAGACAGCCTGGCAGTGTGGGAGCGACATAAAAGTGAGTGCGTGTGTCCATGCCTGAACAGGACGGAAGCAAAACAAAAAAAAAAGAATATTCCGAATGAATATAAACCACACAAAAGCAAGTGGCAGTTAATAAAACTCATTTTATAATTGCTGTCGACTGAAACACAAAGACACACACACACACACCGAATAAACTCATAGGCAACAACCTTCCTTGTCCTTTTAGAAATCCACAGATCCTTTAGTAGGCCGACAAGAAATGGCGAAACAAGCCATCCTAAGCATCCAGTCAAACATTTACAATGTGAATCCTGCCGAAGAAAATGATGAGGATATTGCTTGAAAAAGGATACAAAAGATGATAATCTCTTTATTCATAAAACGGCACACAAAAACAGCAACAGCACCGACATCTACAACAAGGACACCCCCTTAATGTAGTATGCAGCATTGCTGGAATTAGAGGAGCATGAGTTAAACGAGGTGAAGGAAGCACTCATAAGGATTCATAGTCCAAGGAGACGCAGCAACCAAAGACCTGAATAAAACTCTACACCGAAGCTTAAAAGATTGAAAATATGTTTGTAATATTTAAAAGAAAGCCTTTTGACATGTTCATTTAAACCAAAAAAAAAAACAACAAGAAAATAAAAATTTTCAAGAAAATTGGTTTTATCTTAATTTGGTTTTTCTCTAAACGTTAACAGCAGCCAATTGAGCAAAACCTTTATAAGACTTTGGCTTGCTATACTAGGGGAAAGGTAAGAGACAAGGTAAGGCTGAAAAGTAGTGTAACAGGATTTGCTGATCTCTAACAGGATAAGTGAAAATTATGTCTGCCGAACGATTTTTAAACTGAGGTGAAATATCGTTAAAAATCGGATGGAAAACAACTGCAAAACCTTCCAAATATTGTGGCATTTAAATTGCCAAGGGTTTTAACCGCTATTACCATCGAAAAAAATATGAAACTAACTGTTAATGGGAAGTATCCCCTGTTCCATAATGGAATATTCTTGGGAATCAAGTATAAGTGGCTGTTAATGGGTTTCTCACACGAAAAGTTAAAAAATATGAACAACAAAAGATAATCGGGGTGAGCGCAACCCATAGGTCACCCTGTCCGCTCATGACTTTAATGATCTGGGATCGCATATCGGCGAGATCTTTGAGAACAACAAGTAAAAAAGAGTTAAGTTCGTCCGGGCCGAATCTTGGGAACCCACCACCATGGATTATGATGATCAGTAAAATTTCAAATAGGAGCGTCTTTTTTTAGTTTAAAACAAATTTTTCAAAAAAATAATTGGACAGTCATCTTTAGAGTAAAATAAGAATCAATATGCGATTGAAATTTCAAATGGATTGTTCTTCTTGTAGCAATGTGTTGTGCTCTATCTTTCTTGATTGCTTGATTCTGTTGAGTATCCAGATCCAGGACCCCTGCCTCTAAGATGGGATGCGTCCAGAGGGATCTCTGTCTGGCTGGGCAGTTAAATAGGTGACATGTGTAGTGTGGTCCCTAGTCACAATCGAGTCATACATCCTGCACGTTGGCATCAATCCTTGCTCTGTAGGAATTCATGCGGATGCTTCTACCAGTTCGTAATAAAGCCAGAACTACTCTGGTTTAGGGGGGAAGTTAATTGCTTCAGGTGCAATGGGAGGCGTTCTTTTTCCAAGGACCACATTCACCCCTGTCTGCATGAATGTTGTCTAGACCCATTTTATGTGCCGTTTGATCTAGAGGTTCTCTCTTGTAACGTAACATGTAGACCTACCTTAAGGCTTCTGGGCGGTAAATACCAATCCACAAGATTATGATTTGGATGGTCTCTGCGATAACAGCTCAGAAGGTAATGCATAGACAGCATTAAATATGTCTTCGCACGGGCAGGATCTTTGTGTTCTGAGATGCTACACGTGAGAACTGAGGAGACAGCCCGTCGCAGTTTGAAGAACGGCATTCTGACAGATCTAATTATTATTCCATTGCGCATCACATAGCTGACGAGACCACACTTGCACTGTAAAACTTACCACAGACCTGGCCGTTCGCTTTGTGGAATGGAGGATGCCGGAGATATCACCCTGCCTTGGAGAACTCACTGTTTCACTCAACGGTGCCTCGATTTAATATTCCGTAATTCCACAAATAACGGACAACCAGGGAAATAATTCGCGACCCAACGTTTCAGGCCTGGACTTATTGGCGATGCCCACAAATAGTTTAGCATGGCAGACCATGTCTGTCCAGTGCCGCGAGGACCGTCCAATCGCATGGCCTGGGGTGATTGAAGTGACGGCAAATGTGTGCGGTGATGACATGCAAAGCAGTTGTTGTGCTATGCAATCTTCGAAATCCATGCTGATGCTCGGTAAATGGAAATTCTCCAACGAAGCTCGGGAGGAGTAGTTCCTCAAGCGTCTTGACTATTGGTGAGAGTAGGAAGATCGGTCTGTACAGCTCCCCCTTACTCGGGTTCTTTCCAGGCTTCAGTAGCGGGATAACTCTGCCCGTTTTCCAGACTTCGGATACTAAAAGAGTGTTCTAAGTCAGTTTGAGGATAGTTGAAAGGTACTCGACTCCAGGTTGATCCAGATTTTCCAGCATTAATGTAGAGATTCCGTCGCAGCCCAACGCCTTGGATTACTTGGCGCCATGGATGACATTCGTAACTTGGCCCACGGTAAATTGGCTGTTCTTCGGCTCGGAGACCACGGATACGACGAATGGCTACCCTCCAAGCACAATCACTTTCAGGATGCACAATAAATTGACGGTTGAACAACCTGGTGCACCTCTTCGGATCAGTCACTGTAACGTCGCCAAAAGTGACTGAGGTCCTATTGTCCTGTTTATCTGGGCTCTCGAATGACTTAACGGTAGACCACAGCTTGCCTAAACCGGTATCTGAATTACATTGCTCCAAGTGTTTCAACCACAAATTCCGCTTATTTTAGTTGACTACCCTGTTAATGTCCAGATTAAGCTCGCTGATTCTGGGGTTAGTGGGGTCCTTGCAAAGAATCCCATCACGCTCGTCAGCAAATACCACTGCCTGTGCCGGGAAATTGGGCCGCACTTGGGGTATTTGACCAGCGAGCGGCTACTGCGTTATTGATGTCACGGAATATACTCTCGACAACTAGCACATTGAAGCGGCGATTGGTGTATTCTCTGAAGCCAACCCAATTTTCCTTTTTTGATTGATAGACGTCCGGCGCTCAGATATTATAAAGTTGGCTGGTCGGTCTATGGTGAGAATTATAGGGAGGGGTCTTCTCCCAAAGAAGTAACGGCTTGCTAGGTTACGTCACTCAGCAGATCAGGGGATGCAATGGAAATGTGTGGCGAACTGCTGCAAGTTCTCGTAATCTTAGTGGGGGCATCCTTATTCACCGTGCAAAACGTGGAGTATTCAATCTGCTCTGTCAATTCTATGCCAGGCCAACCAGTAGCCCTCTAATGCACCTTACTTTAATGCACATTACTTTCTGCGTACAAAGAAAATAATCCCAAGCAGGCCCATAGGCTTGCATATAATTGCAAATGTCACTGGTTTAGACACAATATGACACACACAATTTTTTTGCTTGGCGAAAATTTCCTATATATCTAACGAATTATTTTTTGCGTGTACTTAGGAGTGACCTTACACATAGTGGATCATGTGGTATCACAATGAACGAAAACGTCAAAGTGAGTCTGATGGCAGACTGCCACTTAAACCTAACCTAACGTAGCAACGACCTTGACGAGGAAACTGAATTGGAAGTATCACATTCAGGAACCTGCCGAGAAGACTCACAGATCTTATGCAATAGGTAGATGGGCCGAAGGATCGAAAGAGCCTGAATCCCAGAAAAATCTAGTAGCTCCACAGATACATGATACGATCAATACTTACTTACGCCTCAGTAGTTTGTTGGACTTTTAGGTAGCAAAAGTGCAACGTAATGATAATAAAACAGAGAATATGTTGTTTTGGCAAAGGCAAGAGAAGACACTTGAGGTCGAGTGCGAGGCACTGCTGCCAGTGGCACAGTTTTGGATTGACTGAACTCTGGTAAAAGGCAGTTCATGCTTCACGTATGGGTCAAAGCTAGATGACAGAGTAGCCAGTAGGGGGTCTACATTGAGAACACAAAGACTGTGATCTGTTTCTGACTGCCTGGCCATAACGTGGTCCTGCAGACGGAGATCGGGGCGACCGCGTAATGCGGGAGGTAGTATGGTGTTAATGCGTGGACGTCGAGTATAATAATTTTACGGACAGTAAACTGACCATCAGTACCAGTTAACAGTCCAAGACGGTACGGTAATGATCAGTCTTGGAGTGTGGAAGGGAGATTAACGACTTCTGTGAGGATGGCATAATCCGTATTGTTTGGGTACCACGCCATAATGAAGTAAGGGAGAATGAAAGAGCAGACAATTTGGCCGTGAAGGCCAGAGGACTTCCGATTAATCCGAAGCTTTTCGAGACAACGGAGGCCACCGTGGCGCAGAGGATAGCATGTCCGTCTATGACGACGATCGCCTAGGTTTAAATTCTGCCATCAGAGAAATGCTGGCTATATTTGTGAGGTATTCTGCATTGTTACAACTACTCTACCAAGTGATGTTACCATTGGCAATCCGTTCGGACACGACATAAAAAAGGAAGCTCCATTATCATTGAGCTTTAACAGATTAAGGTTTAAGCTCCTGTTTTGTTAAAAAAAAATCCTGTTGGGGGATCGGGATCGTAAGAAGATTGGACTACTCCTGAAAGGAAGTAGCTCTGAGATTGATAGATTTCGGTATCATAAGGGAACACATAGGCCTAGGAGCTTCCTTATGCAGAATCTGTGAGGCAAATGACAAAATGTGTAGGGCTTGTAGGGAAGATGAAAAGACGTTGCACAGTGGGATATAATAAAAAAAAAAAACAGTTAAAAATATACCATTTGAGAATGGATAGAGATAGCTCTTAGAAATTTGAAATAGGGCTGTACAAAATTTTAAGATCCCAGGTGGTCCGGGCTCAGGGCTCACAGTGTCACGACAGTGTGCAAATATGGCAAAAGACAACATATTCGGAATGGAAAATTTTTGGATGCAATTATGTTTTAAATATGTCAAGTGGTTTTATGTATATAGGGGTCAAAATTCAATATTTTTTGGCATTGCCTTTGACCTTTTTTCCCTTTTTGATGGTAAAAATTAAAAGCTGCATCTGATATCAAAAATTTTAAAATTTAAAGTAAGGGTTGTTATTAAAGTGAGTCAGTAGGTTAGTTTAGGATGTAAATAACCATTTTTATTTTGAGTAAAAAAATTGACCTATGGAATTTACATTTACCCAAGATAGAAGTACTTAGTAAGACGAACTCGTGGAACTGAATCCCAACTGGAAGCCATAATTGAAATGCGATTTGGCTGAAATTTTGCACGCAGTAGATAATTTTGACATTCATGGTAGGTATTGTCTTAAAGGGAAGTGGGTAGAAGGGAAATGAAAAACTAAACTCTTTTTATATTAAATTAACCACAACTTGGAACAACAATTAACGAACCAGATATCGAGTAAAACTGGTCTAAAAAGCTGTATGGCTATATGCCAATCTGACCCGATTGGATGCATAGATTGCTTGGAGAGAGCACTTAAATGGCAGCTATATATGGTACATTTGGATCATATTCAGTTCAGGCTTTGATTGATTGAGGTGTAATATAACTCACTGATTCGAATTTCAGCACAAATCGGCTGAAAAATAGGTATTTTATAGGCCAAAATCATTCATCGGGAGATCGGTCTATATGGGGGGTGGGTAGTGTGAAATCAGATTTGGCCCATATTCTGCATGGTTGGAAAGAGGCCCAAAACAAATCTTTGTTTCGAATTTGAGGTAAATCGGAAAGAAAATGAGCAATTTTTATACCCACCACCGAAGGATGGGGGTATATTCATTTTGTCATTCCGTTTGCAATACATCGAAATATCCATTTCCGACCCTATAAAGTATATATATTCTTGATCAGCGTAAAAATCTAAGACGATCTAGACATGTCCGTCCGTCTGTCCGTCGGTCTGTTTAAATCACTCTACCGTCTTTAAAAATAGAGATATTGAGTTGAAATTTTGCACAGGTTCTTTTTTTGTCCATAAGCAGGTTAAGTTCGAAGATGGGCTATATCGGACTATATCTTGATATAGCCCCCATATAGACCGATCCGCCGATTTAGGGTCTTAGGCCCATAAAAGCCACATTTTTCATCCGATTTCGCTGAAATATGGGACAGTGAGTTGTGTTAGGCCCTTCGACATCTTTCTTCAATTTGGCCGAGATCGGTTCAGATTTCGATATAGCTGCCATATAGACCGATATCTAGGTTTTAGGTTTTGGGGCCAGAAAAGACGCATTTATTGTCCGATGTCGCTGAAAGTTGAGATAGTGAGTTTAGTTAGGCTCTTCGACGTCCTTCTTCAATTTGGCCCAGATCGGTCCAGATTTGAATATAACTGCCGATCTTTCGATTTAAGGTTTTGGGCCCATAAAAGAGGCAGTTATTGTCCGATTTCGCCGAAATTTGGGACTGTGATTTGTGTTAGGCTCTACGACATTTTTGTGCAACTTGTCCCAAATCGGTCCACATTTGGATATAGCTGCCATGTAGACCGACATCTCGATTTAAAGTTTTTGCCCCATAAAGAGCGCATTTATAATCCGATTTCATTGAAATTTTACACATTAACTTATGTTAGGCTTTTCGACATCCGTGTCGTATATAGTTCAGTACGGTTTATTTTTAGATATAGCTTCTATACTCATTAGTATTTGGTCCAAATCGGAACAATTTTGATATAACTGATATGGGACATAAGGTATGAAATTTTCACCGAATTTTGATGAAATGTGGTTTACATATATACCCGAGGTGGTGGGTATCCAAAGTTCGGCCCGGCCGAACTTAACGCCTTTTTACTTCTTAAATTTCGGGAAGTAATATCGGAACATTTTAAATTAACATTTAACATTTTACCCAACTGCTAGTGTCCGATGTTGGCGGCGAAGAGGATACCGCAGAACGAATCCCTGATGATGGTATAGAATGTTTACCTCCTAGTCAGAATGAGGTCCAAGTAGCAGTGACCCGACTAAAGAAGAACAAGGCAGCAGGAGCCGACGGGTTACCCGCTGAACTATTTAAGACCGGAGGCGACACGCTGATAAGGCGTATGCATCAGCTTATCTGTGCAATCTGGCTAGAAGAACGCATACCCGATGATTGGAACCTCAGCATACTATGTCCCGTACACAAGAAAGGAGACAAGACCGAATGAGCCAACTACAGAGGAATAAGTCTCCTCCCCTTCACATACAAGATAATCTCGAGCGTACTGTGTGAAAGATTAAAACCTACAGTTAATGAGATAATTGGGCCCTATCAAAGCGGCTTTAGACCTGGTGAATCCATCCTAGACCAGATATTCACACTGCGCCAAATCCTGGAAAAGAAGGAGAAGGACAAATCAACACCTACCATCTTTTCGTTGACTGCAAAGCTGCCTTCGATACTCCTTTACGTTCAAAGGTATTTCAAGCCATGTCTGAGTTTGGTATCCCTGCAAAATTAATAAGACTGCAGGATGATACTTGCTGATACGCGTTCCTCAGTAAGAATAGGAAAGAATCTCTCCGAACCATTTGATACCAAATATGGTTTCAGACAAGGAGACAGCCTTTCGTGTGATCTCTTTAATATCCTGTTGGAGAAGATTATACGAGATGCAGATGTGAATAGATATGACACACTAATCACAAGAGAGCACGTGCTACTCGCCTATGACGACGATATCGATATCATAGGTCGGTCACCGGAAGTAGTAACTGCAGCCTTTGAAAGAATCGAAAGAGAGTCAGTGAAAATGAGTCTGGCAGTAAATGGAGATAAGACAAAATGGATGGTTTTAGCTCCCAAAAAGCCTTGCACAACCGAGCAGATAAGGAAAATGGAGAAAGTTGGGAACCACAACTTTGAGACAGTCAGTAACTTTATCTACCTCGGCACCACCGTAACCGAAACGAATGACACCAGTTTTGAGATTAAGCGAAGAATAATACTGGCAAATAGATGCTACTTTGGACTAAGTAAGCAGTTTAGAAACAAGGCCACCTCTCGACAGACGAAGATTACACTATACAAGACATTGATACTACCCGTGCTGTTATATGGTTCTGAAGCATGGGTACTTCTGAAAGCAGATGAGGCAGTCCTTTGAGTATTTGAGAGAAAGATTCTTCGTAAAATATATGGACCAGTTTGCTTTAATGGAGAATATAGGCGACGTACGAACCACGAGCTGTATGACGACGATAGTATAGTTACACGCATCAAAATACAACGGCTGCGTTGGCTAGGTCATGTTGTCAGAATGGATGAAGAAGCTCCAGCAAAGAAGTCTTTTGAAGGCAAACACGGTGGTACACGCAAACCGGGAAGACCAAAAGCCCGATGAAAAGATCTAGTTGTGGGAGACACCTCGAAACTTGGTGTCAGAGATTTTAGAATGAGCGCAGAAGATCGAGGCGCTTGGAACCCTATTCTACGTTCTGCTAGTGGAACAAGAATTCTGTCATAGCCAATTAAAATTAAGTAAGGAATTCATTCATATTTCTATTTGGTTTTTATTACTTTTGTATTAGGATTTTTTGTCAGAAAACAATTCGTTGTTACCCTATTTCCAAGTTATTTGTTGTACAGCCCCCGTGCTAAAGTAAGTACAAAATTTTCGGTTCTTAGGTAAATGTCAGCAATGCTTCATAAATATCATGGTTTATAATATACTTATTCCGATTACATTGTTCTTTAACGACAATTTAATACCTTTTTATCCTGTTTTCCAATTTAGACTCACACATGCCACAAAGATGCCAACTTACGCCATACACTTAATACAAATAGCAGTTTACACAGTATAGTGAGAGAGGGAAAACTATTCCCTCAACACCTTTTGAAAATTGAACTTTTGACTTTTCATTTTGAATTTGTAAGATGACTGCAGCTGTTTTCGAGTATAACCATGCAGGTCCATCGTTTAGGGCCGCATTGTGTTTACATAAACTCAAGTGGTGCACAGTGGCTTACAATGAGAACAAATAATAGAAAAAGAATACCTTCTCAACACTTTTTTATTTCCGTAGAAAGCTACATATACTATATTTTCTTTTTTCTATAAAAAATTTTGTTAAAATTTTGTACAAAATTTTTTTCCAAAATTTTCCAAAAATTTATTTCCTCAGAAAATTTTTTGCTGAAATTTTCCAATTTTATGCCCCCAATGTCGCATTGACTCTACTAACTTATAGAAAAAAGTGATGCTCGGGGACCATCACTATGCCACATCCGGCCGCACTCACTTATTGAGTGAATGCAATAATGGTGGTATGCCCTCACTTCGTTTGTTGTATTTTTTCTTATATTTGTACGTCTTTATCTTGCAAAGCTTTGGTATTATTCTTATATTTTGAATTTCAATTTACTAAGTCTCACGATAGTATTTGAGCACAAATTGTTGTTGTGTCCTAAGGACACAGGGATACCATACCAATGATACGTATATTTGGACGATTGTATGTTCACAGGTATGTTAGGTGTTATTTTCAAATGTTCCGTCTGTTATTGTTGTTGGTATGTATGGTATTGTTCAACATGGTTTTTGGTAAATATCAATATATAGAAATGTATAGCGATGCAAACAGAGGAGACTCGAAGGACACGGAAGGGCTTTAAAATCTTCAAAAATTAAAAATGTTACTATATCAAGCTGTAGGCTCTACGAACCATATTTTATTTGGAAATTTGGTTTTTCTTGGAACTGTAACATATTCCTACCACCTCCCATAAACTTGTTCCAAATTTTACATATGCCGTGTTTAATTTACCCAATAAACGGATTTTCTTGCTCAGCTTGTATGGAGAAAAAATCTATCCCCGATAAGCTAAACGACTAATCATATCGCCGCTCTCTGTCGTCTTTTTTAAAAACATACGGTGTCATCATTCAATCTGAATGGCAAAACTAAAAGATGAAGAACGCAACATATTTATTCAACAATTCAACGTTCTGGAATGCAAAAATTGCTTGGGAATGCAATAAAATCACAAATGCAAAATTTGCCCATGAACATTCCACTAAGGAACAGGGGCAAACATCTCACATATCAATGAGTGCAGTCAGATTCTAGTTTAAGCTCAATGATAAGAGACCTCCTTTTTATAGCCGAGTCCGAACGGCGTGCGGCAGTGCGACACCTCTTTGGAGAGATGTTTTACATGGCATAGTTCCTCACAAATGCTGCCAGCTATAGGAGGGGAAAACCATCCACGAAAAATATTTTTGGTGGTCTCACCAGGATTCGATCCCAGGCGTTTAGCATCATTGGCGGACATGCTTACCTCTGCGAAAGTTAGCGTGCTTTCGTGTGTCGAAAGCACACAAACTTTCGAAGGAGTAAAACTAGAAACTTAAAAATTTTGATTTTGACAAATTTTGTTCAGCGATGAGGCTCATTTCTGGTTGAATGGCTACGTAAATAAGCAAAATTGCCGCATTTGGAGTGAAGAGCAACCAGAAGCCGTTCAAGAACTGCCCATGCATCCCGAAAAATGCACTGTTTGGTGTGGTTTGTACGCTGGTGGAATCATTGGACCGTATTTTTTCAAAGATGCTGTTGGACGCAACGTTACGGTGAATGAACACATTTCGAACCGAACACTGATTTTGGTAATAAAATTCAATGATTTGCAAGCGTTGCTCGTTAGTAAGTCTATTCATGATGAAATGTCAAAGCATACTGAGCATCTTTCTCTTTGACACCATGTCTGAAATCCCACGTGATCTGTCAAATACTAATGCATGAAAATCCTAACCTAAAAAAAAAAACACCCTTTACTTCTTATTAGTGTAGGTCGGTTGAGATTGTAAATAGGCCATATCGGTCCATGACGACGTGTTTCGCTATGACTTTCCACAACTGTGCCAAGTATGGTTTAAATCGGTTCATAACCTGATATAGCTGCCATATAAATCGATCTTTGGTTTTAACTTCTTGAGCCTCTAGAGGGCGCAATTCTTATCCGATTTGAATTGAATTTTGCACGAAGTATTTTGTTATGATATCCAACAACTGTGCCAAAAAGGTTCAAATCGGTTCGTAACCTGATATAGCTGCCATACAAACCGATATGGGGTTTTGACTTCTTGAGCCTCTAGAGGGCGCTATTCTTATCCGATTGAAATGAAATTTTGCACGACGCGTTTCGCTATGGTTTTCGACAGCTGTGTTGAGTTAGGTTCAAATCGGTCAATAACCTGATATAGCTGCCATATAAATCTTGACTTCTAGAGCCACTAGAGGGCGCAATTCTTATCCAATTTGAATGAAATTTTGCACGAACTATTTTGTTATGATATCCAACAACTGTGCCAAAAAGGTTCAAATCGGTTCAAACCTGATATAGCTGCTATATAAACCGATATGGGATCTTGACTTCTTGAGCGTCTAAAGGTCACAATTGTTATCCGATTTGACTGAAATTTTGTACGACGGATCCTCTCATGACCATCAATATTATTTATTATGGTCTGAATCGGTCTATAGCCTGATAGAGCTCCCATATAAATGGATCTCTCTATTTTACTTCTTGAGGCCCCAAAGGGCGCAATTCTTATTTGAATTGGCTGACATTTTATACAGGCCTCCAATATATAATTTAATTGTGGTCCGAACCGGACCATGTCTTGATATCGCTCTAATAGCAGAACAAATCTTTTCTGTTATCCTTTTTTTTGCCTAAGAAGAGATGCCGGGAAAAGAATTCGACAAATGCGATCCATGGTGGAAGGTATATAAGATTCGGCCCGGTTGAACTGAGCACGCTTTTCATTTAATTATAACTTAATTACTAAAAGATGCATTACGGCCGGTGTGGGTCTAAAAGATATGTCAGCAGAGGAACACCTTAAGGAGTTGTACTGTCTTGTACATTTTGTTCAATGATTTCTCTCACGACTCCAACTATCTTTATTACTCTTGGTATTATTTTGTCTGTGCATTGATACTGCTTCTATATAAATCGATCTACTGATTTTTAGTTCTCATTTTGGTTTGATATATAGGAGACTAGCCGAATCGGGCCCGCTTCGCTGTGCCTTTTTTAACTCTCTAATATATTTTTAGGTTGGGGACACTCCGCCCTGAATGCGGATATTGAATTCGTGCCATTGTAGACATTTTGTCTCAAATATGGATATCAAATTCGTGATGCACTTCCAAAATCCCTTTAATTTGAGCCCCATATTACCATGACCGGTAAATATGATCCGTTTGGAGGGTGTTTTGGAGCTGGGGCGGCCACCGCCAGTTTTTCACTGAAAATAGTTATCAAATTCGTTCTTTATTCCCAACGAAAATGAAGTTCAGTACCCCAAAACACCTGGCTCAAAAACTGGACATTCTACCCTCAAACACCTATCATTTGAGTCCCATATTGTCATAATAGGTCAAATAATTGACGTATCTTTAGGAGGAAAAGCGCAACCTAGACTTGAACGCAAATTTTAATGTCATATTCGTAATCTATTCCCTAATACCTATCATTTGAGTCTCATATAGCCATCGTCGGTTAATATGCCCATTTGGGGGTACTTGGGGGGTGAGCGACCTCCCATTACTTGGACCTAATGTTTTACGCCATACTTGTAATCTACTGTCTAATACTTTTCTTTTGAGTCCCATATTGACATGAATTTCGAATATATCTGTTTTGAGGAGTTTTGGAGTTGGGGGGCCCGCTAAGTATTTGTACCCAAAGTTTAATACCATATTCGTTTTATGGTCTCCAATACCTTTCGTTTGACACCCTTGTTGTGCCTATCGGACCACTTTTGGATATGGTTGGCGTTTTTGGGGTAAGGGGAAGGGTCCGCCTTCACCGGATATCTAAACATTATATAGCCTACGTTTCCTTCCAGACAAGCGTACACAATCTATGAAAATTTTAAGAAAATCGGTTTAGGCAAGTATCATATAGTCATAATGGGTCTAATGGCGTTTTTGAGGGGTGGCGTGATTCCCTATACTTCGATCTGATTTTGTATGCCAGATTCGAAATCTACTCCCGAATACCTGAGCCCCATATTGAATTGAACGTCCAATATGTGTGTTTGGGGGAGTTTTGGGGTTGGGGCGGCCCGATGGATACATAGATTCAAATTTTAATACCATATTCGTATTCTACTCTCCAATACCTTTCATTTGATACCTATATTGTCCCGATCGGACCACTTTTGATTTTGAATTTTTTTTTTTTGGCATAAGGGCCCGTCCCCCTTCGGATATCGAAAAATTATATAGCCCATGTCTCCTTCCAGACCAATCTACACAATATGCGAACATTTCGAGAAAATCGGTTCAGCCGTTTTTCAGTCTGTACGGAACAAACAAACCGAGTCCCATATATCTGTGATTGGCTAATGTGCCCATTTTGAACGTTTTCGTGGGGAAGGGGTGACCCCCTACACTTCGACATGTATTTGTATGCCAGATTCGTTATCTACTCCCGAATACTTTTCATTTGATACCCATATTGTCTTTATCGGTCCACTTGTGATTTTGGGTGGTGTTTTTGGGGTAACGGGAGAGGGTCCGTCCCCCTTCCGATATCAACAGATTATAAATCCTATTCCCACTTTCTGACCATATTCGTACTCTACTCCCGAATACCTTTCATTTGAGTCCCATATTGTCATGGTCGTCAAATAAACCTATTTAAAGGGGTTTTGAGGCTGGGGCGGTCCCCCAGATACTTGGACCCAACTTTTATTATGATATTCGTATTCTAATTTTAAATACCTTCCATTTTAATTCCATATTGTACCGATCGGTCCACTTTTATTTTTGGGTAGTACTTTTAAGGGTAAGAGGGAGGGTCCGCCCCCCTCCCGATATCAAAAAATAATATATATACTATGTTTCATTCCAGACCAACCTACACAATCTGTGATCAATGTAATCGGTTCAGCCGTTTTTTAGTTTATACGGAACAAACAAACAAACAGACAAACAAACACTAATTGCATTTTATATATAGGATGGGAAAATAACGAGAGTATCGATACTATCGATATTTATATCGAAATTATCAAATGCCTCAATTATCGATAGTTTGCCAGCTCTAATATGTAAATGTTTCCCATTTCTTATAACACAATAAAATACTCTTTCCATGAACATGCCACATTCTTCCATGGTCACCTATATTCCACACTCGAAGTCCAGGGTAATCTTCCGTAGTGTGTTGATGTGTTTGGCTGTGTGTGAGTGTGAGTGTGTATGTTCATATTCTACCATTTGTGTGAACTCCTTGAAATATCCCATCTGAAACCTTTCTTGAAGTTCGTTGAGTGTAAATTTTCTATTGTCATTCTTGTCTGCAATCGTGTTGTACTCTGTTATGTTCCATTCAGTTTCAGTCTCCCCTCCGTCCTAGTTGCTGTGAACACTATCATGAAAAAGTTAAAACAGCATTTACCTTTAGCTCTTTTGTTGGCTATATTGAATTGAGTTTGGGGATATCAAAATATTTCAAAGGAAATACTATTTCCAAAGAAAATCCTAAGGATGCTCTCACTCTCCGTGTCCGTGTCTCCCCTATGACTAAGATGACTAAGAGTTTAAACTGACAAACCAGTAGTAGAGTAGTAACAGAACACAAAACAAATGGAACATTTGGCATTTTGCAGATGTGATAATTAAAAGCAACCTTTAATATGGACATATTGAAGATAATTTTTATGGCAAATATTTGTAATTTAATTATGTAAATTGCCAGGTGATTACTATAAACTAGGAAATTAATTGTGCAGAAAAAACAAACAAATGCCACTGAGCATAGAGAAGAAATGTTTATTATTTGATCAATGTGTAAAAAGGGCAGTCACCATTACTTGTGACTTAATTATTATGCAGGCAGATTGAGCTCCTTATTAAAAAAAATTTTGTGACTTTTTACAAGTGTTTTAGTTGTTTTGAAAAGTACCACCAAACCAAAAAAAAATTTAATTTTTTTTCGTGTTTTTAAAATGAATTTTTTTCATACACTTCTTATTCAGCTATCTTATATATAAAAATAAATTTGTGTTTGTTTGTGTGTTCCTTATAGACTCAGAAACGGCTGAACCGACTTTCATGAAATTTTCAACGATGTTGCATAATGATACCGTGGTGAAAGTAGGGTGGTACATTTTTTGATATTTGAAGGGGGCGGACCCTTCCCCTTACCCTATTTTTCTGACACGTCAGATCTCTGAGTTGGGTGGTGCGATTTAAGCGAAATTATAGTAACCTACAAACAAAAATTTGGTATCCAAATTTCGGATGGGGGGTCTAGGGTGGGCCCCAAAACCTACCAAATATATATATATACACCAATCACGACAATATGGGACTCAAATGAAAGGTATTTAAGATAAGAAAACGTATCTGATATCCATTTGTCGGACCAAGTGTTTGGGGGACCACCCCAATCCCCAAAACACCCCTAAATCGGGCATATTTACCGGTCATGACAATGTTGGGCTTAAATGAAAGGTATTGGGGGTAGAGCAAGAATTGATACACACTTTCGGGACCAAATTTCTGGGGGTCTGCCCCTTTCCCAAAATACCCCACAAAAAGCAATTTTTTAGTGACCATCGCAATATGGGGCTCAAATAAAGGTATTTGGGAGTAGAATACGAATTTGATATCCAAATTTAGGACCATGTATTTAGGGCATCACCCCTTTCCCAAAACACCCCCAAAGGGAAAACATTTTTCGACCATGCCAGTAGGTGACTCAAATGAAAGGTATTGGAGATTAGAAAAGGAATTTGATAGCCCATTTTGGGGCCATGTGTTTGGCGGACTCCTCATCCTGTAAAGTCCTCTTAAGCCAATGGCAATATGGGGATTAAATAAATGGTATTTGAGAGAAAAGCACGATGCTGATATTTTTTCAGGGCCAAGTATCTGGGGGACCACCTCTCCCTCGAAAACACCACTAAATCAGACATCATGAGAATATCGGACTGAAATGAAGTATTTTAAGAATGGAGTACACCTTACATCCAAACTTAAATTCGTAGACCAAAGATCATATGGGATTCAGATAAAGGAACTTATATTATTAAACTGTTAGTTGTTCCATATAAAGTAAAAGAAGGCGCAGCGGAGCGGACCCGGGTCAGCTAGTATAAATATATATGTATATGAGAGCTATATCTAAATCTCAACCGACTATTAAACAGATCGTTTGAAAATGTTTGTTACTAAGGCCATATTAGTCCAAATACGGCGACAAATATGTGTGGATGCTACATCCAAATCTGAACCGATTTTGATGAAATTTCGCACATATGTTAAGATCAGTAACAAAACAATCCGTGCCAAATTTTGTGCGGTTGCAAATTGTGTTTATGACAGCCTCGTAAGTGTAAGTCGGGCGATACACAAGTAGTGGAGCTATATCCAGATCTGAACCGATTTTGATGAAATCTAGCAGATATGTTAAGGTCAGTAGCAAAACAATCCGTTCCAAATTTTGTGCAGATCGGTTCAAAATTTTAGCTATTACGGCCATTTAAGTGCAGATCGGGCGATACATATATATGGGAGCTAAATCTGAACCGATTTTGATGAAATTTTTCACATATGTTAAAATCAGTAGCAAAACAATCCATGCCAAATTTTGTGCAGATCGGTTGAAAATTGTAGCTCATGCGGCCATTTAAGTTCAAATCGGGCTATACATATATATGGGAGCTATATCTAAATCTGAACCGATTTTGATGAAATCTTGCAGATATGTTAAGATCAGTAGCAAAACAATCCGTTCCAAATTTTGTGCAGATCGGTTGAAAATTGTAGCCACTACGGTTATTTAAGTGCAAATCGGGCGATACATGTATATGGGAGCTATATCTTAATCTGAACCGATTTTGATGAAATTTTGCAAATATGTTAAATTTAGTAGCAAAACAATCGTGCAGATCGGTTGAAAATTGTAGTCACTACGCTTATTTAAGTGCAAATCGGGCGATATATGTACATGGGAGCTATATCTTAATCTGAACCGATTTTGATGAAATTTTGCAGATATGTTAAGATAGATATCAAAACAATTCGTGCCAAATTCTGTGCAGATTGTCCTAACTACGGCTATTTAAGTGCAAATCGGGCGATATGTATATGGGAGCTATATCTAAATCTGAACCGATTTTTCAGTTCGTTCAATAGCGTTCGTCCTTGGGCCAAAAAACCGATATGTGCAAAATTTCGTGATGATTGGACGACAAATACAACCTGCACTTTGATTACAAGAATGCATTACAGACGGACATGGCTAAATCGAATCAGAAAGTGATTCTGATTCTATCAGTATACTAATCAATGGGTCTAGCTCTTCTCCTCCCTAGCGTTGCAAACAAATGCACAAATCTATAACACCCCGTTTCACAGTGGTGGTAGAGGGTATAAAAACTAGCCCATGTATACGCATTAGGCACTGGATTATGTGATTGGACGTTATAGGCTAAAGTCCATCCGAAATTAATCTTACACGACAAAGTCATGCTGTTGGTTCGATGCTATTTATTGCCAATGATAGGAAATTCTAGGCTGTGCGAACACTTTCTAAAGACACCGTCACACCTAGCCTCCTGAGAACAGACAACACGATTTTAATTTGAGACAACCAAGAAACACTGGAAGTTGCAATGGGGAAATGTTTTTCGAGAAGCCAGAATGAGGTCGATGATCCCGACATCGCTATACTAATTGGAGCTGTATTGGCAGAACTTCGCTTTTATCAAAATTTTTATGAAATTACTTTTTTTTGATAATAAGCAAAAAAAAGGCTGATTTCATTCTGTAGGACATTCCCTCATAATATATGAAATAATTCTAATAAAATCATTATGGAGTGAGGCCCCATTTGTGTGACGTTTCAAAAAAGTAATCGCCAAAAACATGTGTTGTCCACTATGTTTTCCGTGCCACGCCTCTAACTCTTGTCTGATATTGTGTAGCTACCCAAATGCCGCTGTCTGTTAGCCACGAAAGACGGGCAATGGCATAGGAAATGTCCAACATCTCATCATACTCATGCCCTAACCATGCTATCACTTGCCACAACATATTTGCGTAAGTGAGGTCGTAGTGCACCGTAGCGCAGAGGTAAGCATGTCCGCCTATTGCGCTGAACGCATAGGTTCAAATCCAGACAAGAACACCAGAAAAAATTTGTCAGCGGTGGTTATCCCCTACTAATGCTGGCGACATTTGTGACATACTTTGCCATAAGACAATTTCTCTCCAAACTTGTTTTGCTCTGCGGCATGCTATTTAGACTCAGCTATATAAAGGAGGTCCCATATCACTGAGCTTCAACTTGAATCGGACAGCACTCGCTGATATATGAGAAGTTTACCCCTGTTCCTTAATGGAATGTTCATGCGCAAATTTGCATTTGCATTTGAGCTCGTAGTCCTATGTGTGCCGTTATGATTCTGAAAGCTATACTGACTTCCTTTATTATTGTCAATAATAACCTCATTTTCCCACGATCCGGATCTCCCTATAGGATTCTCGTCGTTCATCGGTTTGGTTTAATTCGGACTGCCTCAGCCCAAAAGGCTTCGGATTAACCAAGTTTTTTGACGGCAGTTCTTTGGCCTTAGCTCCCAAATCGTCTGCTTTCCCCTTAATTCAACTATGGCCGGGCATCCAAACGATGCGGATCGTGCCATCCTCAAAGAAGGCGGAAATCTACTTTTTACACCCCAAGAGTTTTCGTTGCCTTAACGGCCTGGTTGGTATTGCCCTGATGGCCACTTTACTGTCCGTAAAGATGTTGCCTCTTGACATCCTCGCGATAAAACCACACCACCTCACGCATTCCATGATCGCCTGGATGTCCGCCTGCAGGACCTATTATGGTCAGGTAGTCGAAAACAGCCCACTGTCCCTGGGTTATCAATATAGACTCCCAGGCCATTCTGTCCTCTGGCTTTGATCCATCTCAGTGGCATGGTCTTCCACATGGCAATACCATACAATCCAAGATTGTGGCTTTGACTGCAGTGCCTCGCAATCGACCTCAAGTGTCATCTCAGGTATTCGATCGGATTTTACCAATATTCAATAGCATAAGTAAAACTAATTCCTTAACCCTTAGCTGCGATCCCCCCTAAGAAACTCGATCAGCTGGCATAGCGAGCGGCGTTGATGTCTCTAAAACTCGTTACAGCAACTTATACAACTAGGATACTTTCACGGAATCATAGAAAACATTTGGGAAATATTCAACAAAAGACTCGAATTTGTAACCTTGATGGAGATGGGAGTGAGTTATGTAAGGCCATCCGACATCCTTATTTAATTTGGCCCAGATCGGTCCAGATTTGGATATAGCTGCCATATAGACCGATTTGCCGATTTAGGGTCTTAGGCCCATAAAAACCACATTAATTATCCGATTTTGCTGAGTTTTGGGACAGTGAGTTGTGTTAGGCCCTTCGACATTCTTCTTTAATTTGGCTCAGATCGGTCCAGATTTGGTTATAGCTGCCATATAGACCGATGTCTCGATTTGAGGTTTTGGGCCCATAAAAGGCGCATTTATAGTCTGATAATGCCAAAAATTTGGACAGTGAGTTGTGTTAGAACCTTTGACTTTATTCTTCAATTTGGCCCAGATCGGTCTAGATTTGAATATAGCTGCCATATAGACCGATCTCTCGATTTAAGGTTTTGGGCCTATAAAAGCCGCATTTATTGTCCGATGTCGCCGAAATTTGGGACAGTGAGTTGTGTTAGAACCTTTGACTTTATTCTTCAATTTGGCCCAGATCGGTCTAGATTTGAATATAGCTGCCATATAGACCGATCTCTCGATTTAAAGTTTTGAGGCCATAAAAGGCGCATTTATTGTCCGATGTAGCCGAAATTTGGGACAGTGAGTTGTTTTGGGCCTTTCGAAATTCTTCTTTAATTTGGCTAAGATAAGTACAGATTTGGATATAGCTGTCATATAGACCGATATCTCGATTTATGGTTTTGGGGTCATAAAAGGCGCATTTATTGTCCGATTTCGCCGAAATTTGGAACAGTGGGTTGTATTAGGATCTTCAACAGTTTTCTCCAACTTGGCCCAGATAGGTACAGATTTGGATATAGGTGCCATATAGACCGATATCTCGATTTAAAATCTTGGCCCCATAAAAGGCTCATTTATAATCCGATTTCACTGAAATTTGGCACAGTGACTTATGTTAGGATTTTCGACATCCGTGTCGTATTTGGTTCAGATCGGTTTATTTTTGGATGCAGCTACTTAAAAGACCAATATTTTTTTTACAAAATTGAACAATGACTTGTACTTATAAGTATTTGGTCCAAATTGGAACATATTTCGATATAGCTGCTATGGGACATAAGGTATGCATTTTTCAACGGAATTTGACGAAAGGTGGTTTACATATATTCCCGAGGTGGTGGGTATCCAAAGTTCGGCCCGGCCGAACTTAACGCCTTTTTACTTGTTTTATTAAGACTTCTATATATATTGTTAAAAAAATAATGTATTAAATTGACTTGTTCATATTTTTTAATGGCAAAACCAAATCTTTAAAAAATATTTTTATCGGTCCATTAAATTTTCATATATTCAAAAATTTATTATTATATATCTTGCGATTAAATTGCATGCATAAAATTTTTATAAAAATTCTAGGGAAATTTTCAACAATTTTTATACGAGCCCATAAAAATGGACTATTTGTTTTCTAACCATGTTAAATTTTTGTTGTAAAATTCCAGCAAAATAAAGAAATTAATGAGCTGGACATACAAAAGCTTTATGAACGCTCATAAATTTGTTCATCACTTGAATAGACAAGACTTAATTTCCAGGCAGGCAGAAGATTGCAAAGATCCTAAGATGAGTCAATGGCTTTCTCTTATATTTGGGAGGTATGTAGGTATTATTTTAGAAAGTGTACTCGTATACAGTATTTCTTTTCATTTGTAAATTTTATATATGGAAATATATCCAATGGGGAGTACTTCATACGCATATGTAGTGTATATTGACATTTACATACATATTTACTTATGGCGATAAGACTTTAAGGATGTATTCTTCATAAATTTCCATTCAATGCTTTTTTGCCACAAAATATGTGTTCAGTACTATGTGGTGCGAGTATGTGCTTACTTTGTGGAGAGAGAAAGCGTTTATAATAAAATAATAGTGCAAGACATAGTGGTTTACATATACAATATTTATTTAGAAAATTGATTGCGTAGTAGGAAGAAACCTATTGGCAAAACATTAGTTTTTATATACACTACTAAAGAATGGGGATATATTAATTTTATCATTCAGAATGCAAAATGTCGCAATAGTTTTTTCTGATTCATGGCAGTCCGCCTGCCTGTTACAATAACGCTGGTTAAGTATGAAGATGGGCCGATCTATATTGAGTCTGTATGTCCGATAATACAGACTCAATATAGATCGATCTCCCGATTAGACTCTTGAGCTTATAAAAGCGTATTTTTGTTCCGATCTTGCGGAAATTTTTTATATTTTGGAAATAAGAGTTACTATACATTGACCGATTTCTCGATGTAAGGTCTTGGATTCATAAATTTTGAGAAGTGTTCTTGAATGGAAAAGGACCATGATTTGCGCATCTGCAGCCGGAATATCCGCACTGTCTATAGAGAAGGTGCAGTATACGCACTGGCGAATGTATTGGGAAAGTACAACGCAGATATTATCGCCATACAGGAAGTGCGATGGAATGGAAATGACGTCACAACAACACCAAACGATGATGAACTATACTATAGCTGCCATGACACGAGGCTTGAATTTGGCTGTGGATTTGTTGTTTGTCGGAGACTGAAACTGAAAATCCGATGGATGAGAGCCCAGCCAAAATCCACATAAAAGCCCAATCTTCAACATAAGCCTTATTTGTGCCATGGCCCTGACGGAAGACAAGGATAAGATGACCAAGGATATTTTATTCGAGCACATAGAGAGAGAATATGACCGCTGCGGAGATAGGGAAAGAAGACATTTTTGGTCCAACAGTCGCCACGTTAGGGTGATAATATCCGGTAATGGGTTGAGGCTGATAGATTTTGCCGCGGCAATAAACATGGTGGTTACTAGCACCAGATTTCAACATAAAAATATTTACAAAGCCATATGGCTGTCACCCGATCAAAACACTAGGAACCAAATTGATCATGTTGTGATAAATGGAAGTCATTAATGCAGCGTCATCTATAGCATTCTATACCATCATCAGTGATTGGTTCTGCGGTATCCTCCTCACTGCCATTGCCGGACACTAGCAGTTGGGTAAAACATTCTTTCCATATCCTCAACATGCTATCTGTGTCAGTTATATTTCCTTTTTTGCCTCTGCAGGAGGATGTGCCTTCCCCAAGGCCATCGGTTTGATGTTTGATTCTTTGGTAGAATTTCCAGACTTCGTTCTAACTCCTGTAAATCTCGATTGGCTCACACTCACGGTTTTCCATTTTCATTTTCTTTCTGCGGAATAGACGTTTGCAGGGTTGCTCTCTATGCCGCATTCTTGGCTTTAGTAGCATCTCGACACTCTTGGTCGTACAATGGATTTATTGGGGGAGGCTTACGGTACCCATGTACGGATTTTGCGACATTTTCATGGAGTTGGCTATGGTTTGCCACTGCCCCATTATATCATCGGAACATGGAGTGCTTTCATCAAGCAGTTGGGTCAGTCGAGTGGAGAATGCCATAGGCATCTGTTGTGTTTGCAGCTTTCCACTCGACTGAGTCGACCCGAAAGGAATCGGGTTAGCCAAGTTTATCGAAGGCAGTCCTCTGACCTTCACCGCCAAATCGTCTGCCCTTTCATTTCCTCTTACCCCGTTATGGCCCGTCACCCAAACGATGCAGATTTTGCCATACTCAGAGAAGGCGTTAATCTGCTTCTTACCATCCAAGACTGTTCGTGACCTTACCGTCCTGGATATTACTGCCCTTATGGCAATTCTAGTATAGTCCCCAGTGCCCTAGTGGGTGTGGTCCTCATCGCTCCGCCTAAGGCAAAACAACATGTTCTCTGAATCTAATGTATGGTCCTAATGTTGCACTTTCTCTTCATTGCAGTCCACCAAACTACTGAGGCGTAAGTAAGTATTGGTCTAAGCACGCTCCTGTAGAACCAGTGAACTTTCCTCGGATTCAGGCCCCATTTCGAGCCTACGGCCCTTCTATTGGGTTGCCCAAAAAGTAATTGTCGGTAATATAGTAGAAATATAGTGGACGTTGACAAATTTTCTGTCAGTTATCAGCTGTTACTTTTAGCTTGCTTTAGAAAAAAAGTGCGCGAAATTTTGTTTACATTTGTTTGTTTGGCGTCAATTTTAATATGGGTACCACATGTATTGAAAGAAATTCATTCATTCATAACAAACCGAATCAACGCTTGTGATATGCACCTTTAACGCAATGAATTCGATCCGTTTTTAAAACGAATCATAACTGGAGATGAAAAATGGATTGTTTACAACAACGTTAGTCGAAAACGATCATGGTCCAAGCATGGTGAACCAGCTCAAACCACTTCAAAGGCTGATATCCACCAAAAGAAGGTTATGCTGTCTGTTTGGTGGGATTGGAAGGATGTGGTATATTTTGAGCTGCTTCCAAGGAATGAAACGATTAATTCGGATGTTTACTGTCAACAATTGGACAAATTGAATACTGCCATCAAGGAGAAGCGACCAGAATTGGTCAATCGTAAAGGTGTCATATTCCACCGGGACAACGCTAGACCGCACACATCTTTGGTCACTCGCCAAAAACTGAGTGAGCTTGGCTGGGAACTTTTGATGCATCCACCATATAGCCCTGACCTTGCACCATCAGACTACCATTTATTTCGATCTTTGCAGAACTCCTTAAATGGTAAAACTTTCGGCAATGATGAGGCTATAAAATCGCACTTGGTTCAGTTTTTTGCAGATAAAGGCCAGAAGTTCTATGAGCGTGAAATACTAAATTTGCGAGGAAGATGGCAAAAGGTTATCGAACAAAATGGCAATTATATATTTGATTAAAGTTCATTCTAAGTTTTATAAAAAATGCATTTAAATTTTTTTTTTTAAATTTACAATTACATTTTGGGCCACCCAATACATAGTGGCCAACATCTGTAAGCCTTCTCAGTACGCTCCTGAATGTGACACTTCCAATTCAGTTTCCTGTCCAAGATCACTCCTAAGTATTTGGCCTTTTTAGATATCGAAATCGTCTTATTGAGGAAACATGGTGCCTTAAATTGGCCCACCACCGATGGCAGCAGTGCCTCGCACTCAACTTCAAGTTGCATCTAAACTATCCGATCGGAAACCTCTTCCCTTCCTTCCAGGACTCAGGCCCCATTTCGAGCCTACGGCCCGTCTACATATTGCCCAACATCTGTGAGCCTTCTCAGTACGCTCCTGAATGTGACACCTTCAATTCAGTTTCCTGTCCAAGATCACAGCTAAGTATTTCCTGTCCAAGATCACAGCTAAGTATTTGACGTTGTTAGATATCGAAATCGTCTTATTGAGGAAACGTGGTGCGTTAAATTTGCCCACCTTCGTCTTCCTCGTGAACGCCATATTTCAGTCTTCTCTGGGTTAACATTGAGACCTCTGGGTCTGGCCCAGTCATATGCCATATGCAAGACACTTTCGGCCCTTATGCATAGCTCGTTCGGATCCTTACTTCTTAAAAGTATTATAACATAACATCGTAGCAGACGGGTTCAAACCCCTCCTCAGTCAGCATCCGTAAGTCATTTACGATAGTCACCCATAGGAGTGGCGATAAAATGCCCCCCTGTGGCGTACCCTGTGCCACTTTCTCCCTTATATTTATCCCATGGGACACAATTTATATATCCACCTGTTCCTTAGCATATGGTTCATCCAATCTTTAAGGACCGGGTACACCCGGTACTGGTCTAAGGAATGGATCAGAGTGTCGGTCCGCACAGTGTTAAAAGCCCTCTCGATGTCAATGCACACCGCCAGTGTGTACGTTTTGGCATCGAAGGATTCTACTATTTTATGCACAACCTCGTGCAAGGCAGTCTCCACTAACCTTCCCTTGACATATGGATGCTGTTTGCATTTGTGTAGTTCGCTGGATGTCCTACTCTTTATCATGGTGTCCACAATACGTTACATGGTTTTGAATAGAATGGACGTAAGGCTTATGGGTCTGTAGGTCTTTGGTGTCGCATAACTTGCCTTGCCGGGCTTGGGTAAAAACACCACCCTTGCCTCTTGTCAGGCTTTCGGAGTATATGCAAGTCCTAGGCACGCTGTTAAAATTTTGGCCAGATGAGGCACCAAAAAGTCTCCCTTTTTCTGTATTAACGCCGGAAATATCCCATCAGATCCCGATGACCTAAATGGTTTGAAGCTCCTCAAGGATTTCTTCACCATAAATTCCGTAATTAAAGGGTGATTTTTTTGAGGTTAGGATTTTCATGCATTAGTATTTGACAGATCACGTGGGATTTCAGACAAGGTGTCAAAGAGAAAGATGCTCAGTATGCTTTGACATTTCATCATGAATAGACTTACTAACGAGCAACGCTTGCAAATCATTGAATTTTATTACCAAAATCAGTGTTCGGTTCGAAATGTGTTCAAATTTTGACAAATTTTGTTCAGCGATGAGGCTCATTTCTGGTTGAATGGCTACGTAAATAAGCAAAATTACCGCAAAACCTACGTTTTGGCATCAAAGGATTTTTCCATTTTATGCACAACCTCGTGAGATCTGTCTCCACCGACCTTACCCTTGACATATGTAGGCGTGCTGTTTGTATTTGTGTTGTTCGCTGGGTGTCCTACTCTTTATCATGGTGTCCACAATACTTTCCATGGTTTTGAGTAGAAAGGACCTAAAGCTTATGGGTCTGTATGCCATTGGTGTCGCATAACTTGCCTTGCCGGGCTTGGGTATAATCATCACCTTTGCCTCCTGCCAGGCTTTCGAAGTATATGCAAGTCCTAGGCACGCTGTGAAAATTTTGGCCAGACGAGGGGCCAGATATTCTGCCTCTTTCTGTATTAACGCCGGAAATATTCCATCAGGTCCGGGTGATCTAAATGCTTTGAAGCTCCTCAAGCATTCCTTCATCATAAATTCCGTAATTATTAACCTTCGATCAATGTCATTATTTCAAGATTCCGGTGTCTCCGTGAGTCCCTTCGTATCCTGTGGAAAATGGATTTTCATCAATAGCCGCAACATGTTCACTGTTGTCTCTGCTCTCACTCCCATGTCGTCTACTAAAGTTTCAGTTTGGACATGGGTTTTAGAGAGAAACTTTTTTATCTTGGCGGCGTCATTAATGCTATCGACCTGTTTGCAGAAAAGCTTTCAGGAGGCACGTTTTGCCGCTCTGCTAATCTTATTGTAGTCCTTAAGCCAATAAAGTTCCGCTTTTTTACGACTTGTTCTGTTAAAAAGTTTGCGGACCTCTTTCCCAATATTGCGAATCTCCCCGGTCATCCAGGCTTTTTCTTGGGCTGATTTCCTTCCCCGAAGAGGACAACTTTAAAGCAAGTAAAGTAAATTTTGGGATTCGTAAAATACGGATTTGTATCTGATATCGATGAAATTTGGAAAATATGTGTATGTACATTGATGGTGGTAGGTATACAACTTGAGACCCGGCTGAACTGGATACAGCTTTACTTGTTCTCCCTTTAAAGTCTTTTCTCTCGAAACTTTTTGTTGATTTTAATATATGATTTTCCATAAGAATTGTAAATGTCAACGAAATTTTGTACAATATTTTGTAAAATCTCTTGCTATATAAAAACCACTGTCAATTGTTCATATTCTGCGCAACATTCCTCAAATTCCCTAGCTTTAAGGTTGGAAGATGTTCATAGTGTCCTCATGAATGTTTATTACGCATTGTGATCATAATTTATATTTTAGACAATATATTTTAAACGTTATCTAACGTTACTAAAGTACCAATAGGCTTTGTAGCTTCCAACCACTTTTGCATAGGAATGTGTCTGTTTGTGCAATGGCAGCATAGCATAGCCCAAGTATGACCATATCGAGTATGGGAATAGTAATTTCAACTCCTGTGGTTGTTGGCAAGAACTAAATATATCCCCACACACACACACTCGCACACACACTCATACTCTCTTACACACAATATGTTGGATGTTTTGGTGGCAGGATATGGTGCGCGCCAGCGAGAACGTATCGCATTCATAAGTTTATGGCCTATATAGAATAAAGCCAAAAAAGCAACAACAAAAAAATATAACAACTGAGAATGTACTTTACATACTTGGCCACTTGGCAAGTGTAAGTATTTGCTGTCGTTGTTGTCATTGTTCCTTTCAATGCGAGAGAAATTCTTGGCCAAGACCACAAGACAAAAATTTAGGACAGGCTAAAATTATGATCAAAAATTTGTAATAAATACATGTTGTAAGTTTATACATGCAAATACGTACAAGAGACATTCGGAGAGTGAGTCCACATAATAAACGATGTAATGTTATGCATATTTGCTAAATGGAATCAAAAGATTTTACCAACATCGTTCTTCTCTTTTTGTACTGCCTTTCGAGCATGGAAACGGAAGTCATTGACATGCCTTTAAGCCTCATAAATGAAGTTGCAATGGCCCAACATAATGTATGTCGGAGATGGGGGAAAGAACAATTTTGCATGATTTTAAATTAAGATTTAATCTACCGAGTATATTATGATGTGAAGAATAAAGGCAAATTATAATAAATTTTATATAGCCGAAGACAAGAAGTCTACGAACAGTATCACAAAAGTCAAACCACCTGGTATGTCATTGACAGAGCTCGCATATGTCGTCAGGTCTTTAATAGCAAAGAAAATCAAAAGAGATTTCCAAATCGAATTTTGACAAAATTTTCAAAAGAGAAAAAGTGAGTCATCCTCTAAATTTTCAAAGAAACACATTTTTATGCATTTCAAATCGAATGGTACCAAAACAATAAATCTATTCACAATGGAACATAAATCAAGTAACATGGAAGTGGGATGAAATGAATAAAAACCAGTAAGGAAAGGCAAAAGTCGGGCGGTGCCAACTATTGGGTCGCCCAAAAAGTAATTGCGGATTTTTCATATAGTCGGCGTTGACAAATTTTTTCACAGCTTGTGACTCTGTAATTGCATTCTTTCTTCTGTCAGTGATAAGCTGTTACTTTTAGCTTGCTTTAAAAAAAAAGTGTAAAAAAAGTATATTTGATTAAAGTTCATCCTAAGTTTTATTAAAAATGCATTTACTTTCTTTTAAAAAATCCGCAATTACTTTTTGGGCAACCCAATATATAATACCCTACACCACCTAGTGTATGTAGTATTGTACTTTTTATATGTAGAACTTATCTTGAAATCTAGTCAGACTTTAATTTGGATACCAATTGATATAGCAATTTGGAACCTTGTAAGATTTTCCTACCATGGGACAAAATATTTGGATTTCCACATCTTTAAAAGGCAATATCGGATAAAATATTATATGGGAGTTATATCGAAACCTGTGCCAATTTTAATGGCACATACTGGGACGTCAAATAGAGCATCTTACGCCCTAGATTGTAGAGATGTGACCAAAATTTTGATTTTTACTGCCTTAAAAGTCCATATCGGATGAAATATACACATTGGAGCTATATCGAAATTAGCACTGATTTTAATGAAATTTTGAGCACGTATTGGAACGTCAATTTAAACGTCTGATGCAAAATCGGATGAAAATTGTGGCTTCTACAGCCTTAAAAAGCCATATCGGATGAAAGATATATATGGTAGCTATATCTAAATCTAAACCGATTTTTATGAAATTTTTCACACATATGAAGACATCAAATAAAGCACCTCATGGAGAATTTTGTAAAGATCGGACCAAAATTGTGGCTTCTACAGCCTTAAAAAGCAAAATCGGATGAAAGATATATATGGGAGCTATATCTGAATCTGAAACGATTGTTATGAAATTTTGCACATACATTGAGACTTCACAAAAACGACTCCACGCCAAATTGGGTAAAGATCGGACCAAAAATGGGGCTTCTACAGCTTTAATAGTCCAAATCGGATGAAAGATATATATGGGAGCTATATCCAAATCTAAACCGATTTTGATGAAATTTTCCAGATATATTAAGTGCAAAACGCAGCAAAACAGTCCGTGACAAATTTTGTGCAGATTGGTTGAAAATTTTAGCTACTACGGCCATTCAAGTGCAAATCGGGCGATATATATATATATGGGAGCTATATTTAAATCTGAACCGATTTTTATGAAATTTTGCACACATATTAGGACATCAAATAAAACACCCCATGCCAAATTTTGTAAAGATCGGTAAAAAATTGTGGCTTCTACAGCCTTAAACGGCCATATCGGATGAAAGATATATATGGGAGCTATATCTAAATCTGAACCGATTTTTATGAAATTTTGCAGACATATTAGGACGCTAAATAAAACACCTCGTGCAAAATATTTTAAAGATCGGACTAAAACTGTGGCTTATACAGCCATAAAAGTCCATGTCGGATGAAAGATATATCTAAATCTGAACCGAAAATCAATAGCGTTTGTCCTTGGGCCAAAAACTGACATGTGCAAAATTTCGTGACAATCGGACAACAAAGACAACCTGCACTTTGATTACAAGAATACATGGACTCACAGACGGACATGGCTAAATCGAATTAGAAAGTGATTCTGAGTCGATCGGTAACTTATCAATGGGTCTACCTCTTCTCCTTCTTAGCATTGCAAACCAATGCACAAATCTATAAATCCTGCAACCACCGTGGTACAGGGTATAAAAATAGTGAACAAGTGAAAACGTGTTAAATACGGTTGGATACCCACCACCATGGATATATTAATCATCCTATATTATTATAACTCCACTATCCAGTCTTTAGATATATCTAAATAAGAGGTGGTATGGATCATATTTGATTCAGATCACGAGAACTTTTATACATGTCACAGTTTCTGCGAAAACGGACAATAAAACCCTTTTTAAGAGATTGGAACATCGGTCTATATAGCAGTTACATCTAAATATAGTCTGATCTGGATCATATTCTGGTCGAATGACGACAGGCTTAATACAAGTCACTGTGTCAAATTCCAGCGAAATCGGATAATAAATGCGTCTTTTAAGGGATTTAGACACTTTTTCGGAGATCGGTCTATATGGCAGCTATACCTAAAAATAGTCCGATCCGAAACCATATTTGGGCTGGATATTGGGAGGCTTTAAACAAATCGCAATTTTTAATATTAGCGAAATCGGGTATAAAAAAAGCTTTTATGTACTCAGAACCTTAATCGGCAGATCGGTCTACCTTATGATTTTTTTATTTCTCGTCTATTTTATTCCGTCACACAAACCTGCCTCGTATGACTACTTCCCGAATACCTACTGCTGATTCGATCAGACAGTATTTACTTGTGTACCCATAGCAACTCCGCCAATGAGTTGTGAACAGTGTTGCCATTTTTGTTAGGTTCCTACCAAAATTGGTAGGATTTTTATATTCTCCACCATAGGATGGGGGTATACTAATTATGTCATTCTCTTTGTAACACCTCGAAAAATGCGTCTGAGAACCCATAAAGTATATATTGGGTTGCCCAAAAAGAAATTGCGGATTTTTTAAAAGAAAGTAAATGCATTTTTAATAAAACTTAGAATGAACTTTAATCAAATATACTTTTTTTATACTTTTTTTCTAAAGCAAGCTAAAAGTAACAGCTGATAACTGACAGAAGAAAAAATGCAATTACAGAGTCACAAGCTGTGAAAAAAATTGTCAACGCCGACTATATGAAAAATCCGCAATTACTTTTTGGGCAACCCAATATATTCTTGATCGTCATGTCATTTTAAGTCGATCTAGCCATGTCCGTCCGTCCGTCTGTCTGTCGAAAGCACGTTAACTTTGAAAGAAGTAAAGCTAGCCGCTTGAAATTTTGCACAAATACTTTTTATTAGTTTAGGTCGTTTGGGATTGTAAATGGGCCAAATCGGTCCATGTTTTGATATAGCTGCCATATAAACCGATCTCGGATCTTGCTTTTTTGAGCCTGTAGAGGGCGCAATTCTCATCCGTTTTGACTGAAATTTTGCACGCGGGGTTTTTTGGTATCACTCCCAACATCCAACTGTGTTCAGTATGATACAAATCGGTCCATAATCTGGTATATCTATCAACCGATACCTATACCAGATCTTGGATCTTGAATTCTTGAGCTCATAGAGCGTGCAATTCTCATCCGCTGTGGCTGAAATTTTGCATGAGGTGTTTTGTTATGACTTCCAATAACTGTGCTAAGTATGGCGCAAATTGGTACATAACCTGATACAGCTGTCATATAAACCGATCTGGGATCTTGATTTCTTAAGCCTCTAGAGGGCGCAATTTTCATCCGATTTGGAAGAAATTTGTACAACGGCTTCTCTTATTATCTTCAACATACGTGTCTAATATGGTCTGAATCGATAAATAGCTTGATATAGCTCCCATATTTTACTTCTTGAGCCCCCACAATGCGCAATTCTTATCACAATGAACTGACTTCTACAATGTTCAGCATTCATTCCGAATCGGACTACAACTTGATATAGCTCCAATAGCATAACAGTTCTAACTTCGAAGGAGTTTGTTTGTCTAAAAGAGAGTTTGTCTAAATGCGACCCATGGTGGAGGGTATATAAGATTCAGCCCGGCCGAACTTAGCACTCTCTAACTTGTTTTCTTTTGCTAGGTTTTTCCAACACAACTATCAAGAAAATTATTGGAAAAATCTCTGAGAATGACCTAAAATTGTTTCTCAACCTTTCGTTTCAGTGTATTTATTGATTGTATAAGAGTGTAAAAAACTTTTTTTTTTATTAGATTGTAGTCAGCGTGGACGTTGTTTCAAATTTCAGAAAAAAAATTGCATAAGTTCAGATATTGACTATACAACTGGTACGAGAGTACAGATGTCTGCCCAAAATTATATAAATTAAGGAAAAAACTCGGGTTTTGTCCGATTTTCTTCTATAGGAATATCAGTCTATGTGGCAGCTACATACAAATATATTGGGTTGCCCAAAAAGTAATTGCGGATTTTTCATATAGTCGGCGTTGACAAATTTTTTCACAGCTTGTGAAAAAAAGTGTAAAAAAAGTATATTTGATTAAAGTTCATTCTAAGTTTTATTAAAAATGCATTTACTTTCTTTCAAAAAAATCCGCAATAACTTTTTGGGCAACCCAATAGTCAGATCTGGCCCATACTCGCATGCTGAGAGGCACAAGGCAACTCACTGTAACGGCGGAAACGGATTGTGTAACTGGACACAGCTTTATCCGACATTGTTGTTAATCGAAATCAAGACAAAATACGATTTTTATGAACTTAAGAATCCTTATCGGAAAATCTGTATCGCTACATCAAGATATAGGTCATCTTTAACTATGAACGATATGTTTATAGCCTGTAGAATGATTTCAAAAGACAGATGAAGGGACATGGCTAGGGTCATCTTTAATTATGACCGATATGTTTATAGCCTGTAGAGTGATTTCAAGACAGATGGAGGGACATGGCTAGATTGCTTATGAATACTATACTTGGCTATGACAGAATATTTGTTCCACTAGCCGAACGTAGAATAGCGTTCCAAGTGCCTGACACCAAGTTTCGAGGTGTCTGCCACCACTTGATCTTTCTATCGAGCTTTTGGCCTTCCCGATTTGTGTGTACCACCGTGTTTGCCTTCAAGATTTCTTTGCTGGAGCTTCTTCATGCATTCTGACAACATGAGTTAGCCAAGGCAGTCGTTATATTTTGATACGTGTAACTATGCTATCAACGTCATACAGATCATACGTCTCGTGGTTCATACGTCGCCTATAATCTCCGTTAACGCAAACTGGTCCATATATTTTACGAAGAATCTTTCTCTCAAATACTCTAAGCACTGCCTCATCTGCTTTCACAAGTACTCATGCCTCAGAACCATATAACAGCACGGGTAATCTTCGTCTGTTGAAAGGTGGCCTTGTTTCTAAACTGCTTACTTAGTCCAAAGTAGCATCTGTTTGCCAGTATTATTCTTCGCTTAATCTCAAAACTGGTGTCATTCGTTTCGGTTACGGCGGTGCCGACGTAGATAAAGTTACTGACTGTCTCAAAAGCTGTGGTTCCCAACTTTCTCCATTTTCTTTATCTGCTCGGTTGTGCAAGGCCTTTTGGGAGCTGAAACGTGTCTCCATTTACAGCCAGATCCATTTTCACTGACTCTCTATCGATTCATTCAAAGGCATCAGTTACTACTTCCGGTGACCGACCAATGACGTCGAATTCGTCGGAATAGGCGAGTAGCATGTGTTCTCTTGTGATTAGTGTGTCATATCTATTTGCATCTGCATCTCGTATAATCTTCTCCAGCATGATATTAAAGATATCACACGATAGGCTGTCTCCTTATCTGAAACCTGATTTGGTATTAAATGGTTCGGAGAGATTCTTTCCTATTCTTACTGAGGAACGCGTATCAGCAAGTGTCATCCTGCAGAGTCTTATTAATTTTGCAGGGATACCAAACTCAGACATGGCTTGAAATACCTTTGAACGTAAAGGAGTATCGAAGGCGACTTTGTACTTAACAAAGAGATGGAAGGTGTTGATTTGTCCTTCTCGGGTCTTTTCCAGGATTTGGCGCAGTGTGAATATCTGGTCTGGGGTGGATTTAGCAGGTCTAAAGCCGCATTGATAGGGCCCAATTATCTCACTGACTTTAGTTTTCAATCTTTCACACAACACGCTGGAGAGTATCTTGTATGGGACGGTGAGGAGGCTTATTTATCTGTAGTTGGCACATTCCGTCTTATCTCCTTTCTTGTGTATGGGATGCTGAGGTTCCAATAGTCGGCTATGCGTTCAACTAACCAGATGGCTCAATCAAGCTGACGCGTTCCCCTTATCGACGTGTCGCCACCGGTCTTAAATAGTTCAGCGGGTAACCAGTCGGCTCCTGCTGTCTTGTTGTTCTTTAGTCGGATCACTGCTACTAGAACCTCATTCTGGTTAGGAGGTAAACATTCTCTACCATCATCAGGGACTGGTATCCTCTTCGCCGCGAACGACGGACATAAGCAAGTGGGTAAAATATTTTTTCCATATCCTCAGCAGGCTATCTGTGGCAGTTACCAGATTTGCTTCTTTGTCTCTGCAGGAGGATGTGCCTGCACCAAAGCCATCGGTTTGATGTTTAATTCCTTGGTAGAATTTCCCCGGACTTTATTCCGACTCCTGTACATCTGACACTCACGTCTTTCCATTTCCTTTTTCTTTCTGCGGAATAGACGTTTGTCCTCTCTCCTTCTCTCCCGATGCCTCTCCTTCATCTGGCGCGTTGCTACTGATGGCAGGATTGCTCTGTTTGCAGCATTCTTGGCTTCAGTAGCATCTCGTCAAGCTTGGTCGTTTCTTGGGGGAGGCTTCCGGTAGCCAAGTACGAATTTCGCGGCATTTTCCATGGAGTGGGCAATAGTTTGCCACTGCCCCATTATATAATCAGAACGAGGAGTGCTTTCATCAAGCAGTTGGGTCAGTCGAGTGGAGTATGCCGCTGCCATTTGTTGTGTTTGCAGCTTTTCAATGTCCAGCTTCCGTGCAGTGTCAGGTCGTACTTTCCTCGCCATGTTCGAACGAGTGCGAACCTTTGCTGCAACAAGGTAATGATTCGAATCTATATTCGCTCCACGGATCGATCGTACATCTAACATGCTGGATGAATGACTTCAATCTATCACAACGTGATCAATTTGGTTTGTCGTGTTTTGATCGGGTGACAGCCATGTGGCTTTGTGAATATTTTTATGTTGAAATCTGGTGCTACCAACTACCATGTTTTTTGACGCGGCGAAATCTATCAGCCTCAACCCATTAATGGTCGTTATATCGTGGAGGCTAAACTTTCCGACTGTTGGACCAAAATTGTCTTTCTTCCCTATCTTCGCATTAAAATCTCCCAGAACGATTTCAATATCATGGGGGGGGGGGGGGGGTTGGGCAGCGGTCATATTCTCTCTCTCTAGGCGCTGGTAGAAAATATTCTTGGTCTGCTTCATTCGGGGCATGGGCAAAAATAAGGCTGCTGTTGAAGAATTTGGCTTTTATGCGGATTGTGGCTAGCCTCTCACCCACCGGAGTAAAGCTGGAGACCAGGTGTTTCAGTCTCCGACTAATCACAAATCCACAACTAAATTCATGCCTCGTGTTATGGCAGCTATAGTATAGTTCGTCACCGTTTGGTGTTGTGGTGGCGTCACTCGCCATTCCCAGTCCTTCGCACTTCCTGTAAGGCGGTAATATCTGCCTTGTACTTTTCTTATACATCCGCCAGCGCGTATACTGCACCTTCTCTATAAAGAGTGCGGACATTCCAGGTGCAGATCCGGAAATCATGGTCGTTTTTTCGTTTGCGTGGGTCGTCAACGTTGAGGGGGTCCGTTTTTACTATTCCTTTGTTTTTCATAGTAGTTCTATGTTTTCCGGGGGCGTGTTACTGGCCCAGCGCCCCAACCGCATGGGTTTGTGGGATTGCATGTATCCTTCGTTGTGGCGAGCCGCTTGCTCCAGGATCCGACCCTCGCCGACAGCCGCCCCTAACATGGGAACAGACACTGATGTTGGCCATTGGTTATTTGACTCGCCTTGTCATCTCGAGTATCATTGGCACTCAGTATTTAGTTAGGAGCCAGTGCCACCTGACTCCTCACTGAGACTCTCCTCTCGAAAATCGCTGACTGCCCGCGGCCGCCAAATACTTTCACAATTATCTAAGTTGAAAAGCAGCAGACTAAGGATATACTCGTATGTTTAACAAGAGCCCTTATATTATAAGTATGTACAATACGAGACCCTCACTTCAAATTAAGATCTATTAAGAAATTGTTAATGTTAAGATAGAAATGGAGAATATCTTCGGTGAAACGATCGAACATTTTGGGCTTCATGAGGAGACGTCTAGAATGCAGAACTTTTCAAGAACGCGGAACTAAAGAAATTCCTGCTACAATCAAAGTAAAGGACTTTTAGCTGGTGAATTTTGATTCTGAGCAACTCTGCTAGGATTCGAAACCAGCTGTTCAGCGACATGGGCGAACATACCAGCCTATGTGCCACAATGGTTGCAGTTGTCCCTGCCAGTTTAAAACGCGAGTATGTCCAACCAATGACCACAGGGCTTAGATGTAGACAAATATTTTATGTTCACCTTATAAACTATTCAGAAAATTTTGCTTAAAAGTATACCTCACGCGATTACACGCTAAGAGCTTTTCGTTCTTAAAATTATACAGAGTAGTGGAAAAACTGCTAGCAATGAACTAAGGAAATTTAATTTTCCTCTTTATGATATTTCATGATAAAATGTGATTGTGAAACATGTTCATGTGAAATTTTTAGCTAAAAGCATAGCAAACTTCTAACATGGACAAGGTTATCAACTTACTCAGCGATATGATTTATTGATTTGATCTCTTTTTGACACTCTGACTGCTGAATGTGATTATGCTTTTTGTGTAAGAGTGGTGCGGTAGTAAAATATATTCACTTTACATGAATTATTAAACATTTAAGGGACGAATGAAAAACATTTTTTATGCTATTCCATTTTTTTTCGAAAATGTTTTAAAATTCTAAACATTGAAACTTTTCCCTTCGCTAGCAGCATGTAGAGATTTTTTTATTTTTATTTTCATGCTGACAACGATTGCATATTTTACTACGCTTTGTTTATACTTCCATTGGTTATATTTCCATTTTTTTTTTGTTTGTTTGCGCTTCATTCTTTCGTTGTTTTTGTTTTTATTTTGTTTTAGCTTTTTAGTGACTGACCAGACAAAAAGTGTCATTTGGCCAAGGGCACGTTGCAAACACTCCCTCTCGCCTACCGATTGCCGTATAATTGTTTTCTGCTCCGTTGAAAACTACATTGCTAACAAGGATTGAGTCGGTTGGCCATTCTCTCACGTTAAAGCCCTCGTTTGGCATCCTTGAATTACCTCAACGGACATCACCCATGGTGTCCAGCAGAGTTTCTTCTTCTCGTCCACGATTTGCTTTGGCCATCATCGGTGCTCATACTCATTACGGACGCTGCTTGCATTAATCCAACGGAGGAGGACATGACATCAACGACATCAGGACATCACAACCACAAACGACACTGCAAAGGAACTGAATTTTCCGCTTGGTCATTGTTCATTGTGTCCGTACGTTGGTGATGATAGGATGATGGAAGAATGTTGTGTTCGAAGTATTAGGGTGGAGCTATTATTTCAAATGTAATACCTTTAAAACTTAGTATGCCCACAACATTGGGATAGATCGTCGAGAAATGCTATGCTAATGGTTTCAATAATAATTGAATCTTATGAACTCACACCACATTCATTCCATTGGCCAATTTTCCTATATCTTGTGGTTCTAAAAGTACATGAGTGGATATACGCTTATCGCCTTAATTTGGTTCCAGATGTCCGTTCTGCAATTCATGCGCCTTTGCGTTTGATTCGTATCGGCGACAAGTTGGTAGTTTTCATCTGCGATAAGCAAGTGGCTTATTCGAGAGTTCATTCCTCCGACACTGGTCAAAGTTTTAGACAAGTTTGTCAGTCTCTATTCTATCATAAGGACCACATCCCCACTTTAAATGTGTATAGCGCTCGCGCTGCTTATAATGAATGAATTTTTTAACTACCCCAGGTATGGCAGTTTCTACTGATATATAAAGATAAAGATCACGGAAAGCTTAGCTAAAAGCTACCGATAGCGGATAGTGGAAAGCTTCGTTTTTATGTGAAGTAGCTGAAAATATAGTTAGTAGACTCTTCGAAAGAAGAGTCTCAGTGAGGGGTCAGGTGGCACTGGCTCTTAATAAAATACTGAGTCTCAATAAAACTCGAGATGACAAGGCGAGTTATTGATGCCTTCAAATAACCAATGGCCAACATGCGACTGTTCCCAGGTAAGGGGCGGCTGGAGGCGAGCGTCGGATCTTGGAGCAAGCGGCTTGGGACATCGAGGGATACAAGTGTAATCCCACAACACCCATGCGGTTGGGGCGCTGGGTCAGTAACCCGTCCCCGGAAAACTATAAGAATCACTCTGAGAAACGAAAGAATAGTTAAAACGGACCCACTTATCGTTGACGACCCACGCAAACGAAAAAAGGACCATGATTTGTGGATCTGCATCTAGAAAGTCCGCACTCTCGATAGGGAAGGTGCAGTATACGCGCTAGCGGATGTATTGGAGAAGTACAAGACAGATATAACCGTCTTGCAGGAAGTGCGATGGACTGGGAATGAACCGGCCACGAACTACACTATAGCTGCCATAAAACGAGGGATGAATTTGGTTGTGGATTTGTGGTTAGTCGAAGACTGAAAAACCTTGTCTCAAGTTTTACCCCGGTGGATGAGAGGCTAGCCACAATCTGCATAAAAGCCAAATACTTTAACATCAGCCTTATTTATGCACACGCCCCGACAGACGACAAGGACGAGCAGACCAAAGATATTTTCTACGAGCGCCTAGAAAGAGAATATGACCGCTGCCCCGCCCATGATATTAAAATGGTTCTGGGAGATTTTAATGCGAATATTGAGAAGGAAGATGTCTTTGGTTCAACAGTCGGAAAGTTTAGCCTCCACGAGATAAGATCCAGCAATGGGTTAAGGTTGATAGATTTCGCCGCGTCAAAAAACATGGTAGCACCAAATTTCAACATAAAAATATTCACAAAATCACATGTCTGTCACCCGATCAAAACACTAGGAACCAAATTGGTCATGTTTTGATAGATGGAAGGAATTTATACAGCGTGTTAGATGTACGATCGATCGGTGAAGCGAATATAGAATCGGATCATTACCTTGTTGCAGCAAAGGTTCGCACCCGTTTGAGCATGGCGAGGAAAGTACTATCTGACACTGCACGGAAGCTGTACATTGAAAAGCTGCAAACAGATGGCAACGGCATACTACACTCGACAGACACAACTGCATGATGAAAACACTCCTTGTTCCGATGATATAATGGCGCAGCGGCAAACCCTTGCCAGCTCCCTTGAAAATGCCGCGAAATTTGTACTTGGGTACCGGAAGCCTCTTTCAAATTTTTGCCCATGAACATTCCACTAAGGAACAAGGGCAGACTTCTCACATATCAATAAATGCAATCTGATTCAAGTTTTAAGCTCAATGGTAAGGGGCCTCCTTTTTACAGCCTAGTTCGCACGGCGTGCCGCAGTGCGTCACCTCTTTTGAGGAGAAGTTTTTACATGGCATAGTACCTCACAAATGTCGCCAGAATTAGGAGGGGAAAACCACCGCTGAAATTTTTTCTGATGGTCTTGCCAGGAGTCGAACCCAGGCGTTCAGCCGGACATGCTTACCTCTGGTGGCCTCCAACAAAGTTCGACTATGAGTGTCGAGAAGCTACTGAAGCCAAGAATGCGGCATATAGAGCAATTCTGCAACCAGTAGCAACGCGCCAGATGAAGGAGAGGTACCGGGAGAAAAGGAAAGAGGAGAAACGTCTATTCCGCAGAAAGAAAAAGGAAATGGAAAGACGTGAGTGTGAACGAATTGAGATGTACAGGAGTCAGAATGAAATTTTACCATAGAATCAAACATCAAACCGATGGCTTTGGTGCAGGCACATTCTCCTGCAGAGACAAAGAAGGAACTCTGGTAACTGACACAGATAGTGTGCTGAGAATATGGAAAGAACATTTTATCCAACTGCTAGTGTCCGACGGTGGCGGCGAAGAGGATATCACAGAACCAATCCCTGATTAAGGTATAGAATGTTTTCCTCCTTGTCCTCCTGTAGAACAACAAGGAAGCAGGAGCCGACGGGCTACCTGCTGAACTATTTAAGGCCGGAAGCGACACGCTGAGACGGCGTATGCATCTGCTTATCTGCGTAATCTGGCTAGAAGAACGCATACCCGATGATTGGAACCTCAGCATACTATGTCCCGTACACAAGAAAGGAGACAAGACGGAATGTGCCAACTACAGAGGAATAAGTCTCCTCCCCATCGCATATTATTATTCGTGACACTGATACTACCCGTGTTGTTATATGGTTCTGTGGCATGGGTACTTGTGAAAGCAGACAATGAAGTCCTTGAAGTGTTCCAGAGAATGATTCTTGGTAACAATTTGCACTGCTGGAGAGTATCGCCGGTATGAACCACGCACTGTCTGAGTTGTATGAAGTCGCAAGCTTATTACACTTGGCTAAATATTGGGTTGCCCAAAAAGTAATTGCGGATTTTTTTAAAAGAAAGTAAATGCATTTTTAATAAAACTTAGTATGAACTTTAATCAAATATACTATTTTTACACTTTTTTTTCTAAAGCAAGCTAAAATTAACAGCTGATAACTGACAGAAGAAAGAAAGCAATTACAGAGTCACAAGCTGTGAAAAAATTTGTCAACGCCGATTATATGAAAAATCCGCAATTACTTTTTGGACAACCCAATATAACGGTTACTTTCATTATGTGATGTTGTCAAAACGAATGAAGGAGCTTCAGCGAAGACGTTTTTTGATGGCGATCGGTTTGTGGTACACACAAACCGAGATGACTAAAGCTCCGATGGAAAGATCAAGTGGTGAAAAACATCACGAAAAGTGGTGTCAGGGATTGGAGAAGTAGCGCAGAAGATCGAGGGGCTTGAAAAGCTACTACTAGTTAAAGTAAGCAAGTGATAGCGTACTAAATTCTGCCAAGCCGAATCTTATAAACCCTCCCAAAACGGATAGCCTTTGTAAAGTTTTTCGCCTGGTATCTCTTTATAGGCAAACAAAGTGCAATACAAATTGTCATGGTATTGGAGCTGTAGCAGGTTATGGACCGATTCGGGCCTTACTTGGTTTGGATGTTGGAGACCATAGTATTTAGAAGGCAATGTGCAAAATTGCGGATAAGAATTGCGGGAGATCTGGAGATTAGTTCATATGAGAACTATATCAGGCTATGGACCGATTCAGATCATATTTGGGACTTATGATGAAGGTCATAGGAGAAGTCTTAGTACACAATTTTAGCTTCACTGGATAGGTTAGGTTAGGCTAGGTTGAAAAGAGGGTCCAGATATTACTTCGCCCCATGCCATTATAAACATACATCTATGCCAGTAATCGGCTTGTTGTGCGCTCTAAAAACTATAAAGTAACCTCTAAAAAGAACATTTTAAGTTCGGTATTCCGTGTTACTAACAAAATCCTTAATTGTTTTCAATGCCATTCCCCTAAGTTGGTTCATGTCTGATATTGTGTCTCCACCTAAGTACCGGCAACTGTTGGACGCGAAAGCCGGGCAATGGCAAAGGAAATGCTCCAATTTCTCATCATCATCATCTTTCCGGCATGCCCTACACATGTTATCACTTGCCGCACCGATTTTACAATACATAAGTTAGCTCGTAGTCATATCTGTCCCGTTATGATACCAATAGCTAAACTGACCTCCTTTTTGTTTCCTTTCAGTAACAGCCTCGTCTCCTCACGATCTGAATCCCCCCATAGGATTTTCCCCGTCCTACCGACCTACCGACTCGGACTGCGTCGACCCGAAAGGCTTCGGGTTAACCAAGTTTATTGACGGCAGTCCTCTGGCCTTCAGCGCCAAATCGTCTGCCCTTTCATTTCCCCTTACTCCGTTATGGCCCGACACCCAAAAGATGCGGATTTTCCCATCCTCAGAGAAGGCGTTAATCTTCTTCTTACACTGCAAGACTGTTCGTGACCTTACCGTCCTGGTTGTTATTGCCCTTATGGCAATTTTACTGTCGGTAAAGATATTCACACTCGAAGACCTCGCGTTAGCACCACACCACTTCACGCATTCCGTGATCGCCCGGATCTCCGCCTACAGGACTGTATTATGGTCAGGCAGTCTAAAACAGATCTCACTCCCCGGGTTCTCAATGTCAACCCTCAGGCCCACTCTGTCCTCTAGCTTTTATCCATCCGTGTAACATGTTCTTCCAGATGGCAATACTAGGGTTCCGTCAATCCAAGACTGTGCCGATGGCAGCAGTGCCTCGCACTCGACTTCAAGGTTCATCTCAGTTATTCGATCGGAAACCTCTTCCCTTCCTTCCAGGTTTCCTATCGTCGCCTCGATTATACCGCGATGATATGAGCTGCTCCCATCCTCAATCCATTCTCCCATGGCCGCCTCACACTTAATATATGTGTCAATGGGTCGGATAACTAGAATAGTCTCCAGTGTCCTAGTGGGCGTGGTCCTCATCGCACCGCCTATGCCAAGACAACATGTTCTCTGAACCAGTTGTATGGTCCTTATGTTGCACTTTTCTCCATAGCAGTCCACCAAACTACTGAGGCGTAAATAAGTATTGGTTTAATCACGCTCCTGTAGAGCCAGTGGACTATCCTAGGATTCAGGCCCCACCGGATAAGAATTGCGCCTTCTAGAGGCTCAATAAGAAAAATCGGGAAATCGGTTTATGTAGGAGCTATATCGGGTTGTGAATCGATGTAGACCATGCTTGGCATAGTTGTTGAAAGTCATGCCTTATGCTAAATTTCAGCCAAATTGGATAAAATTGAGCCGTCTAGAGGCTCAGGAAGATCAAAGATTGGTTTATTAGCTGCTATATAAAAACATGGACCTATATGTCCCACTTACAATCGCAATCCCGACCTACACTAATGGGAAGTATTTGTGCAAAATTTCTAGCGGCTAGCGTTATTCCTTCGAAAATTTGCTATCTTTCTACAGACGGACGGACAGACAAACGATTGGAATGTCAAGAGGATCAAGGATATATAAAAACTTTGTTGTGTTTCAGATCAATATTTCAATGCGTTGCAAACGGAATGACGAAATTAGTATACTCCCCTTTTATGGTGTCGAGTGTAAAAGTGAAGTTCGTTTTTTTATACCCACCTACGATGGGGGCTATACTAATCAAGACATTGTTTGTAGTACATAAAAATATTTATTTGGGAACCCATAAAGTATAGATTTCGTTCTTGATCGTCTTGAAATTCCAAGTTGATTTAGCCATGTCCGTCCCTCCGTCCCTGTAAAAGACAATTGCGGTCGAACTAATAAAGATATCTGCTTGAAATTATGCTCACATACTTCTTAGTGATGATGGTCGTTTTTTATACCAACCACCTTAGGATGGGGGCTATATTAATCTAGTCATTCCGTTCGAAATACATCAAATTATTGATCTCGGACCCCATAATATATAAATTTGTTTCTTGGTCGTCTTCACATTCTAAGTCGATCTAGCCATTTCACTCCCGCCGTCCGTCTGTATAAATGACTATGGCGAGCGAACGATGCTAGTCGTTGGGGTTCCAAATCAGAACTAATATGGCGCAATCAGTTCCATATCAGTTCAGATATATATTTACCATATATATTGATCCTTCGACTTGACTTCTTGTGCCCCAAGAAGCTGCAATTATCATATGATTGGGCCGAAGTTTTGTATGTAAGGTTCTATTACGACTTCCAACGATCTCTCCAAGTATTGTCCAAATCGATGTATAACTTGATATAGCTCTCATATTGTTGGCCGATTTGGATGCAATTTTGTCCGCAGAGTTTTTATATGGATGCTTACATCCATAGTAGATTAGGTAGGTTCAAATCAGTTTCTAATATGATAAAGCTCCCATATAGACCCATCTCCCGATTGGCTTTCAACTGTTCTTAGAAGCTTCAACTTTTAGTTTGGCAGAAATTTGATACGTAAAGTGAAATAATGCTCTTCAACTAAGTTCATATTGTATAAATTTTGGGTTCTCAAGATTCAGTCCGAACTTAACACGTTTTTACTTGTTCAGTCCTCAATTTGGGACATGTTAATTTTTTTTTTTTTGCCTTGCAACATTGCAATTCGATCCTACGAATTTTATCTCCATATTTCCTTTTAACAGTTAATCAAATATTGCATGTCAAAACTAGTATCCATTACTTTTCTCCCCTCACAGATTAGACAACTGCAATTCAATGACCTCATACTGTAGTTCAACGCCACAGAATGTAGGGACCCTTAGTTTTGTGCTTTTAATAAGACCTCCAAAAAAAAAAGAGCTAAAACGATTTATGAAGATAAATGAGTATATTTTGGGGACAGAATGAGACCGTTTTATGTACAACTACGACTATAAGTCAGTCATAACTTTTGGCTGATGTATCTGTGTGTGTGTGTGTGTGTATGTTTGCGATTTGTCGCCCGCTTATTCTTATGTCCGAGGACAGCAGAATTCTGCAGTCTATCATCTGTATGAATAAAATTGGCAAAAGCTAAAGGGTTATAAAAGAAGAATTAATCAAACGATCAGATTATACCCGACTTGATTCATTTGTACACCAGAATTGTGTGTTAGCTGTAGAATATAGGACTTGGCTATTGCGGTATGGTGGTAGTTTCATGGCGCTTATATTGATATTATTCAGAAAGTCCCATACGAAACGTAATTTGTCCAAACAGAAGATTTAGGGTTCGCATAATTGCACTTGTCCCGAACCTGGAGCGAATGTTCCATTTTCTATTGAATATTGAATTACACGTCCAACAATAGTGCGATCGTGGAAAGTTTACAACGTGTGCCCAGCAATGAAATATTGTCCAACTGTCATCACAGCCGCACAGAAGACGATTGTATCTTATTCACTGAATTTAATGATACAGCTGCTTTAGGATCGATGTCGGCCCTAAAAAAACCATTTTCAGGTCAGGGGCGCTTTCTCTGATCAGGTGGCGACTCGGTCACTGTGTCATTCTCGATAGATAGCTCAACATTCCAGATAGAGTTGATTACACCTGAACCATTGTTGGGTAAAAAGTACTGTGCCAGTTTAGCTGTTACAGCCGATAGAATATTAAATACCCCTTGTAACAAAAAAGAAATGAACATTTCTTCTTTACAAGCTTTGAGGGTTATATTAAAAAAAATCTAGTCCCAGGCATAAAGAGAATGTTACCTGATCACTGTAATGTGTATAAACACATACCCTCCCTATTAGAAGCCAGTAAGTAAAGGCAAAAGTCGGGCTGTGTCGACTTTTTAATACTCTACACCTACCCTATAGGTACAAAAAGAGGGAGCTATATCTAATTCTGAACCAATTTTGATGGACTTCGGCGGATGTTTTTATATGAGTTAAAAAAGAAATACGTAACAAATTTGAAGCAAATATGTCCAAACTGTAATACGGTTGACCCATGACACCATTATTGCAAATAACCCAAAATCTGAAGAACATATATATGGGAGCTACATCTAAATTTGAACCGATTTTGATCAATTTTCTCAGATATTGTGGTAGGCATCGAGGAAAGCGTTATGCCCAATTTTGGCTATATTGGTCAATAAATGCGCTTGCAGTGTCTCTAGAAGTGTAAATCGGGTTATATACATACATGACAGCTAAATCTAAATCTGAACAGATTTCGACCAAAACTTAAGGATATTGTGGAAGTCGTCGAGGAAAGCGTTGTGCAAAATTTTGGCAAGATTGGTGAATAAATATGTTTGCAGTGGTTTTAGGAGTGAAGCGATATGTATTTATGAGAGCTAGAGCTACATCTAAATCTGATCCGATTTCTATGAAATTCACCAGTAATGTCGAGAGTCACACCAAAATCCTTCCTGCTAAATTACGAGAGAATCAGTTAGCAAATGAGCATTTTATTGCAATATTTCTCAAAATCAGACAAACATATATATATGGAAGCTATATCTAAATCTGAACCGATTTCGACCAAACTTTTTGCATATTGTGGAAGTGGTCGAAAAAAGAGTACACAAATTTGGAAAGAATGCTGAATGAGTGCGCTTGCAGTGGCTCTAGGAGTAAAATCGGGCGATACATATATTTACATGAGAGCCATATCTAATTCCGAACCGATTTTTATGAAAATCACCAGTAATTTCGAGAGTCAAGAGAAAATACTTCATGCCAAATTTCGAGAGAACCTGTCAACAAATGACAATTTTATTGCATTATTCCTGCACATCGGACGAACATATATATGGGAGGTATAACTAAATCGGAACCGATTTTTTTTCAACATCAATAGGCTTTGACTGTAGGCCAAAAAACATGCCTGTACCAATTTTGAAGAAAATCGGATGAAAATTGCGACCTGTAGTTTGTACACAAATTAACATGGACAGACAAACAGACGGACATAGCTAAATCGAATCAGAAAGTGTTTCTGAGTCGATGGGTCTATCTCTCTTCCTTTTGGGTGTTACAAACAAATTCACTAACTTATAATTCCCTGTCCCACAGTAGTGGTGTAGGGTATAAACATATGAAATGACTAAACTGAGAACAAGGATGAATGTATTTTAGAGTTCGAAAATTGCACTCTTCATTTAATATTGCGACCTTGCCAGACTTGGAATTTTCTTTCATACATATTTTAGGGAAACTAGAATCTTTGGGTATGTATCTAGCGACACACACTGGGGTAGAAACGAAAAAAACTAGTAAAAAAATATGCCTTTGGAGAAGGGATAGACATAAATCCTTAAAATTTGTTATGGTTTAAGCTAAGGTGTTATCGAAATCATGTGAAAAACATTTCCTCTAGGCAGGTCTCTTTTTCGATATTCAAATATCTTGCCTACCAAATTTTTCAATATTCAAAATTCTTTTTTTTTGTGGATAATGCTCAAAATCCCCACAACAAAGACCGCTCGAGGTACACAATATCTCTACTGGATTTTAATTATATTTCTTGAAATTTTGGCCGAGATTGGCTTCGTATTTTAAAATTTACTTAGGCTTTTGTGGTTTGATTTTAATTTTGAATTATGATTTGGATTGGTGACAAGATTTTCCAATGACTTTTTTGAAGTTTGCGTCAACATCCGATATTTCACTTAAAAGTTATACAGTTTGGAAGTAAAACAAGTTCGGTCGGGCCGAGTGTCGGGTATCCACCACCATGGATTCCGCTAAAAATTTAACCTTATTAACTTAGTTTGTATTTAAATTATTTTGTAGCAATCCAATCGGGAATTGATTGAGGCTTTAATTGTCTCCAGAAGACATATCGGGATATCGGTACTTAGGGGGGCCTATATCACCATATTGCCCAATTCGAATAAAACTTGGCACTGACGTTGTAAGTCATAAGATACGTTTAAGGGTCAAATTCCAACCAAATCAGGTGAATATTTAGGCTTCTATAGGATAAAGAAACCAAAACCGGGGATCGCTTTATATGGGGCAATAACTGTTTATAGACCTATTCGGATCATACTTGGCATGGATGTTGAAAGCCATAATACACAATACAAGACGTTTCAAATCGGATGAAAATTGAGGTTTATAGGGCCTCAAGAAGCCCAATCCGGGGATCGGTTTATATCGAGGCTATATCAGTTTATAGACCAGCTAGGATCGCACTTGGCATGGCTGTTGGAAGTCACAACACAAGTCTTTGTTCCAAATTTCAGGCAAATCGGATGAAAATTGAGACTCCTAGGGACTCAAGAAATCAAAACCGGGGTCCGGTTTATATGGCGGCTATATCAGTTTATAGTATATATAGGAGGCCACCGTAGCGCAGAGGTTAGCATGTTCGCCTATGACGCTGAACGCTTGAGTTCGAATCCTGACGAGACCATCAAAAAAAATTTTCTGCGGTGGTTTTCCCCTCCTAATGCTGGCAACATTTGTGAAGTACTATGCCATGTAAAACATCTCTCCAAAGAGTTCGGACTCGGCTATAAAAAGGAGGCCCCTTATCGTTGAGCTTAAACTTGAATCGGACTGCACTCATTGATATGTGAGAAGTTTGCCCTTGTTCCTTAGTGGAATGTTCATTTTTCAGATTTGAATGTAATATACGAATCTGATATCCAAATATGGGACCAAGTGTTTGGGGGACCGCCTCTTACCAAAAACATCCCCAAAAAGGGACAAATTTACGACCATAGCAATATGGGGCTCAAATAAAAGGTCTTTGGGAGTAAAGCACGAATTTGATATCAATACTCGGGAAAAGTGTCTGCGGGTCCTCGCCACCCCCACAACACCACCCAAATAGTAAGTATTTTCTGACACCACCCAAAGGGTAAAAATGTTTCGACCATGCCAATATGTGTCTCAAATGAAAGGTATTTTAGATTAGAAAACTATTGGTTGCCCAAAAAGTAATTGCGGATTTTTTAAAAGAAAGTAAATGCATTTTTAATAAATCTTAGAATGAACTTAAATCAAATATACTTTTTTTACACGTTTTTTCTAAAGCAAGCTAAAAGTAACAGCTGATAACTGACAGAAGAAAGAATGCAATTACAGAGTCACAAGCTGTGAAAAAATTTGTCAACGCCAACCATATGAAAAATCCGCAATTACTTTTTGGGCAACCCAATAATTTGATAACCTATTTTGGGGGACGCCCCATCCTGTAAACTCCTCTTGAGCCAATGGCAATATGGGGTTTAAATAAATGGTATTTGAGAGAAGAGCACGATGCTGATATTTTTTCAGGGGCAAGTATCTGGGGGACCACCTCACCCCCAAAAACACCCCTAAATCAGACATCATGAGAATATCGGGCTGAAATGAAGTATTTTAAGAATGGAGTACACCTTACATCCAAACTTAAATTCGTAGACCAATAGATCATGTGGGATTCAGATGAAGGGACTTATATTGTTAAACTGTTAGTCAAGTTAGCATGGTATTTCACTAAAAGCTCTTTAATTGTCGAAAATAAATATTCCAAGGAAACTTTTGTTCCATATAAAGTAAAAGAAGGCGCAGCTGAGCGGGCCCGGGTCAGCTAGTAATCTTATAAACTAAACATAGATTTATGGAAGTCCTACACTAAAAAGGTTTATAAAAAACGGGGCTAGCGGGATGCTTCTTCCTTTTTAATCTCTAGAACTGACAATTGTTCGAATCGAGTGCTCCCTTTTCAGGATTGAATATGTATATCTTCTCCAAAACATAAAATTTTGTTATTTGTTCATATTATGACAATAACCCATTTCTTATATTTTAAGCCATCATTTGTGGTTACCACGTATGTGTGTGTGTTTGTGTGCACGCTAGCTAGCTACCAAATGTGTATTTGTATTTGTTAGCATCTATGTGATTATACGGGTGGATATGAAACGGATTAAAAATTGTATGCATTTCTGTGGCGAAAATGTTTATGAGTTTTTGAGGTTTAATACCCTAGTTTTCTACGACATTTTATTATTTATAAATACTTTCTACACAAAAGGACATTTGACAACTGCAGAACAACGAATAATGTAAAGAAGAAGTATTCTATCTCAAAAACTTGGTCCCCTTAGTTATGCTGCTATCACAGCCAGTCCACAGAGAGTTGCAAAATTTCACTCACCCCTGGAATCCCTCCCCCCTCAAGCAAATATCTAACGAGTTGTTGAAATATGACTGTTTTGCGGTGGTTGGCGGGGGGTAGTGTGGCATGGATGACATCGTAATTGATATCCATTGGAAGAGCACCAAAGGAGCAATTTTTAAGCAAAATCTACAAAATGATTTATGAATTGTTAAATAGTTCTAGCAACAAATACAAAGCAAGCCATAGACAGACAAATGGACAGAGTTGGCAATGGAATTGCATAAGATTTGGGAATGGAAGCTAATTCAGTAGCTCTTCTCTCACCACACCACCCTCTGCCATGGGGTACAACGAATGGTTGATTCCAAGCGAAGTGATGCGATGATTGAAGAATACTTAAATGCAAACATTTCAAAGGAAATATTCATTAAGTTAAAGCTAGCAATTTAATTAGCTCTCTGTTATAAAATATTATTATTGCTTGCTACATTAGAGTTTAAGAAAATGCAGCTGAACTAAACAGTGTAAAGGAAATAAACAAAACTTGTCTTCATTGTTTCCGTGTTAAATGGAAAATTTCAATTAACAGACATAATCAAAGAGTGTAAAAGAGAGTTGCAGAGTGTAGAGATTAGCTTAATAGATCCTTAACTTTGCACCTTGTTATTAAAGATGCAAATCCTTTAATGAAGTTTAAAGTATTGTTGAAGGTTAGGAGAATGACTTTGGGGAAAGGCAATGTTGTAATGTAGTGTCCTTAAGCACATACTACTACTACTAACTAACTCCCATGAACATTTCATTTAGGAACAGGGGATCCTAGAATCTTATATTTAAAGATATCTTCTTTATTTAAAAGTTTTGGTTCTATTTTTATGCAACTTTCTATTATGTGAGTGGTGAGAGTTTCAATCAACCAACACGCAGGGAATGTCCCCTATACACGCAGTACATTGCGTTGTAGAGGATAGTTAAGGATAGGAGGGGGGAAAGAGGGAGTAGTGTCTATTGACACTTGCTTTGAATTTCTGGATATCGTAAGTAGCGGGAAAAACATCCGCCGGAAGTCGATTCCACATACGAACCGTCCTTGCGAGAACAGACTTCTCTCGGTAGTACATAGTCCGATGAGCTGGCCCATCGATTACAAACCGATGCGCGCTTCTAGAAAATCTTGTATTCTTCTGACAAACAACCTCAAGTCAGGAAACAGAAGACTGATTTCTGAAGAATACACATCGTGGTAGAATCGATAAAACAGCGCCACACAAACCACATTTCGTCGATGTTCAAGGGAAACCATAGAGTTGGATACCCTACCCTCTTCAAAGAACACCAACGCCCGCCTCTGGACACAGTCAAGCAGCTCCAAGTATGATTTTGGAGCTCCGGGCCATATATGCGAGTTATACTCCATCTTCGGCCTGATGTACGTAGTGTAGATGTTACTAAGATCAGCGGGAGTGAAATATTTCTTACACCGCTTAAGAAAGCCCAAGCACTTGAATGCTTCTTTCGACACTTCGAATACATGTTTTGATCAACGGACATTACATTGAATCTTCATGCCCAGAACATCAGACAGCCTCTGACTGCCTGCTATATAAACCGTGGATAGATATTGACGATTGTAAAGTGTCAGTGAATCGTTTGTGGGACAACAAATAGCAATGCGCTTGGCGTGCATTAAAATATGCTCTATTCATTCGACCCCACTTAGAAATGGCCAGCAAATCCTGGCAGAGTGTTACGTCCTTAATCCGCCTCCTGTCTTCTCGAAGACTCGGCCTATGGTGGAATGAAAATGAATGACAGAGGTTACTGTCATCCGCGAAAGAGTAGATCGGATTCAAAGTCAGACCCAGTAGATCGTCAATGAAAATAAGAACAAGTAAAAAGCCGTTAGGTTCAGCCGGGGCGCACTTTGGATACCCACCACCTCGGGTAAACCACTTTTCGTCAAAACCCGGTAAAAAATGCATACCTTATGCCCCATAGCAGCTATATCGAAATATGTTCCCATTTGGACCAAATACTAATAAGTACAGGTCATTGTTCAATTGTCTATAACAAAATATTGGTCCTTTTAGTAGCTATATCTAAAAATAAACCGATCTGAAAGATATACGACACGGATGTCGAAAAGCCTGACATAAGCCACTGTGTCAAATTTCTGTGAAATCGGATTATAAATGCGCCTTTTATGGGGCCAAGACTTTAAATCTAGATATCGGTCTATATGGCCGCTATATCCAAATCTAAACCGATTTGTGCCATGATTCAGAAAAATGTCGAAGAACCTAACACAACTCATTGTCCCAAATTTCGGCGAAATCGGACAATAAATAGCCCTTTTTTTGGCCCCAAAACCTTAAATCGAGAGATCGGTCAATATGACAGCTATAACCAAATCAGGACCGATCTGGCCCAAATTGGAGAAGGATGTCGAAGGGCCTAACACAACTTACTGTCCCAAATTTCAGCAAAATCGGAAAATAAATGTGGCTTTTATGGGCCTAAGACCTTAAATCGGCGGATCGTTCTATATGGGGGCTATATCAAAATATAGCCCATCTTCGAACTTAACCTTAACTTATGGACAAAAAAAGAAACTGTGCAAAGTTTCAGCTGAATATCTCTATTTTTAAAGACTATAGTGTGGTTTCAACAGACAGACGGACGGACATGGCTAGATCGTCTTAGATTTTTACGCTGATCAAGAATATATATCCTTTTGGGGAATGCAAATGGATATACCTCCTATCCTACGGTGGTGGGTATAACAAGAGTGGGAGAAAGGACAGAGCCTTGTGGTGCTTCTGCGGTCAATCTGTATTCGTCAGAAGAGAACCCATCTACAACAACTCTTATAGTGCGATCTCCGAGAAAACTCAATATAAATCGGGTGAAGTTATTACCCACACCAAAATCGACAAGTTTTGAGAGGAGTGCACCGTGCTAGACCCTATCAAATGCCTTGGAGATACCCAGAGCCACGACCTTGCTCTCACCGAACTGGTGAATAGAGCAACACCAATGTTCAGACAGGAATGTCATTAGTTTACCCGTGAAGCGATTTCTGCGGAACCCATATTATCGGTCGCTGAGAAGACCATTGGACTCAAAGTATCTCAGTAGATGGTAATTGACCATGCTCTTCATAACCTTGGGAAGCGCAGAGCATAAGGCTATTGGTGGGTAATTCGCAGGGATGGTTGCCTCACCCTTCTTGGGTATAATCTGCACGTTGTCAATATTCTAACGCGCCGGTAAAACACCCGCACGGTAAGCATGGTTGAAAAGATTGCGTAAAGGTGACGATATGCCATTCGGGCCAGGGGATTTATTTACGTCGAGATCTACAAGAACCCTTCTGGTTAGGCAGGTTAGCCTTATCAGCCGGGTCAGTGAATATCTGGTACGTCTTTAATGAGAGTCGGGATAGCCGATGAGCTGCCCTTCACCCTTTTCTACAAACGACCAAAAGCTTTTACTTCCCTTTTGAGAAGAAGAACTTTGGCATAAAGACGCTGTTCGTGCAGAAACTTTTCGTGTCAAAGTACTCTGGCACATGAAGTTTTTGTTTGTTTGCGCAGCAATTCATTACTGGCAATTTTATTTGAACTCCAATTTCTGAATGCCTCCCCTTTCAATATGACGGTATTCCAGCCCGATATAGGGTCTGCTCCACTTCTTAATTCCTCTAATTTAAGTCCCATATGGGAAATAGAAAAATAACTGAAAATAGATGTTAAATTCGTTATTTACTTCCAAATACCGTTGATTTGAACTTCATAATGATTTAGTCGGAAATGAAGTTCAATTAAGCAGGTGATTTAGGACGTACCCCCAAACGCTTGGCTCCAAAATTGGATATCAAATTCGTTCTCTACTCTTAAATACCTTTCATTTGATATCTATACTGACCCAATCGGTAAATATGCTGAGGGGTTTTGGAGGGTGAGGAGAGCCCTCAGACAACAAGGAAAACATTTTTATTTCAGATTTGTACCTTACTTTTAAATATCTGCGTAGCAAGTTCGTACTCTACTCTTAAATACCTTTCGTTTGATACCCATATTGTCCCAATCGATAAAAATGTCCGTCCGGTTGGGTTTTGGGATTGGGCGTCCCCACATGTTAGTTAACCCCAACATTTTATACCAATTTCGTGTTTTTGGGGTACAATAAGGCAGGATGCTTAATTTCGCTTAAATCGATGCACCCATCTCCGAGATTAGGAGTTTTTGAAAATTTGGATAAGGGGGAGGATCCGCCCCCCCCTTGGGATGTCAAAAAATATAGTATCCTATTTTCCCGGAGGCTCAAACTCTGCCATCTGTGAAAATTTCATGAAATCGGTTCAGCCGTTTTTAAGTCTATACGGAGCAGGCAAACAAACAAACAAAGCACAACATATTCATTATACCCACCCCGTAAGACAGGTGGTATTCATTTAGTCATTCCGTTAGCAATACATCGAAGTATCAATTTCCTACCCTACAAAGTATATACATTTCGGATCGTCGTAAAATTCTAAGACGATTTAACGTAGTCCGTGTTGGTGTCCGTCCGTCTGTTGTAATCATCCCACAGCCTTCAAAAATCAAGATATTAAGCTGAAATTTGGCATAGATATGTATTTTTGATGCACGCTGATTAAGTTCTTGAATGGGCCAAATCCGACCATATTTTGGATATAGCTGTTATATGGACCGATCTACATTTAGATATAGCTGCCATAGAGACCAATCTGCCGATAAAGGGTCTGAAGCCTTTATAAGCTCTATTTATTACCCGATTTCGCTGAAATTTTAAACAGTGAATACTTTTACGCTTCCCGTCATCTGACACAAATATGGTTCAGATCGAAGTATATTTAGATATAGCTGCCATATGGACCGATCTGCCGATAAAGGGTCTGAAGCCCATAAAAGCTCTATTTATTACCCGATTTCGATGAAATTTGAATCAGTGTGTTATTTTAAGCCTCTCGATATCTGACCTTAATATGATTCAGATCTGAATATATTTAGATATAGCTGCCATTTAGACCGATCTGCCGATAAGGGTCTCAAGCTCATAAAAGCTTTATTTTTCATCCTATTTTGCTGAAATTTAAAACTGTGAGTAGCTTTAGGCCTACCAACATCTGATCCAAATATGGTTCAGATCGGACTATAGTTATATATATAGCTGCCCTATTGACCGATCTCCCGATTAAAGGTCTAAAGCCTATAATAGCTTTATTTTTTATCCTATTTTGCTGAAATTCAAATCAGTGAGTAGTTTTAGACCTACCAACATCTGACCCAAATATGGTTCAGATCGGACTATAGCTAGATATAGCTGCCCTATAGACCGATCTACTGATTAAGGGTCTCAAGCCTATAAAAGCTCTATTTTTTATCCTATTTTCCTGAAATTTAAAACAGTGAGTAGTTTTAGTTCTACCAACATCTGACCCAAATATGGTTCAGATCGGACTATAGCTAGATATAGCTGCCCTATAGACCGATCTACTGATTAAGGGTCTCAAGCCTATAAAAGCTCTATTTTTTATCCTATTTTCCTGAAATTTAAAACAGTGAGTAGTTTTAGTTCTACCAAAATCTGACCCAAATATGGTTCAGATCTGACTATATTTAGATATAGCTGGCATATAGATCGATCTGCCAATAAAGGGTCTGAAGCTCATAAAATCTATATTTGTTAACCGATTTCGCTGAAATTTTAAACAGTTTGTTGTTTTAAGCCTTCCGAGATCTGATTCAAATATGGTTCAGATATGATTATATTTAGATATAGCTGCCATATAGGACGATCTGCCGATAAAGGGTCTGAAGACCATGGAAGCTCTATATATTACCTGATTTCGCTGAAATTCTAATCAGTTTGTTATTTTAAGCCTCCTGAGATCTGCCCCAAATATGGTTCAGATCGGACTATATTTAGATATAGCTGCCATATAGACTGATCTGCCAATAAAGGGTCTGAAGCCCATAAAAGCTTTATTTTTTATCCGATTTTGCTGAAATTTAAAACTGTGACTAGTTTTAGTCCTACCAACATCTGACCCAAATATGGTTCAGATCTGACTATATTTAGATATAGCTGCCATATAGATCGATCTGTCGATAAAGGGTCTGAAGCCCATAAAAGCTTTATTTTTTCCGATTTTGCTGAAATTTAAAACAGTGAGTAGTTTTAGGCCTACCAACATCTGACCCAAATATGGTTCAGATCTGACTATATTTAGATATAGCTGCCATATAGACCGATCTGCCATTAAAGGATCTGAAGCCCATAAAAGCTTTATTTTTTATCCGATATCGCTGAAATTTGAAACAGTAAGTAGTTTTAGGCCGCCCGCTATCTGACCCAAATGTGGTAAAGATCGGACTGTATTTATATATAGCTGTCGTATAGACCGATATGCCTATTTATTAGCCAATTTTGTTGAAATTTGAGGTACAAAATTCAACAGTGACTTATATTTATTAGACCACTCAATGTTTGTGCCGAATTTGGGTGCATAAGTTATTCAATTTTCACCGGATTGTGACGAAAGGGGGTTTACATTTATGCCCGAGGTGGTGGATATCCAAAGTTTGGCCCGGCCTAACTTAATGCCTTTTTGCTTGCTTTTATATAATAAAAGAATATCAAACAAATTTTGGGCGAAAAAAGTGTGAACTTTGTATTTCCATAAAAAAAATTGATTTCGACGAAGTCTTCAATTAAATTAAACACATGATTGTTGCAGCATTTGTTACCTTAAAAGAATGAAATTAATATCAATGACCCCTTACAGTTAGGCAAAAAGTGCACATATTAAACAACAACCGTTTACGAGCCATTACGCTTCAGATCAAGTTTACGATAATGCTATGGGGATGTCCTTTTTTATTAAATCCACCCGGGGATAAAGAGATATGGTTTATAATGTCATTTAATAAGTTTATCTTATTATTTCAATTAAGTTTACAAATTACAATATTAGCCGACAAGGCTCAACGATGTCATTCTCATCATCATCATCATCATCATGTTACAACAAGGGAGAACAGGCAAATTAATTTAATCAACCCTTCAACGGGCATGATGAACGGGGATATCTTGTGTACAGTGTACATTGCGTTGCGGTAGGGTATGATGCATGTGACACTATGTGCCAGCAGGTACATCACAAACAAGTCAACACTGGGGTGTCGAACATACACTACGGATTCCAGTGTGACATCAAACAATGTGGCCAACAAAAAACGTCCATGTCGACAATGAGGAAAATAAAACGTTAACCCAGTTCAACATCCTCTCCCAAATTAATCATACTTATGATTATGATGACGCTGTTTGATGGTTGATAGTGATGTTCACCAGGGCACGATAAAAAGAGTTTGCAATTTTTAAACATCCCAGTAGGGAAAAGAGCTACTTGGATAAAAACGAAGAATGAGTCGGTTTTCGAAAATTGGAATTTACCAGGATGGCGTGCTGGGCTTGTTTTGTTTTGTTGGGTTATGTGAATTTGTGAAACGGTGAGAAAAACGAAAAAAGTTAAATTTTAAAAAATTTTTCATGGTCCCAATAGGGACAATGACCATGTGCCATGTTACTCCGAAATGTTTCTAACGTTTGTGCTCTCGTATACAAAACGAGGACTTGTGGAGATGACGTGCCCTGCTAAACTCAAATCTTGATTTGTGGCTTATATCGTAAAATTGCAACCACTTTTGAGTATCCCAATAGGTATAAAGCCTTGACGTTATGTTGCTTGAACGTGCTGATGACTTTGTAGGGGATAATATCTAAACTTGTTATGGGTGGTTTGCTTTGTCTTTTTACCTTTTATTCATATTTCCATGTATGTGGCAGGTAACATGTGTCCATGTGCCATTGCTACATGCTCATAAAAATCGCCACAAATACTCATCAGCCCCTTTTTCGCTGACGTTTCTGGTACCCAAACAACAATTGCCCTCGTAGTTGGTTATTATTACAATGAAATGGCAGTTAGAATAAAATCCATAGCAAAGTCCTTGAAAAGAGGAAATGGCAATAATAATGACCGACATTATTCACTTAAATCACGACATTGCCGCCGTCCACAATAAAGCCATTTTGCCGGACAATTATGGGGGCATGATTACGAACACCTTAGGTGCAGTGAAAATTGTGTTCTCATTTTAAAGATATACAAAATGTAATTGGTGAAATTTTATAAGCAATCAGTCTATTATGACATGAAGGGGTTCTAAGGACAAATGACCAATGAAAACACTTACCGTGTCCTTAATGCAAACATTTGATTGGAAATGGAATCTGAAATTAAAGAAAAAATTAAAAAAAAAATAAAACAAATAAAATCTGTTGTAGCAAAGAGGAAATGAGATACTAATAGGGCGCGATGCGCGAACTCTCACCACATGGCGAAGAGTGGCACCCACAATAATAAGCGGCGTCAAGTTCTGGCAGAATTCTTAAATACTAATGAACTAATAACACTTAATATTGATAACACCGTACCCTTTGTTAATAGGATTGGGGAGGAGGTTTTAGATGTAAAACAAGTAAAACCATGGATCTTATTTGTCGAGTTCTTTTTCCGGTATCTCTTTTTAGGCAAACATAGGATAAAAGAAAAGAATTGTTATGTTATAGGAGCTATATCAAGTTGTGGCCAGATCCCGACTCTATTTGAAATAAATGTTGGAGACCATAGTAGAAGTCATTGTGTAAATTTTCAGCCTATTCGAAAAAGAATTGAGCTCTTTAGGGGCTAAGAGTAAAATAGGGAGATCAGTTTATATGGGCGCTGTATTAAGCTATAGACCGATTCAGATCATATTTAAGATGTATGCTGAAGGTTGTGGGAGAAGCCGTAGTACAAAATTTCAGCCAAATCGGATGCGAATTGCACCCTCTAAAGGCTCAAGAAGTCAAGATCCCAGATCGATTTATATGGCAGCTATATCAGGTTCTATGGAAAATTTCAGCCAAAATTTCATCTCATGCAAAATTACAGCCAAATCGGATGAGAATAGCGTGCTGTAGATTCTCAAGAAGTCAAGACCCAAGATCGGTTTATATGGCAGTTATATCAGGATATAGACCGATTCAGAACATATTTAACACGTGTTGAGAAGCCGTAGTGTAAAATTTCAGCTAAATCGATTAATAATTAACAGCCACTGCGGCTATGAGACTTAAGACGATGGGGGAATGGATAGAGTATAGGAGCAGGTCATATGATCGCGGTATAATGGAGGCAAACTTGAAAGGAATCGATAGAAAACTTGAAAGAAATCGATAAGGTTTCCGATCGGATATCTGAGACGACAATTGAGTTCGAATGCGAGGCAATGCTGCCATCGGCAAAGTCTTGGATTGACCGAATTCTGCGATTGCCATCTGAAAACTCATTCTACACAGAGGGATCAAAGCTAGAATGGAACTGCGGTTCTACATTGAGAACCCAAAAACTGAGATCTGTTTGACTATAATACAGTCCTGCAGGCGGTGATCCGGGCGATCACGAAATGCGTGAGCTGGTGTGTGTGATGTCAACGCGAGGAAGTCGAGTGTGAACATCTTTACGGACAATAAACTGGCCATAAGGGCAATTACAACCAGGACCATAAGGTCACGAAAAGTCTTATAGTGTAAGAAGGAGATTAACGCCTTCTCTGAGGAAGCCACGATCCGCATCGTTTTTGCCGAACTGTAGCGGAGTAAGGGAAATGAAAAAGCAGACGATTTGGGAATGAAGGCCAGATATTGGCGTTCATAAACTTGGTTTACCCGAAAACTTTCGGGTCGATGCAGTCCGATTTAAGGGCGTGGACGACAAACCGGCATGTAACACTGGAACAGCGAAACTGTCAGTAGGACGGCGAAAATCCTATGGGGTAATCCGGATCGTGAGAGGACGAGGCTATTACTGAAAGGAAGTAAGAAGGAGGTTATGTCAACGACGGTTGGCAGTTGTCATTGAGCCGCGAATGAGAGAAGACGTGTCGTGTATTACTGAATTTCTTTATTTCTTGTATTTTAATAAACACATACTTTTATATCAATAAATCACATTTTAAACATTAACTCGCAGTCTTGACAAATTCAGAAGTGGGATCGGAATAAGAGATCCAAGTTTGGAGTTTATTTTATTGAAATAAATCAACGCCACGGTTTTATGTGTGTTTAGGATACACGGCTGAAATAAGGGAGAATACACGACTACATTCAACGGAACGAGTATCATTGACAGCCACACAGACACACGAGAGGAATTCAAAAGTGAATTTCGTCACTCACAAGGGAGTGCAACGAGTTTTGTGTTTGCATGTGTGTGCGGAAAAAAAAGGAGAAACACGAGATCAAAACAAAAAGCAAGTCAACGGCTGCTTCAAGAAGAGTTTTGCAAGTTTCTTAACGAGAACTATTAAGCGAGTAACACAAGACCAAGACGGAAAAATTATCGGCTGTTTTGGGAAAAAAAGTGATTGAGTACTCTAGAGGATCAGACGAAGAAAAGTACTTTCTAGAATCGAAAGGAAGAAAAACTAAGCTTTAGGAATGAAAGCAAAGTTAAATTCATTAAAGGTGGCACAATTGAACGAACTTCTAAGGGAAAGGAATTTACCGCAATCGGGAAATAAGGCTGATAAGATTGCTGCTCTAATGGCTTTATGCGGATCAGACGAAGTAGAAATCGACGATAATGAATCGCAGGATGATTTCCGAGGGTTTGATGAGGCCGAGACCAATGAAAATTCAATGCAAAGGCAAATGGCAGAATTGCGAAGCGTGGTGATGTCTTTGGCGCAAAGTGTACAGCAATTGACGGTGAATTCTGGAAGAAGTGAAGGTACGACAAGCCGTACTCATGTGCAGAATTGTGGTAGTTTACCGCCAAGTGGAAACCAAGCAACAACCACAAATACATCAGGTTGTTTGAAGGATTATATTGTGATGCTACCAGATTTTGACCCCATCAATGAAACGGTCACATCCACGCAATTTATTGACAAAATTGAAAAGCTAAGACAAATGCATGCTTGGTCAGATCAAACATCATTGTTTGCAGTACATCACAAAATGAAAGGCGTTGCCAAGATGTGGATAGACGCTCTTCCTATAGTAACGACTTGGGAGGAATTTAAGCGAGTGTTCTTCAAAGATTTTCCATGCCGAGTAAGTATTGCCGATATTCATCGTGAATTGATGTCTAGACGACGGGTCCCAGGTGAGTCATTAGTTCAATACTACTACTCGATGCTGGCTATTGGAAGAAAAGGAGACATCGATGATCAATCCATTGTGTCATATGTTATCAATGGCTTGAATGACAATGGATTAACAAGAACGCTTTTGGCCATGAATCTTCAAACCTGCAACGAACTGCTTAGGTCACTCGAAGGGTTGCCAACGACGACAGTGGTCATGAGGAAGGTGCAACAAAGCGGTGACGACGAGGGAAGAAAAGTGAATGTTACATCTGGTGCTAGAAGCAAAGGGCCAAAATGTTTCAATTGTAATAATTTTGGGCACATATCTACGAACTGCCCACAACCTCCAAGAAGACTAAAATGTACAAGTTGTTCGAAGGTCGGACATGAGGCATCTCAGTGTAAGTCTAAAGGGACAAATGTAGCTGCAATGTCCGGTGACCCAAGTGTAGAGTCATGCCCACCTGTGATGAAGGAGGTAACGATAAATAAGGAAAAGTTTCTGGGTTTCGTGGATACGGGAAGTGACTACACCCTGATTAAAGAATCTGCAGTCCCGGTGAACGCAAATTGTAAACCAACGTTAAAGAGAATGAAAGCATTTGGTGGATCTGTAATCGAAGCCAAAGGAATGGTTGAATGCGACATTATGATAGACGAGGATCTTACGAAGGTTTCTATTTTTGTGGTTCCTGATGAACTAATGCCATATGATGTTCTGTTGGGCAGAGATGTGCTATGCAAGCAAGACAAGCGTCTAACAATTGAGTACGGAATTTTGAAAGTCGAAGCTGCAGAAACAAACAAATTTGACATTGGCGAAGACATCGGTGAGGGACACAAGGACACCCTAAACAATTTGCTTATGTCGCACAAAGAGTGTTTTGCAGAAAACTTAGAAGATCTAGGACTATGTAAGAATACCTGTATGGAAATATCGGTATCCACGGATACTCCGGTAGTTGGTAAGAGGTACCAAGTTCCATTCAGTCAACGGCAAACGTTATCTGACATCATAGACAAGCTGCTACGTTGTGGGATTATTCGTCAAAGAAACTCCCCATATGCCGCCTCAGTTTTATTGGTGAAGAAGTCTAATGGTGAAAGTCGTATGTGTACTGACTTCCGTGCGTTAAATGCTGTAACGATCAAAAAGCAATATTCTATGCCAGTGGCCGAGGAACAGTTGTCGTTATTGGCGGGAAACAAGTATTTCACCACTTTGGATATGACTTCAGGCTACTATCAGATACCCATAAAAGAGGAATGCAAAAAGTACACTGCATTCATAACACCAGAGGGGCTTTATGAATACAACGTCATGCCTTTTGGCTTAACGAATGCGCCCATGGTATTCCAGGAAATGATTACGCAAATTATAAGAAGATTAGACCATCGAAAGAACATCGTAAGTTATGTGGACGAGGTGATAATACCGAGCAAAACGGTCGAAGATGGAATCCAAGTGTTAACGGAATTTTTGGCAACCGTTCAAGAGGAGGGTTTGACACTGAGACCGACGAAATGTTCATTTATGAGGAAAACCGTGAATTTCTTGGGACACATAATAAGCTCTGAAGGGATAAGTCCTGGCGAAGAGAAGACGAAATGTATAAAAGAATTTCCACGTCCTGGAAATGTATCCGATGTCAGAAGGTTTTTAGGTATCACCAATTTTTTCCGAAAGTTTGTCCACAATTACAGCCATATAGCTATGCCGTTAACGAGGCTTTTAAAGAAGGATGTACAATTTTCATGGCAAGCGGAGCAAGAAGAAGCATTTGAAGTGCTAAAATCTAAGATTACGTCCCAACCTTTGCTGACCCTATTTGATCCCGGAAAGGAACATGAAGTGCATACGGATGCCAGTGCTATTGGATTGTCAGGTATATTGTTCCAGGCAGATGGTGAAGGCACGGTACTCCGGCCTGTATTCTACTATAGCCGTAGATGTTCGGAAGCAGAAAGTCAATATACCAGTCACGAACTAGAGGTTTTGGCGATCGTTGAAACTGTGGAGAGATTCAGAATATATTTATTGGGAAAACTCTTCCGTATTGTAACGGATTGTAACGCTGTGGCAACTACGAAAGCGACGACTCCATTGCCACCGCGTATTGCAAGGTGGTGGTTTAAGCTACAAGAGTTTGACTATACCATGGTACATCGATCCGGGGCGAAGATGACGCATGTGGATGGTATGAGCCGCAGTCCAACTTTACCACCGATCGAAACGGAAACGGTTGCAGACAAAGTATTAGTCATTAACGCGAACGTAAACGATTGGCTTTACCAACTCCAAATGTCTGACGCGAAGCTAAGAAATATTGCCAAAGTCCTTAGTGGATGTTCTGCAGCAGACGACGGTGAATGTGCTCAGATACGAACGGATTACTTTATGGAAAACGGAAGACTGTTCCGAAAGATAGGAGATTGAAAGCGAATGGTTATTCCAGAGAAAGTCAGATGGCGAATAACCAAGGCGTGTCATGATGATGTAGGTCATTTCAGCATAGAAAAGACTTTAAACCGACTACAGAAAGATTTCTGGTTCCCAAGAATGAGAAGGCATGTAAAATCTTATATCTCATCGTGTCCCGAATGCTGCTACAGAAAAGTTAAAGGGGGAAAACCCGAAGGTGAATTACATGTCGAGGAAATAATACCAATACCATTCAGAAGTATCAACATCGACCATTTGGGGCCATTTCCAAAGAGCAAAAGAGGATTTCTGTACGTGTTGGTCATTGTATGCTCTTTTACTAAGTACACGATAATTAAACCTACAAGAAACACGAAGACTACCCCAGTTATCACAGCATTACAAGAAGTAATGTCAATCTTCGGTCAGCCACGTCGGATAGTATCTGACAAGGGAACAGCATTTACGTCAGTAGAGTTCCAGCGATTTATAGAAGTAAATGGCATTCAGCATATCCAAACAGCGGTGAGGACGCCAAGGGCAAATGGCCAAGCTGAAAGGGCCAACCAGACGTTTTTGAATGCTCTGAGGTGTCTAACGGATGAAAACAAAGAATGGGACAGTAAAATCCCAACAATTCAATGGAGTATTAATTCTCAACCCAATTCTACGTCGAAGTTCACTCCAAATGAACTTATCTTCAATTCTAATCCAAGAGATGTCAGTTGCAACCGAATCATCCAAGCATTGAGTGATGAACCAAATCATGAAGGTACCCTACAAGACAAACGAGAACAAGCTGCTGCTAATATTAATGCTCAAAGAGAGAAATGGAAGTTACGATATGACACCCGTCATGTCAAACCAACTCAATATAAAGAAGGAGATTTGGTGGTTATCGATTGTGTTCCACAAGCTACAGGACAGTCACACAAGTTGGACCCGAAGTATAAGGGGCCTTATATCATCACACGAACATTGGGAAACGATCGATACCTCGTCGAGGATCTACCGGACTTAAGTTTAACCCAGCGAAGATATTGCAATGTCATGTCAAATGACCACATGAAACCATGGTGTTACAGTAGCCCAGATCTGGATGCCAATTCTGATGAAGAGGACTATCCGTCTAGGGTCGACAAGGAGTCAGGAGAGGCCGAGTTGTCAACGACGGTTGACAGTTGTCATTGAGCCGCGAATGAGAGAAGACGTGTCGTGTATTACTGAATTTCTTTATTTCTTGTATTTTAATAAACACATACTTTTATATCAATAAATCACATTTTAAACATTAACTCGCAGTCTTGACAGTTAGTATTGCTTTTGGTGCCATAACGGGATACATAGAACTACGAGCTCACTTGTGCCATATCGGTGCGGCAAGTGATAGCATGTGTAGGGCATATGGGAAAGATGATAAGAGGTTGGAGCATTTCCTATGTCATTGCCCGACTTTTGCGGCCAACAGACACCGGTACTTAGTTAGGGCCACGATACCAGACATGAACCAACTTAGGGGAGTGGTATGGAAAACATTTAAGGATTTTGTAAATAGCACGGAATTCCTAACTTAAAATCATCTTTTTCGAGGTTATTTTTATACCATCCACCATAGGATGGGGGTATACTAATTTCGTCTTTCTGTTTGTAACTCCTCGAAATATTCGTTTAGGACCCCATAAAGTATATATATTCTTGATCATCATGAAATTTTAAGTCGAACTAGCCATGTCCGTCCGTCTGTCTGTCGAAAGCACGCTAACTTCCGAAGGAGTAAAGCTAGCCATTTCAAATTTTGCACAAATACTTCTTGTTAGTGTAGGTCGGTTAGGATTGTAAATGGGCTAAATCGGTCCACGTTTTGATATAGCTGCCATATAAACCGATCTCGGATCTTGACTTCTTGAGACGCTAGAGGGCACAATTCATATCCGATATGACTGAAATTTTGCATGAGATGCTTTATTATGACTTCCAACAACTGTAATGAGTATGGTTGAAATCGGTTCATAACCTGATATAGCTGTCATATAAACCTATCTGGGGTCTTGACTTCTTGAGCCTCTACAGGGAGCAATTCCTATCCGATTTGGTTGAAATTTTACACAACGTGTTTTGTTATGATTTCCAACAACTGTGTTAAGAATGGTTCAAATCGGTTCATAACCTGATATATCTGCCATATAAACCGATCTGGGATCTTGACTTCTTGACCCTCTATAGGGAGCAATTCCTATCCGATTTGGCTGAAATATTTCACGACGTGTTTTGTTATGATTTCCCACAACTGTGTTAAGAATGGTTCAAATCGGTTCATAACCTGATATAGCTGCCATATAAACCGATCTGGGGTCTTGACTTCTTGCGCCACTAGAGGGCGCAATTCCTATCCAATTTGGCTGATATATTGCATGACATGTTTTGTTACGATTTCCAACAACTGTATTAAGAATGGTTCAAATCGGTTCATAACCTGATATAGCTGCCATATAGACCGATCTGGGGTCCTGACTTCTTGTGCCACTAGAGGGCGCAATTCCTATCCGATTTAGCTGAAATTTTGCATGACATATTTTGTTTAAACTTTCAACAACTGTGTTAAGAATAGTTCAAATCGGTCCATAACCTGTTATAGCTGCCATACAAACTGATCTGGGGTCTTGACTTCTTGCGCCACTAGAGGGCGCAATTATTATCCGATTCAGCTGAAATTTTGCATGACATATTTTGTTTAAACTTTCAACAACTTTGTTAAGATGTGGGATCTTGACTTCTTGAGCCTCTAAAGGCCGCAAGCAGACATGGTGTCAAAGAGAAAGATGCTCAGTATGCTTTGACATTTCATCATGAATAGACTTACTACCGAGCAACGCTTGCAAATTATTGAATTTTATTACCAAAATCAGTGTTCGGTTCTGTATCAGTAAACGTAATTCTAGATGGCTTCCAGTTTCACGAGGTGTCCCACAAGGTTCGATATTAGGCCCTCTCCTTTTTTCTTTATATAGCAATGACCTTCCCAAACTGTTGCAGAGTTGTAGTATACATATGTATGCCGATGATGTTCAACTGTATATAAGCACGTCAGCTGATTTAGATTTAGATATAACTGCCATATATGTGTACCGCCCGTTTTTCCAATCTTTCAAAAATTTTGTAGTACGCTTTTCTTGAAGACCATCCATATCGATGCAGAATCAAGAGGAATTTCTAAATCGAATTAAAAAATTTTATCACAGCCACAGTAGTAGTGCGGGGTGCAGTTTGTGTTTTTATAGTAAACTCTATACATAAATGTGTACTTACAATACTTAGGCTAGAACTTGTTGTAAGAATGAAAGAAGGCGCAGTAGCCAGTAACTGATTTCTATCACAACTTTTGGTGGTTTGAGCAAATAGGAAATACAGAAGTTTCGATAGACAAATCAAAGCTGTAACACTTCGCGACTTGGTGTTGGAAATAAAAGAGGAATGTTCGGGAGCGAACACGTCAACGATTTAACTTTGACTTCTTGATGACAAATTAAACTAAGTTTCCCTTTTTAGCGCCAACTGCAAGTTTCTCTCCTTTATTAAGTATGATACACTTACGACGACTTTTCGATGTAGTCTAATACGAACATTTGATTTCATGATGGTAAAATGGGGTTTTTCTATTCGATTTCAATAAAATTTGGAACATTATATTGGTTGCCCAAAAAGTAATTGCGGATTTTTCATATAGTCGGCGTTGACAAATTTTTTCACAGCTTGTGACTGTGTAATTGCATTCTTTCTTCTGTCAGTTATCAGCTGTTACTTTTAGCTTGCTTTAGAAAAAAAGTGATAAGAAAGTATATTTGATTAAAGTTCATTCTAAGTTTTACTAAAAATGCATTTACTTTCTTTTAAATAATTTACTTTTTGGGCAACCCAATATAATGTTGGTTCCTACGAATGCTGTATACATTTGACAGACATTCAATCTTATATAACTATTACTACGAAAAAATATCGTTCTGTAATGTGCCATTCGCTCTTGGCAAAACAATTTAAGGGCCTTTGAGCTAAAGCTTGAAACTATTCGTTGACAAATTTTCACCATTAATTTAGTATTGGCAGTAAATAGTTCCTCTTTGTAATTATTGATTGTTCAAGTTGGTATTGAATCTCTTACGTTTCACTTAACATTGAACTTGTACTCAAGAAATAATCATACCTTTGTGAAGTTGTTAGAACATAATCACGTGTCATAACAGCAAAACGTATTGACAGACAATGCAAGTGATAAACGTCAGTCTAGTCAGCAAAACTGTTGCTTCAACTATTTTTGTCAATTCTCTTCAGCAGCTGTAGATAGATGGAACATCATGGCATCTACTTTATTGCTAAATGCGGAAGTGAGCGTCTCAAGCACAAACTATTCGTCCAGCTACTTGGCAACACTACGACGAGAGTGTAATAAGCCATCTTGCCATAAATGGCTTATTCATCGTTACATTACACTTGAGAAAAATGTCGCTTATGTTGAAAACTGACAATTGAAAAAGACGTGCGTCTGCGAAAAGCACATGAAACGTTTTCGATTGATTGAAAATCAATGATGGTGGAGATGGCAGCATAAGGTATAGCAAGTCTCATGACTGACATCTGATTAACGGTATTGCATCGTGGATTGAGCGGGCGAAAGTATTTACATCGTTGTAAACATATGTTATGACATTTCATAATTTCATTGCTTTTGACTTGCCTTTATTCAACAATAGCAAGTAGTACTGTTGCTTTCAAATGCATTAAATTCTTGATGATTGCTTGTTTATGCGCTATTTTTTATTTTGTCGTTACACTACAAGCAACAAAATTAAAGCTGACACACTTAAAATAAGAGATGATCGCTCAGTATTCGTTGTCATTTTGGTGTGGTGCGAAATATGGAGTTAGAAATTTTAGACAAAATTAAAACTGCCTTATCCCAACAGCACCGTCAAAAATCAAAAGTAGATCGATCTGGACAAAATGGAACTCAAATGAAAGGTTTTTCAGAGTAAAGTACGCATGTCGTAGTGAAAATCGGGTCCAAGTATCTAGGGGCCGGGCCAAGCCCAAAACCGTCCCAAATAGGCATCTTGGACGATCATGCCAATATAGGACTCAAATGAAAGGTATTCTGGAGTAGATTACAAATATGACATTAAAAATGAGGTTCAAGATATGAGGGGCCGCTCCAACCCCCTAAACCAGTCCAAAAATTGAAGTGTTAGCTAATCATGACTATGCAAATTGCAAATTTTGCCAAGGAACAATCCGCTAAGGAACAGGGGCAAATTTCTCACATATCAATGAGTGCAGTCCGATTCAAGTTTAAGCTCAATGATAAGGGTCCTCCTTTTTATAGCCGAATCCGAACGGCGTGCCGCAGTGCGACACCTCTTTGGAGAGAAGTTTTACATGGCATAGTTCCTCATAAATGTTGCCAGCATTAGGAGGCGAAAACCACTACTGAACATTTTTTCTGTTGGTCTCGCCAGGATTCGAACCCAGGCGGACATGCTAACATCTGCGCTATAGTGGCCTCCAATCATGACTATACGGGGTTCAAATGAAAGGTATTTGAGAGTAGATTACGAACATGATACTAAAATTTGTGCCAAGCATTTGGATGGCACTCTAACCCCTAAAATCACCCGAAATAGGTGAATTGACCAATCATGACAATGATGGGATCTATTGATTTATATTTTAAGCAGAATGTGAACCTAACATACAGACATAAACACTCTGAAATTTTCACAAATTGTGTAAGCTGGTCTGGAAGGAGCAATAGGCTAAATAATTTGCTGATAACTGAAGGGGACCCACCCTTCCCTTAAATCCGCCCCACTCAAAAGACACCCCCGAATAGGGAATTTTTTGACAATGGTAATATGGGGTTCAAAGGAAAGCTATTCGGAAGTAGAACACGAATTTGGTATCCGCTTCTGGGGCCAAATGCCTAGGTGTCCACGACACTCACAAACAGAATATACTTACAGAACATGGCAATATGGAAATGGGGCGAGCTCCCAGACTCTTGGCACTAGAATTGGATACCAAATCCGTGTTCTACCATTCTTTTGAGTCCCATATAGCCAAGATCGATATTTTCCGCTTGTGGGGTGTTTTGGGTATGGAGTGGCTAACCAGACACAACATAGATATCAGTTTCGTGCTCTACTTTCAAATACCTCACATTTGAGTAACATATTGTCCCGATTGGTCCAATTTCATTTTTGGGCTGTGCATTTGTCGTAAAGTGGAGGGACCGCTTTCGATATCAATAAATTATATAGATTACCTAGCCGAACCGGGCCCGCTCTGCTGCGCCTTCATAAACTCTCTAATATTTTTTTAGGGTGGGGACACTTCGCCTTGAATGCGGATATCGAATTCGTGCCATTGTACCCTATGACGCTGAAGGCGTTCGAATCCTGACGAGAACATCGGACAAAGTGGTGTTTATCCCCTCTTAATGTTGGTGACATTTGCGAGGCACAATGACATGCATGGTCATTAAAAAAATTTTCCCCAAATAGGTGTCACAAGTTTTGGGGTTGGGGGGGGGTCTGCTGGGTACTTGGACCAAAATTTTAATACCATATTCGTTTTCTGGTCTCCAATACTTTTCATTTGATACCCTTATTGTGCCCATCGGACCACTTTCGGTGGCGTTTTTGGAATAAGGGGGAGGATCCGCCTCTACCCGATATCTAAAAATTATATAGCCAATGTTTCATTTCAGACAAACGAACTCAATCTATGATATCGGTTCAGCCAAGTATCATGTTGTCATAATGGGTCTAATTACGTTTTTAGGGGTGGCGTGACCCCGTATACTTCGATCTGACTTTGAATGTTAGATTCGAAATCTACTCCCGAATACCTTTCATTTGAGCCCCATATTGAAATGAAAATCCAATATGTCTGTTTGGGAAAGTTTTGGGGTTGGGGCGGCCCGTTGGGTTTTTAGACTCATATTTTAATACCATTTTCGTATTCTACTCTCCAATACCTTTCATTTGATACCTATATTGTGCCGATTGGTCCAATTTTGATTTTGGGTTGTGTTTTTGGCATAAGGGGGAGGGGAGGTCCGTCTCCTTCCGATATCGAAAAATTATGTAGCCCATGTTTCCTTCCAAACCAACCTACACAATATTAAAAAGATTTCGTTTCAATAAAATCGGTTTCACCGTTTAATAGTCTATACGGAACAAACAAAACGAGTCCATATATCCGTGATTGGCTAGTGTGCCCATTTTGGGCGTTTTTGTGGGGGTGGGGTGACCACCTATAAATTTCCATGAAATTTTCTCTAAAGACAAAATTTCCATGAAATTTTCTCTAAAGACAAAATTTCCATGAAATTTTCTCTAAAGACAAAATTTCCATAAAATTTTCTCTAAAGACAAAATTTCTATGAAATTATCTCTAAAGACAAAATTTCTATGAAATTTTCTCTAAAGACAAAATTTCTATGAAATTTTCTCTAAAGACAAAATTTCTATGAAATTTTCTCTAAAGACAAAATTTCTATGAAATTTTCTCTAAAGACAAAATTTCTATGAAATTTTCTCTAAAGACAAAATTTCTATGAAATTTTCTCTAAAGACAAAATTTCTATGAAATTTTCTCTAAAGACAAAATTTCTATGAAATTTTCTCTAAAGACAAAATTTCTATGAAATTTTCTCTAAAGACAAAATTTCTATGAAATTTTCTCTAAAGACAAAATTTCTATGAAATTTTCTCTAAAGACAAAATTTCTATGAAATTTTCTCTAAAGACAAAATTTCTATGAAATTTTCTCTAAAGACAAAATTTCTATGAAATTTTCTCTAAAGACAAAATTTCTATGAAATTTTCTCTAAAGACAAAATTTCTATGAAATTTTCTCTAAAGACAAAATTTCTATGAAATTTTCTCTAAAGACAAAATTTCTATGAAATTTTCTCTAAAGACAAAATTTCTATGAAATTTTCTCTAAAGACAAAATTTCTATGAAATTTTCTCTAAAGACAAAATTTCTATGAAATTTTCTTTAAAGACAAAATTTCTATGAAATTTTCTCTAAAGACAAAATTTCTATGAAATTTTCTCTAAAGACAAAATTTCTACGAAATTTTCTCTAAAGACAAAATTTCTATGAAATTTTCTCTAAAGACAAAATTTCTATGAAATTTTCTCTAAAGACAAAATTTCTATGAAATTTTCTCTAAAGACAAAATTTCAATAAAATTTTCTCCAAAGACAAAATTTCTATGAAATTTTCTCCAAAGACAAAATTTCTATAAAATTTTCTCTAAAGACAAAGTTTTAGTAAAATTTTCTCTAAGGTTAGGTTAGGTTTGTATGGCAGTCTGCCATCTGACTCACTTAGACGTTTCTGTCCATTGTCATACCACAGGAAGAGAAGAAGGAAGATGCCTTTTTATTCCTGCCGGTGACCCATCCAGATTGCTTTAAAAAGTCCAACAACTTATGAATGTTCACATTCGCTAAATCAGAAAGGTTCTCAAAAAAACAACAAATTTCAGTGGAACTTCATCTGACAGCTAGTGCGGGACACACACACAGAAGATGTTCTATAGTCTCTTCCTCTTCGATGTCCTCACAGCTTCTGCAAAAGTCGTTGCTGGCAATCTACAGTCTTTCAGCTTGATTTCCGATTAGACAGTGTCATGACGGACACAATGACGGAGACGTCTGTTCTAGCCAGTGACATCAAAGCGGCAAGCCTCTTCAAGTCTAGATTAGGCCACATAGTTTTGGAATGCTCACAACCCCCTCTTTGTGACCATCTATTCGTTGTCTTTCGGGCCTGATTCTGAAAACTTAGCTTACATGTCGCTAGAGGCATACCCACAGATTCCAGTTTCCCTGGAATATGAAAAGTACTTCCTAGTCTCGCAAGCTCGTCTGCTTTACAGTTCCCTGGGATATCTCTGTGGCCCGGCACCCAGAACAGGTGAATTTTGAACTGTTCAGCCATCTGGTTGAGAGATCTGCGACAGTCGAGGGCGTTTTTTGTATTCAGAAATACGTTACCCAGGGATTTAATCGCTGCTTGGTTGTTTGAGAAGATATTGATGCCAATTGTCGTTATGACATTATATCTTAGCCATTCCACCACTTCCTTAATTGCAAGGATCTCCGCTTGATACATACTAGAGTGGTCGGGTAACCTTTTCGATATGACCAGTTCTAGATCTTTAGAGTGCACCCCAAAGCCCTCCTGGTCGTTTAGTATGGAATCATCCGTATAGAAGTCTATTTGACTTTAACTACCAGGGATATCGTAATTCCAATCGGTTCTATCAGGAATAGTGGTACAGGACTTTTTATCAAAAAGCGACTCACCGCTCACACCCTACTATTCCACACTGCCCGGAACATCGGATATTGTATCAAGGATAACACATTGTCCAATGAGAAAGCTCCCTTAACCTCACGACAGTGGTAGCTGCAATTTGTCTTACCACAATTTCCCGAGGCATGAGATGTAGCACAAAATTCAGTGCATAAGATGCTGTCGTCCTCAGTGCGGCTGTGATGCACAAACAAGCTCTCCTTTGGATCCACTTAAGCAATGAGCAGTAGGTGGACTTTTGAAGCGTCGTCCACAAAACCACAACACCATATAGCTTTATAGATCTGAAAACTGCAGAATATACTCAGTGCATGACGTATTAGACCGCGCTTCCAAATGGCTCTCTTGCTGGTGTATAGGGCAAGAGTTGCTTTTCAGGCCCTTTCCAAAGTGTTTTGAAGATGAATTTCCTGTCCAGCAATATACCCAGGTATTTTGCGCTTTCTGTATATAGAACATTCTCTCCTCCCAAGCACCTGTCTGCCACTGTGGCTAACTTGTATCTCCTGCTGAAAAGAACTACTTCTGTTTTGCACGTATTTACGCCTAGACCACTTTCGGTAACCCACTTTGCTGTTGCACATAGAGCTTGCTGAGGCATATCTTTTAAAGTGCTTGGAAACTTCCCCTAACGGCAATAGCCACGTCATTACCATACGCGACCACTTTTACACCCTTTTCTTCCACAGACAATAACATATTCTCCAAGGAAAAAATTTCAATAAAATTTTCTCAAAAATTAAAATGTAAAGAAATTTTCTCTTAATTAAAATTTTTTTTTCAGTAACTCTTCTGTCTTCTTTTATTTAAAAAAAAAAAGAATTTCAAACTTTTCACCATTTTAAAGATTTCTTTAAATGATATTCATTATGTTTCACCATCAAACAGTTTACCCCAACCCAAAATATCACGGAAATTTGAGCTTGTTTAAAGAGACTCTCAATTTATTTTTTTTTTAATGTCAAATTTCATTTAAGGGCTAATTAAAAATGTTCGAAGTGATTTTGGTTAAATTGAGGTTTAACAAAAAGACCGCCACCCACACCACACTCAAACTGGTGTTGGTTGGATGTTTGTTGGTTAGTCGTTTGGTTCTTTGACATCTTCATGTAAATTAAACTAAAATCTTCATTACAGTAATGAGGAGAATTTCCGCTTTAAGGTTACAACATTTATATATTTTGATGTCTCTATGAAAATTTTAGCTCTTCTTGTTGTTGTGAGCAAACACACTCTGGGCAGCACTTTGATGTTTTTGCCAGGGTCACTTTAGGGTGGACATTGGCAACTCCATAAAATGATGAACATCTGTCATATGCAAATTCTTGTTGGCCCAAAAAAATAAGAAAAAAATTGAGGATAAAATAAAAACAAAATTTTTCTTCCAAAATGTATTCAAAAACATGTGCAATCCACTTGTTTCTGACCAGTCTCTCTCATGGAGCTAAGTGTTGCCATATCTGAACTGTGTTTTGGGGAAGGGGCGGTGCCCCAAATGGCACATGGTCCAACATTTTGATTTCAGATTCGTGTTCTACTCTCATATACCTTTATTTGAGCCCCATATTGCCATGGTCAGTAAAAAATTCCTTCTCGTGGGTTGTTTTGGTAAATGTGTAGACCCCCAGAAAATTATTCCCGAAAGTGGGTATCAATTTGGTGCTCTACTCTCCAATAAATTTCATTTGAGTCCCACATTAATATGGCCGATAAAAATTACCGATTTAGTGGTGTTTTGGGGAGTGGGTTGGTCACCCAAACACTAAGCCTTGAACATATATATCAGCATCGTGCTCTATGCTCATATATCTTTATATCATGTATTTGAACACCATATTGCCATTGCCCTTGAAATTGGATATCAAATTCTTTTTCGAATCTCAAATACCTTTCATTTCAACCCTTATTGCAAAAGTCAGCAAATATATCTGGTTTGGTGTATGAGCCCTAAAGACAATCAATATCGAGCCCCACTGCCTTGAAGACCCAAATTGTCGTGGTGAGTAAATACTTCCTATTTGGGGGTTGTTATGGTGGTGGGACGTCCTCTAGACAGTTGGTCCCGAATGATGATATCAGATTAGTGGTCTACTCCCAAATACATTTCATTTGAGCCCCATATTTCCATATTCGGCAAACATGAACGGTATGGCGGGTGTTTTGGGGGATGAGGCGGCCACTCAGCCACTTCATCCTGAACATATATATCTGATTCGTTTTCTCTCTCATTTGAGCCCCATATTGCAATGGTCAGAGAATACTTTCTATTTGAAAGGTGCTATGGGGGTGGTGTGGCTCCAGATTCGTGCTTTGCTCCCAAATACCTTTCATTTGAGCACTATATTGCTATGGCCGTAAATTTTTCCTTTTTGGGGGATGTTTTTAGGGAAGGGCTGCCAAACCAACACTTGGTCCCACATTTGGATATCAGATTCGTATTCTACACTCAAAAACCTTTTATTTAAGCCCCATATTACCATGGTCAGTATATAAGTCCTGTTTGGGTCTTGTTTAGGAGAAGATTGTACCCCCAAAAACTTGGCTCCACATTTAGATATCGGATTTGTATTCTACTCGCAAATACCTTTCATTTGAGTCCCATATTGCCATGGTCGGTAAATATGTCCGATTAAAAGGTGGTTTGGGGGTGGAGTGGTTCTCCAAACACTTGGTCCCAAATTTGGATATCAGATTCGCTTTCCACTCGCAAATACCTTTCATTTGAGTCCAATATGATCGTGTTTGGTCTATAAATATATTTGGTAGTTTTTGGGGGTGGGGCGGCCCCCCTAGGTATCCCATCCGAAATTTGGATACAAATATTTTTTTAAGTTACTTAAAGAGGGCACGCTTAAATCGCACCACCCATCACCGAGATCTGGCGTTTCTGAAAATTAGGGCAAGGGGTATGTAGTACCCTATTTTCACTACGGGATCATTATGCACCATCAGTTTCGTCATCTCGATGCTATTGGGTTGCCCAAAAAGAATTTGCGGATTTTTCATATGGTCGGCGTTGACAATTTCTTTCTTTCTTCTGTCAGTTATCAGCTGTTACTTTTACCTTGCTTTAGAAAAAAAGTGTAAAAAAGTATATTTGATTAAAGTTCATTCTAAGTTTTATTAAAAATGCATTTACTTCCTTTTAAAAAATCCGCAATTACTTTTTGGGCAACCCAATATATGGCCACGTAGCACTCCTCATCCCGATAATGGTAAAGCATGAAGGACCCTGTAAAATACATACATGGATATCGAAATCTTTGATCCAGGAACCCATGGTCGAAGTGATACCAGGGCTAAGAATACGGGGATATTTTGTAGTTAGTTGCGGCAAGTAGTGTAGTTAAGAGTTATTGGGAGAAAGATAAGCCTATTTTCCATAGGATTTAGAATTGCAAGCAAATTATGGAGACGGAAGGAAGTCATAAAATTTGCCAAAGAATAGAATACCATACCGTTATGATTTTCAAAACATTGAAGTCCAAACGGAACACTACATGCAAAATTTTAGCTAAATCGGACAAAAATTGTGGCTTGGAAGTGCTCCTAAAGGCAAATCGGGAGATCGGTTTATATGCGAACTAAGTCTAGTTAAGCCCGATTCGGACCGAACTTAGTAATGTCGTTGAAAGTCATAACGGAAACCTACATGCAAACTTTCTGCCAAATCGGTTATTGAACGATTTGGACTATACTTGGCGCAGTTGCTGAAAGTCATAACAGAACACTACATGCAAAATTTTAGCCAAATCGGACAACAAAATGCGGCATCCAGAGGCCCATTTGCAATTGCCAACAACTTAAATCGATATTACGCAAAATTAACAAGTAAAAGCGTGCGAACTTCGGCCGGGCCGAATCTTATATACCCTCCACCATGGATCGCATTTGTCGAGTTCTTTTCCCGGCATCTCTTCTTAGGCAAAACAGGATATAAGAAAAGATTTGATCTGCTATTAGAGCGATATCAAGATAGGGTCCGGTTTGGACCACAATTAAATTATATGTTGGAGACCTGTGTAAAATGTCAGCCAATTCGAATAAGAATTGCGCCCTATGGGGGCTCAAGAAGTAAAATAGAGAGATCGATTTATATCGGAACAGTATCGGGCTATAGACCGATTCAGACCATAATAAACACGTATGTTAATGGTCATGAGAGGATCCGTCGTACAAAATTTCAGGCAAATCGGATAATAATTGCGACCTCGAGAAGCTCAAGAAGTCAAGATCGCAGATCGGTTTATATGGCAGCAATATCAGATTATGAACCGTTTGAACCTTATTTGACGAAGTTGTTGAAAGTATGAATAAAATACGTCATGCAAAATTTCAGTCAAATCGGATAGGAATTGCGCCCTCTAGAAATCAAGAAATCAAGTCCCCAGATCTGTTTATATAGCAGCTATATCAGGCTATTCACCGATTTGAACCATACTCAGCACAGTTGTTGGATATCATAACAAAACACGTCATGCGAAATCTCATTCCAATCGGATAAGAATTGCGCACTCTAGAAGCTCAAGAAGTCAAGATCCCAGATCGGTTTATATGGCAGCTATATCAGTTTATGGACCGATTTGAACCATACTTGGCACAGTTGTTGGATATCATAACAAAACACGTCGTGCTAAATTTCATTCCAATCGGATTGGATTTGCACACTCTAGAGGCTCAAGAAGTCAAGACCCAAGATCGGTTTATACGGCAGCTATATCAAAACATGGACCAATATGGCCCATTTACAATACCAACCAACCAACACTAATAGGAAGTATTTGTTTAAAATTTCAAGCGGATAGCTTTACGCCTTCGGAAGTTAGCGTGCTTTCGACAGACAGACAGACGGACGGACATGGCTAGATCGACATAAAATGTCGCGACGATCAAGAATATATATACTTTATGGGGTCTCAGACGAATATTTCGAGTAGTTACAAACATAATGACTAAATTAGTATACCCCCAGCCTATGGTGGTGCGTTTTATACTCAAAGATCTTGACACATGCGACACATGGTGGAGGGTATATAAAATTCGGCCCATCTGAACTTAGCGCGGCTTTACTTATTTGTATCATTTGTTGGTCGTCGATTCTGCGGTGTTGCACCGCTGTGGTCTATATTTATATGTGTTTTTGTTCGTCTTCTTTCTCTCTTCTACTTACTTTTTGGGGGAATACGATGCGCCTAATGTCTCTGAGTAAAGAGGCTAGTAGGCAAGGTGTGCCCTTCAACCTCAACTAACCTAAATTTATCATTGCATGAGCTCCGTTTTCCACACCAGATTTAAGTTATCCTTGGAGCACCCATTACACACTCGGCTATATTTGCGCTAAGGTTCATCCCATCCCACTGGAGACAGTACGTATTTTGACCCTTGTGTGTGTTGTACTTCTCTCCCCTACCACATGTGCATATAAAGGGTGATTTTTTAGCTAATATATTTTTGGTAACACTGGTTTAAACACCTCCATAATTTAAGCATGAATCGACTTTCAAACAAACAACGATTGTAAGTATACGAAGCTCATTATTCGCTCAGTGGATACGTAAATTAGCGCAATTTTAGATTTTGCAGTGAAGATCAGCCAGCAGCATTGCAAGAGCATTGCAAGAGCTACCAATGCATCCAGAAAAAGTCTCAGTTTGGTGCGGTTTATGGGCTGGTGGCATCATTGGACCGTACTTCTTCAAAGGTGATGGGAATGGTAAAGCAACTGTGAATGGTGAGCGCTACTATGAGATGATATCAAACATTGTTTTGCCCAAGATACAAGAACTTGGTAAAAATGGACTTATGGAGAGGCGAGTTCGGTGAACATTTTGTTTCGCGTTCGGGACCGGTCAATTGGCCGCCTAAATCGTGCGATTTAACGCCTTTTGACTATTTTGTGGGTGTATGTTAAAGATCATGTATTAACAGACAAGCCCGCTTCAATTGACGCATCGGAAGACAAGATTGAAGCATTCATTCGTGAGATACCGGCCGAAATGTTGGAAACCGTATGCCAAAATTGCACTAAGCGGATGGACCATTTGAGGCGCAGTCACTGTCAATCTTTTCATGAAATAATCTTCCAACATTTAATTATATGGACCGTACTATCGACTCAAATAGAGATTTCATGCATTTTTCTGAATTTTATGTGTTTTGAAAAACTTTCCTAAAGCTCCTTAAGAATCATCCTTTATATTCTCTATTCTCAAGCAACCATATTGCCCTACGTAGAATCTTATAATGTCCAGATTGGCATTCATGTCTTGTGGGGGAAATATTTTTCGGTGGTTTCCGTATGTGAATTACACGCCGTTGCTCCACTCAATGGTGTTCATTATATGCCCTAAGGTTTTAAGTTGGAAGATCGTAGGACGTCTATTTCTATAAGCTTTTGGTGCCGCATAACTCGCCTAGATGGTCTTAACTACGAACATTATCCTTGACTTCTGCCAGGACATGGATAAGGATAGTGATATATATTATATGTTTGTCAGGATTCGGAATTTATGCTTGTCTTACAATTAAAAGTCAAGGAATGACTAACACGGGATTTTTGGTGCATAGTTAATTTTAAAGAAAACCAGTAAGGATGGGACCAAAATTGTGGCTACTACAGCTTTAAAAGGGCATATCGGATGAAAGATATATATGGGAGCTATATATAAATCTGATCCGATTCTGATGAAATTTTGCACACATATTGGGACCTCACAAAGAGCACTTAGTGTCAGATTTGATAAAGATCGGACCAAAATTGTGCCTTCTACAGCCTTAATAGGTCAAATCGGATGAAAGTTATATATGGGAGCTATATCTAAATCTGAAGCGATTTAGATGAAATTTTGCACATATATTAAGACGTCACACGAAACATCTCATGCTAAATTTGGTAAAGATCGGACGAAAATTGTGGCTCCTACAGCTTTAAAAGGGCATATCGGACGAAAGATATATATGGGAGCTACATCTAAATCTGAACCGATTTCAATGAAATTTTACACACGTATTGGGACATCAAAAAAAAACACTTTGTGCCAAAATTTGTAGGGATCGCCCCAAAATTGTGGCTTCTACAGCTTTAAAAGGGCACATCGGATGAAAGATATATATGGGAGCTATATCTAAATCTGGACCGATATTTTTTAAAATCAATAGCGTTCTTTCTTGAACCAAAATAGAGACTTATACAAAATTTTATGAATATAGAGCAACAAATGCGACCTGTACCTTGATTACAAGAATACATGGACAGACGGACAGACAGACGGACAAACAGACGGACAGGCAGACGGGCAGACAGACGGACAGACAGACGGAAAGACAGACGGACAGACAGACGGACGGACAGACGGACAGACAGACGAACAGACAGACGGACAGACAGACGGACATAGCTAAATCGAATCAGAAAGTGATTCTAAGCCGTCCGGTATACTTATCGATGGGCCTAGCTCTTCTCCTTCTGAGCGTTGCAAACAAATGCACAAAGTTTTAATACCCTGTACCACAGTGGTGGTGTAAGGTATAATAATGGGGCGATATTCGATTCGAAATTTTGTGGGAAGTGTTTTGTTATGACTTCTAACAACTGCGTTAAGTATGGTTAAAATCGGTTCATAACTTGATATAGCTGTCATATAAACCAAACGCTAATCTTGACTTCTTGAACCCCTGGAGAGCGCAATTATTATCCGATTTGGCTAAAATTTGGCATGAAGTCTTTTATTTTGACTTCCAACAACTATGACAAGAAATCGGTTCATAACCTGATATATGTAGCTTTCATATGAAATGATCTCCCAATATCACTTCTTCAGCCCCTATGGTGCGCAATTCTTATCCGATTTGGCTGACATTTTGCACAATGTCTTTTACTTTGGTCTCCAACATCCAAACCAAGTATGGTCCGAAACGGCCCATAACCTGATATGGCTGCAATAGCATGGCAATTTTTATCCAAAATCCTTTGTTTGCCTGTAAAGAGATACTGGACAAAGAACGTGGCAATTGCAATCCATGGCGGAGGATGTTTTAGATTCGGCTCAGCCTGGCCGAATTTAACACGCTTTATCTTCTTTTTTTATATGTTTGCAATATGGCAACTCTGTTGTCATTTCCAAGAAGAAATTCTTTGTGGTTATGCTCGAGAAATGCGATGTTATATTGATGGACATGGTCATCCATACTATGTCGCTTCTACAGGGTGCCAGGCGATATACAGCGGTCAAAAAATGTATTCATCATTCAATGTTTTTTTTTTAATAAGTCTACAAAAGACAATTGGAATAAAAACATATTAAACTAATGGTGCAGTAGTGCTTGTGTGATATATATGTACACAATTTCATTGTTTTTAAAGAAAAAAATAGTATTTATTGGAACAAAAAGGGCCATTTTACAGCTAAACACAAAAAATTAAACAAAAAAGTATTCATCATTGCAAAAAAACAAAAAAATAAATAACATAATTTAAAAAAATTAATACTTTGTTATTCGACCACCGCGTCTTATAACTTCTTTTAAACGGTTTGACATCGATTGGACTAATTTAGCGGTTATATTTTGGTCTATATTAGTCCATTCCTCCATTATCATCTGTTGCATTTGACTCTTGCTCGAAAAATTGCGCGTTCTCAATTTGCGTTCGAGATGTTCCCAAAGATGTTCAATTGGGTTCAAGTCGGGACTTTGAGGAGGAGTTTTAATGACTTTGGGGCAGTTATACAGCATCCACATCTTGGTATTTAAAGCAGAATGTTTGGGGTCATTATCTTGATAATATTGAAAGTTATTACCAAGCCCAAGTTTTACAGCACTATCTTTTAAATTCCTCTTTAAAATGTCAATGTAATACTTATGATCCATTACTCCATTAATAATTTCAAGATTTCCCGCTCCTGAAGCCGCCATACACCCCCAAACCATTAAACCACCTCCACCATGTTTTACAGTAGCAACTGTGTTTCGTTCTTCAAGCTCTGTATTTGGTTTTCTGTACACTATGACCTTTCCATCGCACCCAAAAAGATTAAACTTGCTCTCGTCTGCAAAAATGACTGTTTTCCAAAATGATTCGGGCTGTTTTACATACATTTTTGCGAAGTTTAGCCTTTTCACTCGGTTTATTTTATTTATAAAGGGCTTCTTACGTGCAGTTCTTCCTCTGTAACTATGCCTTTTGAGTATATTTCGAATTGTTTGTGTAGTAACTTCCTTCCCTAAATATTCCATAGTGTTTTTACGAAGAATGGTCGCATTTGTCTTCGGAGTTTTCTGAACTTGCCGCACTAGCCAACGCACTTTCAGTTGCTTTTGGTCGACCAGATCTTGGTTTATTGTCAACAGTTTTCGTTTCTGTCCACTTTCTGATGATGGATTGTATAGTAGATCGTGGTCTATTTAATATTTCACTGATAGTTTTTTGAGTTAAACCATTCCTGTGGTGTTTTATTATCAAAACTTTTACCTCATCAGAAACCTCGTTTTGCTTACGACCCATTTTGACAAAAACTATATTTTCAATGAAATTAAATATTTGCTGTCAAGGGCAAAGCCTCCTTTACTAAATAAAACAGAAAAGGGGGATTCCCAAATAATATTTGAATTTGACTTTGATGATAGCACATCAATGATGAATACTTTTTTTGTTCTGTTTTTGGTGTTATTATATAAAATTGCATTTTTTGCGCTAATTAAATTTATTTTTTGAATTTATTTTAAAACATATTACGAAAAATAAACTATTGCATAAAACTGCATTATTTGTTTACTTTAAATTTTCTTCAATTACCCAAAATAAGTGAATTTATTATCAATTTTGCTAATGATGAATACTTTTTTTGACCGCTGTATATATATATAAAATTTTATTTGTCGAAGGATATTTGTTGTTAGCCGCCGCAATCCTCTTCCCATCCTCCGCCACTCAATAGCCGCAGCACATCGTACATCCTTAGCCATCCATAGCCACTCTTGGTGGTTTGCCACACCTCTTCTCTCATACATTTTAAAAAGCTTGTTATCAGATTAGTTGACTTCAAATTTACACTTCAAAGAACTTTTGCATGATGGCGATGATGACTTGGTTGGCATGTTAGCTGCTCAAAACTAATGACGATTACTGCGCTGCCCGCAACCGTTGGTGACGATGACAAACAATGTGGGGTAGGCAACATGGCTGTCAATGACATTGTGTGTGAGTGTTAAATGATGGGAGGCAGCGCGTGTTTGCATGTGGGTGTAGAATTGTTACCAATCCTCGCTGCTGGCATGAGGTGAATCTTTCGAAAGTGGATGCTGATTATGAGGACCAAATGGCAACTACAACAACAACAACAGCAACGAGGATGACAACAACACTAACAACAGAAGCAAACATATCTTTACAACACTCAAAAAGCTAACAATGAAAATCAATTTAACTTTTTGTTTAAGTTCTCTCCTCTGTGTAGTTTTTACCTTAAGACGTTGCCAAAGTTAAAGTTAAAGTACATGGGCAAACAAATGCAAAAACTTTGAATTAATTAATTTTCTGTGTTTTGACGCCTCAGACGAAAACAAAGTTACAGCCATGGCTTTAGCTGCTGTAAAAGATGAGTGGTATGATTGGCGCTGCAGAAGACAGTGGAGAAGATGAACGGTTTTTCATACCCACCACCGAAGAATGGGGTATATTCATTTTGGCGTTGCGTTTTCAACGTATCGAAAGTATATATCTATCCTTAAAAGTCGTAAAAATCTAAGAGATCTAGCCATGTCCGTCCGTCTGTCTCTTGAAATCACGCTTTAGTAGATAATGAGCTGAAATTATGCCTAGATTCTTTTTTGGTCCATAGGCAGGTAAGTTCGAAAACGGGCTAAATCGGCCCCCATATAGACTGTTCTGCCGATTTAAGGTCCCATTAAAGCCACATTTATTATCCGATTTCGCTGAAAGTTGTGACAGTGAGTTGTGTTAGGACTATCAACGTTCCTGTTCACTACGGCCCTGGTCGGTTCAGATAAGGAAATAGCTGTCATATACACCGATCTCTCGATTTAAGGTATTCGACTCATTTATTGTCCGATTGCGCTGACATTTGGGAAAATAAGTTATGTTAAAACTTTTAAAGTCCTTGTTCAAAATGGCCAGATCGATCCAGATTTGGACATAAAGGGTGATTTTTTAAGAGCTAAAGGAAAGCACATAAATTTCAGAAAAATGGGTGAAATATTTATTTGAATCGATAGTACGGTCCATATAATTTAACGTTTGGAGATTATTTCATGCAAATGTTCACCGTGACTGCGCCTCAAATGGTCCATCCGCTTAGTCCAATATTGGCATACTCTTTCCAACATTTCGGCAGGTATCTCACGAATAAATGCTTCAACGATGTCTTCCAATGCGTCAATTGATGCGGTATTGTGTGTATAGACATGAGCTTTAACATAGCCCCACAAAAAATACTCTAAAGGCGTTAAATCACACGATCTACGCGGGCAATTGACCGGTCCTGAACGTAAAATAAAATGTTCACCGAACTCGCCTCTCAATAAGTCCACTGTTACGCGTGTTGTGTGGCATGTGGCACCGTCTTGTTGAAACCACTTGTCAAGCAGGTCAAGCTCTTGCATTTTGGGCAAAAAAAGTTGGATATCATTTCACGGTAGCGCTCACCATTCACAGTTAGGTTACGATTCGCAACATCTTTGAAGAAGTACGGTCCAATGCTGACACTAGCCCATGAACCGCACCAAACTGTGAATTTTTCTGGATTTATTGGTAGCTCTTTCAAACCTTCTGGCTGAACTTCACACCAGAATGGACAATTCTGCATATTTATGTACCCATCGAACCAAAAAAGAGCTTCGCCGCTGAACACAATTTCTTTCTTTTAAACTTCTCTTAACAGAGCACGCATTTTGATAATAGAATTCAATAATTTGTTAGCGTTGTTCCCTTGTAGGACGATTCTTGGTTAAATTATAGGCCAAACTGAAGATGTTTGACAGTGAAACAAAACACGAAACGTGCATGAGCGGTTTAAATTAGTGTTGCCAAAAAGATAATGGCTAAAAAACCACCCTTTATATACGTTATAGAGTCCCGGATCAATATTTCGAGATGCTAAACGGAATGACAAGATTAGTATACCCCCCTTCTATGGCGGTGGGTATAAAATGAAGTCATTGGGTGCCAAGTCAGGGCTGTACGGGGTATGATCCATCTACACGACATTTTGGCCAGTCAAAAATGCGCTGGTTTGAGCCCATTGCACATTGGCATATTTTTTTAGAGAAAATCTAAAAAATATGTCATGTTATAGCGAGTGAAGATATCCCTTTGAAATTTGGAATGGTTGGAGCTGAGGTAACGCAAACGCATTCGTAAATTTCAAACTGCGAAAAAGGTCTTTGTCAAAATTGCAAAAAATCAAATATCGAAAATATATTATCACCGAAACCAGCGTAGATATTGTTCACCTCAAGCAGATTTTTTTTGTAAGGATTTTTGAGCACTATCCAAAAAAAAAAACGTTTGAAATCGGACGACAAACGAACAAAACCGAGGTGACAAACTTAAGGGGCCTGCAAAAGGCGCCAGGCAAAACATAGGGCCTTGAAATTTTGGGCACTTGTTAACATCTCAGCTTTAAACATTACAAATTTCAAAGTGATATCTCCATCCGTTCTCACACGGCATATTTTTAACTTGCATTTTTTTATTTTTTCCCACTGTGCGTTGTATGTTACTCAAGCGGAACAGTCAGCACATGACCAATTTTGCCATTTCCTTCTAAGTGCTTCTTCCACGAACAACTTTCGTTGGATTTGGCTCGACTTCGCCGACCCACACGGTCGATTGTTGGTTTGTTTCGGGCTCATATTTGTAGAACCCCGATTTGCAACCCATAATGTATTCTGAAACACTGCGATGGTATTTTTTACATATTTTCGCACTACCCAATCTTAATTTTGAGTGCTTATCAAATTGTGCGAAATCCAATGAGAATACACCTTTTTCACGGCAAGGTGTTCATGCAATATCGAATGTATGCCAGTGCAAGAAATGTCCAAGGATGCCTTAATCTGATTGTATGTCACATGACGATCTTGCATTAAAAATTCACAATTTGCAAAGAGTGATTTCCAACAACCATGCCAAGTATAGTTCGAATCTGTGTTTAACCTGATAGCTCCCATATAAACCAATCTCCCGTTTAGTCTTATACGGCCAAAAACCTCAATTTTTGGCTGGCTTGACAGAAATTTGGTTGGAAAGTACCCATGTGCCCTTTAATCAAGTTCATTTGGGTAATTTTTTTTTTGCAGAATCCATGGTGGAGGTTTCCCTAGAATCGATCCAACCGAACTTAGCACATTTTTTACTTTTAGTCCTTGGATAAAGTCTCCGGCGATCTAAACATTTTTCTGCCTTCAGGAATAATGCAATTTTGAGACCCAAGTCCATCAACAAATAGACAAATTTTGGCATCTGTAGAAACTGCGTCGTTCCTCCCCTTAAGGGTCTAGAATGTTGAAAAAATCTTTATTTTAATTTTTCTCGTCCTAACGTTCTTTCCACGGACATCCCCTGCTTCTTCTAGATGATTGGAAATGATCTCCAGACGCCACTTCTTTCCTTTCTGGAATTTGAATCTGGAATCTGGATTTTCCGTATATTCACAAACACAGATCTGGGTATATTTCGTTTCTGGGCGATTCTGCATTTTGACCTATCCTGCCTCATTTAGTCCCTAAGTGGTTGCAAAACATCGGGCTTCGCTTTTATTCTTCTTTTGATTCCGCTAAATAGTCTACAGACATCACATGTTCCCGTTGTTATGATACCTAGAAAATTGTCGACATGTAAAGATGCTGCGGTTTTTCATTTCTCCACAATAGGATGGGGGTAAACTAACTTCGTGATTCCGTTTTACCAGGTCGAAATATTGGCCCCATCGAGAATATACAGTGACACAGATAAGTCTACATACCATTTCGTAAATGACGTCTACGTAAACTGACAATTACGTAATAGGGGTATGAGATTATCCAATTAATTTCAACTAATTTTAACACTAGGAACCAGCAACAAGAACAAGTTTTTTGCACAAAAATTTCTCTATTTAAAATGTGTTTTTTGAAAAGGCAATGCAGACTTTTCTTCGACACTGAATATTCTTGACCGTAATGATATTTTAAGCCGAGTTAGCAATGTCCATCAGTCTGTTGGGAGCACTCTAACTTGCGAACGAGTAAAGATAGACGCTCGAAATTTTGCACAAATACTTATTAATGATAAAATCAGCTAGGATTGCAAATGAGCCAAATCGGTCCATGGTTAGATATAGTACACCTCCCATAAAAACCGATGGCACCATAGCGCAGAGGTTTGCATCCCGGTATCTAAATATTCGAATACAAAATTTCGCCTAGTTGCCTAATATATTATTTCAAGGTACACCTCACCACAATTAGTAAGTTTTCTTTAAAATGTATTTTTGTCAAGACTGCGATAATGTTTGTCAAATTGCTTAATTTGAGCAGTCCCCGTTTGCAGTTGGGGAAGATAAGCTATTTTGTACTATTTTGCAATTTTTGGTACCAAAATGTACCAAATAGTACAAAGTTTGCTACCAAAATATACGAATTTTGAACAGATCATTTAGTCACCCATCATATATTTGCTAGTCGTACTTTCGTTCCAAAGTTCAAACCATAACTCCATCTATAAAGAAAGTACCAAATGTTACCAATTGCGGTACTAAACGTATGTTTTCTCCCCGTACAAGTTATATTTTTTATTCTATCTTTTCACCCTTATCTTTTTTGCACAAGATGTCTTTTAAGTAAAATTTCAAAATTCAACCTCTATTCATCCTGCTTATACAAAGATCACCCATTTCGTACCTTTTTGGTACTTTTTTTGTACCTAAATGTAAAAATTTTCCACAAACTCTTAAAGTCATCCGATTAAGGATGCCGTAGAGTACCTAAGTTTTAAAATTGAGAGCTCTGGTTCAATCTACAAAAAAGTACCAAATAGCAGCAATTGCGGTACTAAACGTACTATTTCTCCAACTTCCCCCACTGTGCAATGACACATAACTTTAAGGAATCGATAGAAAAGTTATGTAAAATATCCCCTATTAGCTAAGAGAAAAGTTACTAGAATTAGTTGACATATTTTTTTTGCGTTTGTTTTTTTTTTTTGTCTTTCTCCCCTAAAACTAAATTCAATGGGTTGCCTTTGCGTTCCCCTTCTTGGCATCGACATCGACATCAACCACTTCACACAAATGATGTAACAATTAAGTGTTATTCAAATCATCAAGAAGTCCTTGTAAATGATAGGGCAGGATAAGGAGGCATTGGCTACTTGGCTTCCTCCACAGCCAGTGATACCAATGACAAATAGAAATTAGTTTCGTGTACAGGTAGGTGATGGTGGTGGAATTGATTATGCTGCAAATAATATGGTAAGTGGCCAAATCGAAGCTGCCATAACAGCAAAATTAAAACTTTGCCACAAGTTCTAGCTAGGCAGAATACCGATGATGGCTTAGGTGGTTGCTGATGATGGCGATGCGAATGAGAATGAGAATAATGATAAGTTCGATTGCGATTAAGCATTGCCTTGCATTAATAAAACTCAAGGAATTATTTTAATTTTTTACTTTCTTAGGTTATTGAGAGAATATTGAATAGGTTAAGAGCTATGGGATAAGCAGATAATAATTTTTAAAATTATTTTTGGCTTAAGATTTTAGACATTTACGGAATAATTCATTTGCATTAGGCGTTTCTTTTAACAACGAAAGTTTGTTTAAGTAAAAGGGACTTAAGATCGTTTGGCAAGAAGCATGGGTTAATGACATACCCTGCGCAAGGTCTCTTCAATGGGAGGTGGCTTATTTAAGTTTATTGGGCTTCCTAACGTTTTTGCATCCATGGCCAAAGACATTCAATGGAGTGATAATATTTGCAGTTGTATCATATTGATAGCTGTGGAATCTATGGAAAATTCGTGGATTTTCCATGCTCTGGCTGCCATTCAGTTGCTATTTCAGCCAAATCGGATAACAAATAGACTTTTTATGGGCTTACTGGAGGCCACCATAGCACAGAGGTTAGCATATCCGCCTATGATGCTGTACCCCTGGGTTCGAATCGACCATCGGAAAAAATTTTCAGCGGTGGTTTTGCTGGCAACATTTGTGAGGTAATATACCATGTAAAACTTCTCTCCAAAGAGGTGTCGCATTGCGGCAAGCCGTTTGAACTCGGCTATGAGAAGTTTGCCCCTGTTCCTAAATGGAATGTTCATGGACAAAATTTGCATTTTATGGGCGCCAGACTCATAATCGGGTCGTCGGTAAATACGGCAACGATATCCAAATATGGTCCGATTTGGCTCGTTGCGGAACTTATCCTGCATATTGAGAAAATATGGATCTGTACCAAATTTCGGGTCAATATCAAAATTTTTTAAAGGCTGCAGCGTGATGACAACTGTCAGACGAATAGACAGACGGACAAACACCACAGACATCGTTAAAACGATTACGAATATATTGAGGATCAAGAATAAATATATTATACTTTGAAGTGTTCGAAATCTATATATGTTGCAAACGTAGGTAAGGTTTGGTTGAAAACAGGGTGAACCAGTATGTATGGCAGCCCAGTCCCATAGCAGCCGGATGTACGCACCGGTTTGACCGATGGAACCCTTCATCGGCAAGGGCTGCCACCTCAGTGGGTACATTTGAGATTTTGCTCGGGCCTCACTTCACAACGGCTGTGTAGTCATACTAGATATTTTGGAAGGCGCTGTGCGAACATAGCCAGCAGTCGTCGCCTTCTGCGTCCTCGTCGCCGGACTCTGTGACCCCCCGGCCCTCTCCTGTGTTGCAATATACGCAACAATAGCACCCCAGCCCCAATATTGCTAGGCCAGTGCCGGGAAGTGTATCATTTTTGCAACTAAACTGCAACGGTCTCCGTGGCAAGATCGATGAGATTGTGGATTTTATGAGTCGGATGAACATATTGGTCGCACCGATCCAGGGGACAAAGCTGACGAACACCTGCAGCCTTCGTGATACACCATTCCGTGCAGTATAGACCCATCTCGCCTGTGCCTTGCGATAGTGACCCCTACATGGAGTGCATGGGGATAGCAGTTAGGTCCGGTACTGCCGAGATAGAGCTATACAACGTGTACATACCGCCGGTTGATAGCTGTGTCGCAATTAATGGCCAAGCTTACAACCCCGACATAAGTGGATTACTATCTGACCATAACCATCTGCTTCTAGGGAACTTTAATGCACATCACATTTCACGGCATTCTGCCCTAGGTAACGACCAGCGTGGCATGGCTTTGATAGAGCAGATTGAAGGCTCCACGTTTTGCACGATGAATGTGGATGGCTCCACTAGGTTTGCGAGGAGGGGCAGCAGTTCGCCAGACATTTCCATTGCATCCCCTGATCTTTTGAGTGACGTATCCGGGCAAGCCCTCACCACCGACCGACCACCCGACATCATAACCTCTGAGCGCCGGACGTTTATCAATCAGAAGAAGGCCGATTGAGATGGCTTCAGAGAGTATACCAATCGCCGCTTCAGTGAACTGCCATTGCCCTCGGATGTGCTAGTTGCCGAGAGGAAATTCCAAGACATCATAAACGCAGCAGCCGCTCGCTTTACACCAGCCGGTCGAATACCCCAAGTGCGGCCGTATCCGTGATCTCTGAGCCGATGGACAGCCATTACAATTTATCGTAGGCGAATAACGAGTGTCATCCGTAGCGCCAAATCATCCAAGGCGTTGGGCCCCGACGGAATCTCTACATTGATGTTGGAGAATCTGGATTAACCTCGAGTTAAGTACCTTACTACTGTCCGCAACGTGTCTTTGAGCACACTTATAGTTCCCGATGTCTGAAAATGGGCAGAGTGATCCCGCTACTGAAGCCTGGAAAGGACCCGAGTTTGGGGGAGTCGTACAGACCGATTTCCATTCTCCCACCAGTAGCAAAGATGCTTGATGTATTACTCCTCCCGAGCCTCGTAGGAGAATTTCCATTCGCCGAGCATCAACATGGATTTCGAAGACACACATTTGCCGTGGCTTTAATCAGCCCAGGCCATGTGATAGGACGGTCCTCGTGGCACTGGACCTATTGAAGGTATTCGACACGGTCAGCAATGCCAAATTATTTGGGGACATCGCCAACACGTCCCTCCAGCCAGGCCTGAAACGCTGGGTCGCGAATTATCTGTGTGGTCGCCAGTCATTTGTTGTAATTAGGGATAAGAAGTCGGAGCACCGTAGAGTGAAACAGGGAGTTCCCCAAGGTGGGGTGATATATCCTGCACTGTTTAACCTTTACCTATCCGCCATTCCACCCCCTCCAGACGGCATAGAGATCGTATCACCTGCTGACATCATCATGGCCTCCCATCAATTATTGACATCTGCTATAGGTCGAACGTCTACCCCAACGAACTTGCCTCATATTTCGCTGCAAGAAATCTGAAGATATCTGCCACCAAATCTTCAGCCACATTGTTAACTACAAATACGCGTGAGGTCAATGCTGAGCTGACTGTGATAGTCGATGGAGAAATGATTCCGACCATCAAGTGTCCCAAAAAACATGGCGTCACCATTAACAGCTCCTACACATTCTCCCCACATGCCACAGAAATTTGCGATAAAGTCAAAAGTAGAAACAAGGTCCTCAAGTCACTTGCTGGCAGCACTTGGGGTGCAGACAAAGAAACCCTGTTGACCACGTACAAAGTAATTGGCTGGTCTGTGGTAAGTTATGCAGCGCCAGCGTGGTCTCGTCAACTTTGTGACACGCAGTGTAATAAAATTCAGAACTGTCGGAATGCCGCCCCCCGAACTGCTCCTCAGTTCTCATGTGGACCACCTCCATCAGGTGACGAAAATTCGACCAGTGCGAAGACATAGCTACATGACGTCGGAGCAATACCTTTTGGGCTGTTAACGCAGAGACCATCCAAATCATTATCTTGTGGATAGATATCCACCGCCCAGAAGCCTTAAGCTTCAGCTCTACAAGAGATAACCCCTAGATCAAGCGTCATATCAAGCAGGTCTAGATAACATTCATGCAGAGACGGTAAATGGCTACCCGGTGAAAGTTTGTCCTTGAGGAACGACCGCCTCATATTGCACCTGAAGAAATTGATCTTCCCCGACAAACCAGAGTAGTTCTACATCACTACTGTGGTGCACGATATTACAACTTAGTAAATTAGTTTTTACCACCAAAAGGAAGAGAGATGACCCATTTATAAGTATACCGAGCGACTCTGAATCACTTTTTGATTCGATTTTGCTATGTCCGTCTATCGGTCTGTCTGTCCGTCTGTCCATGTTAATTTGTATAGTAACTACAGGTCGCAATTTTCATGCGATCATCTTCAAATTTGGTATGGTAATGTTTTTCGGCCTAGAGACAAAGCCTATTGAAATTGGAAAAAATCGGTTCAGGTTTGGATATAGTTTCCATATATATGTTCGTCCGATTTGCAGTAATACTGCAATAAAATGGTCATTTGTTAACCGATTCTCTCGAAACTTGGCATGAAGGATTTTCTTATGAATCCCGATATTACAAGTGAATTTCATAGAAATCGGTTCAGATTTGGATATAGCTCCCATATATATGTTCGTCCGATTTGCAGTAATACTGCAATAAAATGGTCATTTGTTAACCGATTCTCTTGAAATTTGTTAGGAAGAATTTTTTCTTTACTCTCGAAATTACTAGCGAATTTCAGGGAAATCGGTTCAGATTTATATATAGCTGTCATATAGGTATATCGCCCGATTTGCACTCCTATAGCCACTGCAAGCGCATTTATTGACCAATATCCCCAAAATTTTGTACAACGTTTTCCTCGACTACTTCCACAATGTCTGTGAAGTTTGCTCGAAATCGGTTCAGATTTAGACATAGCTCTCATATATATGCTCGTCCGATTTGCTGTAATTTTGCAATCAACTAGTCATTTGTTAATCGATTCTCTCGAATTATGGCAGGAATGATTTTCTCTTGACTCTCGACATTATAGATGAACTTCATAGAAATCGGTCCAGATTTAGATATAGCTGTCATATATGTATATCGGACGATTTTCACTTCTAGACCCTCTGCCATAGCACTTTTTGACAAATCTTGGCAAAATTTTGCACAACGCTTTTCTCGACGAGTACCACATTATCAAATTTTGGGTAATTTGCAATAATGTTGTCATTTGTGAACCGCAGTTATTACAGTTTGAAAATATTTGCTCGAAATGTGATACGGATTGTTTAATAACCCATCTGAAAACATCCAGCGAGGACCATCAAAATTGTTTCAGAATTAGGCATAGCACCCACTTTGTTCCTATAAGTTAGCTGTAGGTTATTATAAAGTCGCCTTTGCTTACTGGTTTAGTTTAAAGAAATCGTGCAAAGAACTTCACATCTGCAATGCAAGGTGGAAGGTATGTCACATACGGCCCGAACGAACTTTGCACATTTATAGTTGCTTTCAGTTTTTTTTTTTTTTTTTTCTTTTCACACAATCAGAAATTTTTTGTCTGATGCTGTCTGGAATTATCGAATTTCCCAGAAATTAAAAGTTATTTTTACACAAACTTAACTTTGAATGCGTATTGAACTTTAAATGAAATTTCTTCATTGGCTGGCATCGAGACGATAATGGCTCAACATCCATTATCGTCTCGATATTTGCCAGTCGTAGCAATTAAATGCCAATGCGAACCATTATTTAATGCGAAAAACCAATTAAAATCTCAGGATTTAATCAACTCGGTTTGCTTTTGTTGCTCTTTGATCCTGCAGTCTCAATTAATAATATTGTTGTTGTTATTTTGTCTTTAATAACAAAGTCAACAACAACACTCACAACTTTATGTAAGACAATTAAGCTCTAATTGCGCACGAGTTTATTAAATCATAACATTTGCCCAATAAAAGCAACGAAAGCAACAAAAATACCAAAAAAATACCTTTTCTGGTTCTTAAATTCAAATTTATGTAAATCTTGTTAGGCCATGAAAAACAAGTAAAAGAAAACCATTCGCCATAATCGGAGAGAAAAAACAAGTAAAAACGTGCTGTATTCAGCTGGGGCGAACCTTTTATACCCTCCACCATGAATGGCATTTGTGAAGTTCTTTAAATGACTTATTCGAATAGAAAAACAGCAGTCATAGAAAAACACCACCTCCAAAATTTCAGGCAAATCGAGTAATAATTGTGGCTTCCAGCGGCTCAAAAAGTCAAACTGGGAGATCGGTTTATATGGCAGCTATATCAGGTTATATACCGATTGAGACCATACTTAAAACAGTTATTGTGAGTCATACCTAAACGACATATGCAAAATTTCAAACATATTGGATAAGAATTTCTCCCTCTAGAAGTCTAATGAGAAGATCGGTTTATATGGCGGCTATATCAGGATATAAACTGATTTAGACCATACTTAACACAGTTTTCGGGAGTCAAAATAAAACACTTCATTGAAAATTTCGGCCAAATAGGATAAGAACTGCGCCCTCTGGAGGCTCAAGAAGTCTATTCTGGAGATCGGTTTATATGGCGGCTATATCAGGTTATAGACTGATATAGACTATACTTGCCACAAATGTTGGAAGTCACACCATAACATTTCAAGCAAAATTTCAGCCAAATCGGATAATAATTGCGCCCTCTAGAAGTCAAGACCCAAGGTCGGTTTATATGGCAGCTATACCAGGTAATGAACCGATTTAGATTATACCTGGCACAGTTATCGGATGTGATACCAAAAACACCACGTGCAAAATTTCAGTCAAATCGGATGAGAATTGCGCCCTCAATAAGCTCAAGAAGTCAAGACCCAAGATCGGTTTATATGGCAGTTATATCAAAACATGGACCTATTTGGCCCATTTGCCATCGCAACCGACCTACACCTATAAAAAGTATTTGTACAAAATTTAAAAATTTCGAAAGTTTGCGTGCTTTCGATAGACGAACGGACGGACGGATGGACATGGCTAAATCAACTTAAAATGTCATGATGATCAAGAATATATATACTTTATGGGGTCTTGGACACATATTTCGAGGTGTTACAAACGAAATGACGAAATTAATATACCCCCCATCCTATGGTCGAAAAATTCAAAAAAAAAAAAAATAATAAAATGAAAATTTTTAAGAAACGCGTTTACCAGATGATTCCTGGTCAAATTTGCAATCCAGGGTTGCCATCGAATTCTCGAAATTCGAAAATTGGAAAAATAACTGCCCTTTCGAGCATACTTGAATTTTTCGAATTTTTTGGGGACTTCGGGGACTGTGTCCAATAGTACCTTTAAGCCATGAACTGCAACTCTGCGTCCTTAACTCAAAAAATGTTGGGGCTTCGAAATTCGCAAATTTTTAAAGGTTAACTAACCCCTTGCTCGAAAAATCCAAAAACAAAATATCAAAATGAAAATTTTTGAGAAACGCGTTTACCAAATGATTCCAGATCAAATTTTCAATCCAGGGTTGCCATCAAATTTTCAAAATTCGAAAATTGGACAAATTTAAGAACTTTCGAGCATACCTGAATTTTTCGAATTTTACTACAAGAAAATTGCAATTTTCAGTTTGTTTTTCGAAGATTAACTTTGGGGACTGTGTCTAGTAGTACTTTTAAGCTATGAACTGCAACTCTGCGTCCTATGAACTGCAACTCTGCGTCTCAAAAATTGTTGGGGCTTTGAAACTCGAAAATTTTCAAAGGCTACCCCTTGCTCGAAAAATATCAAAATGAAAATTTTTGAGAAGCGCGTTTACCAAAAGCCAGAGTTTCCGTTGAATTTTCGAAATTCGAAAATTGGAAAATGTTACAGCACTTTCGAGGTATAAAAACAAGTAAAAATGTGCTAAGTTCGGCCGGGCCGAATCTTGGGAACCCACCACCATGGATTCTACTAAGACTGTTTGCAAATGAACTTAGTTGAAGAGAACATGTGTGCTTAACGCACAACATTTCTGCCAAATCAGCTACAAGTATAAGCTTCTTGGGGCGGCATAAGATTAATCGAGAGATCGGCATATATGTATGGTAGCTATATCAGGTTGTAGGCCCATACGGATCATACTCACAACGGATGTTGAAATTCATTACAGAACACTACGTGGAAAATTTCTGCTAAATCGGACAACAACTGTGGCTTCCAGGGGCTTTATCTCTCAAATCGGGAGATCGGATTATATGGCGGTTATATCAGGTTATAGACCGATTTAGATGGTTTTTGGCACGGTTCTTGGAAGTCGCAACAGAACACTGCGATCAAAATTTAAAAAATTTTGAAATTAGCAGAATCCCATATTAATTAAGGCTTTCAGAGGCTCAAGAAGTAAAACCTGGAGATCGGTTTCTATAGGAGGTATATCAAATTTTAAACCAATTTAGGCCATACTTATCACTTAAGAGATTGGAAGTCATAAAAAAACACTAAATACAAAATTTTAGCCAAATTGGATAATAATTGAGGCATCTTGGAGTCCACGAAGACAAGTCAAAGGACCACTTTATATGTAATACTCAACATTTGTAATACTCAACAACCTACATCAATAAGAAGTCTCAGTGCAGGTATCTGTATTCGTTCGGCCTTACTTACTTTAATTGGCTATGGCAGAACATTTGTTCCACTAGCCGAATGTAGAATAGCTTTCCAAGCGCCTCGATCTTCTGCGGTCATTCTAAAATCTCTGACACCAAGTTTCGTGGTGTCTCCCACCACTTGATCTTCCCATCGGGCTTTTGATCCTCCCGGATCATCGGGCAAACACGGTGGTGCCTTCGAAAGACTTCTTTGCTGACAACAAGACCTAGCCAAAGCAGACGTTGAATTTAGAAGCGTGTAACTATGCTATCGTCGTCATTCAGCTCATACGGCTCGTGGTTCATACGTCGCCTATATTCTTCATTGACGCAAACTGGTCCATATATTTTACGAAGAATTTTTCTCTCAAATACTCCAAACACTGCTTATCTGCTTTCACAAGTTGCCATGCTTCCGAACTATAAAACAGCACGGGTAGTATCAGTATCTTGTATAGTGTAGTCTTTGTCTGTCGGGAGGTGGCCTTGTTTCTAAACTGCTCGAATACTCCAAAGTAGCATCGGTTTGCCAGTATTATTCTTCGCTTAATCTCAAAACGAGTGTCATTAAGTTACTGACTATCTCAAAGTTGTGCTTCCCAACTTTCTCCATTCTCTTTATCTGCTCGGTTGTACAGTGTTTTTTGGGAGTTGAAACCATCCATCTCCATTTACTGTCAGACCCATTCTCATTGACTTTCTATCGATTCATTCAAAGGCAGCAGTTACTACTTCCGGTAACCGACCAATGATGTCGATGTCGTCGGCACAGACGAGTAGCATGTGTTCTTTTGTGATAAGCATTCGCATCTACATCTCGTATAATCTTCTCCAGCATGATATTAAAGATATCACACGATAGGCTGTCTCCTTGTTTGAAACCTCGTTTGGTATTGAATGGTTCAGAGAGATTCTTTCCTACTCTTACTGAGGAACGCGTATCAGCAAGTGTCATCCTGCAGAGTCTTACTAATGCTGCAGCGATATCAAACTCAGACATGGCTTGAAATACCTTTGAACGTAAAGGAGTATCGAAGGCGGCTTTGTAGTCAACAAAGAGATGGTAGGTGTTGATTTGTCCTTCTCGAGACTTTTCCAGGATTTGGCGCAGTGTGAATATCTGGTCTAGGGTGGATTTACCATATCTAAAGCCGCATTGGTAGGACCCAATTAGCTCATTGATTTTAGGATTTAATCTCGAGTACGCTCGAGAGTATCTTGTATACGATGGTGAAGAGGCTTATTCCTCTGTAGTTGGCACAATCCCTCTTGTCTCCTTTCTTGTGTATGGGATACTGAGGTTCCAATCGTCGGCTATGCGTTCATCTAACCAGATGACTCAATCAAGTTGACGCGTTCCCCTTATCGACGTGTCGCCACCGGTCTTAAATAGTTCAGGTGGCAACCCAACGGCTCCTGCTGCCTTGTAGTTCTTTCGTCGGGTCACTGCTACTTGGACCTCATTCTGGCTAGGAGGTAAACATTCTCTACCATCATCAGGGACTGGTTCTGCGGTATCCTCTTCGCCGCGAACGTCGGACATAAGCAGTTGGGTAAAATGTTCTTTCCATATCCTTAGCATGCTATCTGTGTCAGTTACCAGAGTTCTTTCTTTTGTCTGCAGGAGGATGTGCCTGCACCAAAGCCATCGGTTTGATGTTTAATTCCTTGGTAGAATTTCCCCGGACTTTATTCCGACTCCTGTACATCTAATACTCACGTCTTTCCATTTCCTTTTTCTTTCTGCGAAATAGACGTTTCTTCTCTCTTATTTTCTCTTGATACCACTCCTTCATCTGGCGCCTTGCTACTGATGGCAGGGTTGCTTTGTTTGCAGCATTCTTGGCTTCAGTAGCATCTCATCAAGCTTGGTCGTTTCTTGGGGGAGGCTTCCGGTACCCAAGTACGGATTTCGCGGCATTTTCCATGGAGTGGGCCATAGTTTGCACAGCGCCATTATATCATCGGAGCAAGGAGTGCTTTCATCAAGCAGTTGGGTCAGTCGAGTGGAGTATGACGCTGCCATCTGTTGTGTTTGCAACTTTTTAATGTCCATCTTCCGTGCAGTGTCAGATCGTACTTTCCTCGCCATGTTCAAACGGGTGCGGACCTTTGGTAATGATTCGAATCAAGGTAATGATTCAAATCTATATTCGCTCCACGGATCGATCGTACATCTAACACGCTGGATGAATGCCTTCAATCTATCGCAACATGATTTGGTTCCTCGTGTTTCCTCGCGACAGCCATGTGGAATATTTTTATATTGAAATCTGGAGCTACTAACTACCATGTATTACTACCAAGTCACAGCGAAATCTATCAGCCTCAACCCATTACTGGACGTTATCTCGTGGAGGCTAAACTTTCCGACTGTTGGACCAAAAATGTCTTTCTTCCCTATCTTCGCATTAAAATCTCCCAGAACGAAATATCCTTGGTCTGCTTCATTCGGGGCATGGGCAAAAATAAGGCTGCTGTTGAAGAATTTGGCTTTTATGCGGATTGTGGCTAGCCTCTCATCCACCGGAGTAAAACTGGCGACAAGGTGCTTCAGTCTCCGACTAATCACAAATCCACAACCAAATTCATGCCTCGTGTTATGGCAGCTAAAGGGTGATTTTTTTGAGGTTAGGATTTTCATGCATTGGTATTTGACAGATCACGTGGGATTTCAGACATGGTGTCAAAGAGAAAGATGCTCAGTATGCTTTGACATTTCATCATGAATAGACTTACTAACGAGCAACGCTTGCAAATCATTGAATTTTTTTACCAAAATCAGTGTTCGGTTCGAAATGTGTTCAAATTTTGACAAATTTTGTTCAGCGATGAGGCTCATTTCTGGTTGAATGGCTACGTAAATAAGCAAAATTGCCGCATTTGGAGTGAAGAGCAACCAGAAGCCGTTCAAGAACTGCCCATGCATCCCGAAAAATGCACTGTTTGGTGTGGTTTGTACGCTGGTGGAATCATTGGACCGTATTTTTTCAAAGATGCTGTTGGACGCAACGTTACGGTGAATGAACACATTTCGAACCGAACACTGATTTTGGTAATAAAATTCAATGATTTGCAAGCGTTGCTCGTTAGTAAGTCTATTCATGATGAAATGTCAAAGCATACTGAGCATCTTTCTCTTTGACACCATGTCTGAAATCCCACGTGATCTGTCAAATACTAATGCATGAAAATCCTAACCTCAAAAAAATCACCCTTTATAAATAGTTCGTCACCGTTTGGTGTTGTAGGGACGTCATTCCCAGTCCATCGCATTTCCTGTAAGGCGGTAATATCTGCCTTGTACTTCTCTAATACATCCGCCAGCGCGTATACTGCATCTCCTCTATAATGAGTACGGACATTCCAGGTGCAGATCCGCAAATCACTGTCTTTTTGTCGTTTACATGGGTCGTCAACGTTGAAAGGGTCCGTTTTTACTATTTCTTTGTTTCTCATAGTAGTTCTAATAGTTTTTCGGGGGCGTGTTATTGGCCCAGCGCCCCAACCGCATGGGTTTTGTTGGATTTCATTTATCCGTCGTTGTGGCGAGCCGATTGCTCCAAGATCCGACGCTCGCCTCCAGCCACCCCTAACCAGGGAACAGACGCTGATGTTGACCGTTGGTTATTTGAAGGCTTATCATCTCGAATATCATTGGCACTCAGTATTTAATTAAGAGCCAGTGCCACCTGACTCCTCACTGAGACACTCCTCTCCTCTCGAAAATCGCTGACTTTCCGTGGAAGCATTTGCAGCTACTCCGCATAAAAAGGGAGCTTTCCAGCATCCGCAATCTGTGGACGCTTCCCGGGGCAACGATGGACACCACACAAGTCGGAGCTAAAAATTCCAGCCTGTATGGTGCTCATATTGTAGTTACCCCGTGTCGGCCGGGGTATTCGTTCGATCGCTTTTGTGATCGAACATAGCTAGATCCACTTAGGACGTGAAGACAATCAAGAAAATACACACAGTTTGGGGTCGCAGATCAATATTTCGAGGTGTTACAAACGGAATGACATGTTTAGTATACCCTCCATCCTATGGTGGTGGACACTAAATACAACGACAAGAACATAGTCTCGTTTTTTTTTTGCAAAGCGGTCCCTTGTAATTAGGTACACTTGTATTAAGGGTTGGTTTTTCTTCGTCCTGCATTTACATTTGACAAGAGAAAATCTTGGCCTTTTCTACCATGCCAGCCAGAAAAAAAAGAAAGAGGAATCCACGGCCATTTTCACAGCACTTTGAATAAATTATCAAATATTAAAGGGACAAACCGACAGCAAACGGGCGAACAAACCGGAGCGGTCAAATTCATTTTCATAATTCTCTGTATTGTCTTAAGCTTTTGATGCCTTGAGCAATGTCTTCAACAACAGTTTTTTTCATCTTCTAACTTATGTCGTTTTCTTTTGATTCATTTTTTTTTTGTGGTTTCTTTCCTCTACTCGCAAGTAATTTATGAGTGGGTTATAAAAAAGGTCAAACGCAATCTTTGGTTGCGACACTACAAAAAAAAAAAAAACATGCTAGCCGCGGTCCTTAAAAGAATGTCTATTTTTTCTGGCTATTCTTTTTTTCTGATTGTCCTTCCAAAGAATTTCAAAAAAATAAAAAATTAACAGGTTTTACCGAGATTTTGCATTGACTTTTTTATAAGCCAAAAGATTTTCACTTGAATTTGTGTTGTGGAATTTTCAATGACATGAATTTTGTTTGGCTTCAATATGGGCTTATGGGAACTTTTCAAAGGTATGAAGACGTTTCCAAATACTACAAAAATATAAATTTAAATATAGAAATGGTACAGTTTGACCATCCCGTGACAAGTATAAGATGGAGCTAGGAGGCCGAAAAAGTGCATGAACAAAAGGTGATGGAAAAGAAATCTCAGAATGCTTCGTACATATGCCAGAAAGGTATTTGGAACGACCAGTGAAAGTGTTAATGGGGAGTTATGGAAGTTCTATGTTCTATGGTTGCCAAATCGAAAAATCTTGGAAAGTATTTACACGAAAATTTTCATAGTCAACGTTGAGGTGTTTTCCAATATTTACGCAAAATCTTGGGTATACTAGTGGGTCCAGAGGATTATGTACAAAATTTGCAATTAGTTCACAAATTGTCCAAAAAACAAAATTGTTGTAAGTCCAATAGCTCATAAACCGTTGGAGATAGAGATGGATTAGATTAGCGTGCTTAGTTCGGCCGGGCCGAATCTTATATACCCTCCACCATGGATCGCATTTGTCGAGTTCTTTTCCCGGCATCTCTTCTTAGGCAAAAAAGGATATAAGAAAAGATTTGCTCTGCTATTAGAGCGATATCAAGATATGGTCCGGTTCGGACCACAATTAAATTATATGTTGGAGACCTGTGTAAAATTTCAGCCAGTTCGAATAAGAATTGCGCCCATTGCGGGCTCAAGAAGTAAAATAGAGAGAACGATTTATATGGGAGCTGTATCGGGCAATAGACCGATTCAGACCATAATAAACACGTTTGTTGATGGTCATGAGAGAATCAGTCGTATAAAATTTCAGACAAATCGGATAATAATTGCGACCTCTAGGGATCAAGAAGTCAAGATCCCAGATCGGTTTATATGGCAGCTATATCAGGTTATGGACCGATTTGAACGTTATTTGACACAGTTTTTGAAAGTAAGAATAAAAAACGTCATGCAAAATTTCAGCCAAATCGGATAGGAATTGCGCCCTCTAGAAGCTCAAGAAGTCAAATCCCCAGATCTGTTTATATGACAGCTATATCAGGTTATGGATCGATTTGAACCATACTTGGCACAGTTTTTGGATGTCATAACGAAATACTTCGTGCAAAAATTCATTTCAATCGGATAAGAATTGTGCCCTCTAGAAGCTCAAGAAGTCAAGACCCAAGATCGGTTTATATGGCAGCTATATCAGGTTATGGACCGATTTGAACCATACGTGCCACAGTTGTTGGATGTCATAACAAAATACGTCGTGCAAAATTCCATTCCAATCGGATAAGAATTGCGCACTTTAGAGGCTCAAGAAGTCAAGACCCAAGATCGGTTTATATGGCAGCTATATCAAAACATGGACCGATATGGCCCATTTGCAATACCAACCGACCTACACTAATAAGAAGTATTTGTGCAAAATTTCAAGCGGCTAGCTTTACTCCTTCGGAAGTTAGCGTGCTTTCGACAGACAGACGGACGGACGGACGGACATGGCTAGATCGACATAAAATGTCGCGACGATCAAGAATATATATACTTCATGGGGTCTCAGACGAATATTTCGAGTAGTTACAAACAGAATGACGAAATTAGTATACCCCCCATCTTATGGTGGAGGGTATAAAAAGGAATCAAGCCGATCAGCCCAAAAATGACTGTTTGGCATTTCAAAGTTTGACATGCTAGAGGTGACCAAATTTCTAGCCCCATGTGTTGGTCTCTGGACCCACTGAGATGGCCAAATTTTGGATATTTGAATGTACACATGTCAATCCCTTCAAAAGTTCCAGATTTTCGATTGACAACACTGTGCGATGGAATTAAGGAAATTAAGCAGACGTTCATTGTAACACCTCGAGATGAAAAAGGTTAATGACAAAGGGCTCCCCAATTACGACAAATATTCAGAAACTAGGCGGAAACGGGACAGATTCACTAGGCAATAAGCTGCATTTTATCCATGGGCTTGGTGGTATGCAATAGGTGCCCCTTCTCTCTACAACCGGATCAGGGACAACGCTTGTGACAAACAGTTGCTAGGTGAAAGTTGTGGGCTGGAATGTGTCCACCCACTCTGGATTACGCAAGGGAACTGGAGGCCGCGGTAGGTATTATCATGGGATACCTGAACGAGGGGTTTTTGAAGGCATGTCCAGAACGAGTACCGCAGCGTAAAACCAATCAGTCATGGTGATCTCCGGAACTGAAGGTAATAAATCTACGAGAGAGATCACAGCAGGCAGCTGGGACGAAAATCGTGAGGCCCTTGGCAAGTTCAAAAAGGATCCAGGAAGACGAAGAAGAGTTCCTGGGCGAAATTCTGTGGAGTATTGGAAAGCACTAGTGAAACACCTAGGTGGCGCAAAGAATCTCAAAGAATCCAAGCTGCCTCATGAGAAAGGAGGTCAGGAAATGGTGGAACTTCGGCGATCAAAATATCGCAATACGTACAAATGCGGCCTTGGTGGATGACCTCATAAGGGACATCGTTGACGAGAAGAAGATATTTTAAGCAGTCCGCACTTTCCTGCAATTTAAATTGGACGGCCTGACAATATTTTCCTGGCACTGCTGCAGGAGTTCCTTTCTAGTCACTCTGCCCTGGCTAGAACGGATTTTCTGGGCGTGCCTGGCTTGGCCTTACATACTAAGGGCATGGGGAAATATCAGGGTGGTATTTGTCTCCAAGGCGGGAAAAATAAACCACAACACGACGAAGGATTATAGGTCCCTTAGACTGTAATCGTTTTTACAATACTAACAACATTGGAAGGACTTATAAAGGTGGGAGGGGGACTGACGCCGGATAACTTCAGTGGGCCACAACACGTACACCAGGCACAACAAGTACACCAAAGGCAGGTCAGTGGAGACGGCCATTCACGGTGTGGTATGAGAAGTCCAAACGTCCCTCCGGCCGAAGGAGTACACTACGTCGGTCTTCTTGAATATTGAGGTCTTCAATGACGTAGAGATAGGACCAATTGTCACCGCAGTAATATAATTTGTGACAAGAATATTAATGCTAACCTGAGAGATAGTGTGGTCCGATGGCAAGTCCGCTTATGCGGATGACGAATAGTGGGAAAGCTGTGAGAACTGCACAGGCTAGAACATTGGGGTCCGAGGTGTGTGGTGTTGATTGCTGTCACGAAAAGCTTTGCTTCGAGCTGCCTGGCGTGTCCACATGTTGCGGATAGCGGGATGCTCCATGCGGAGTAGCTGCAACGGCAGTCGCGAACAATCAGCGGTATCAAGCGGAGAGTTTCAGTGAGGCCGGGCGGTAGCGGCTCGTTCACAAAGACTGAGTGCCAATGAAGGTCGATATGACAAGGCGAGTTATTGGCGCCATTAAATAGCCAATGGCCACCCTGTTCCCGATGCAATTGGTCCTTTGGACCGGAACAAACTTGCTCTAGGTGAGCTTGACAAGGATCGCCAACTCCACATGAAAATGTGGCTACAGCGAGAGGGAGAAAATCAAAAAAAAAAAATTGTACAAAATGTGTCGTGTGAAGACGGGGAAAGATATTTTTTGAAAATCGGAATGGTTAGAGCCGAGGTGAGATTGTGTGCGAAATATCAAGACCCTATGTTGTCCGAGCGCCTTTTTGCAGGCCGTTAAAGTTGGTCTCCTCGGCATTTCGAAAATTTCTTCGGGCTGTTAAATCTTCATTTGTGGTCCGATTTTGAATAAAATTTTTATTTGTTGAAATTAGCTCCCATATAAACCGATCTCTCAATTACCCTTGTTCGGTTCTTAGAAGCTTTAGTTTTTGCCTAGTTTGGCAGAAATTTGATTTGTAGAGTTCTATTATGCCCTTCAAATTTATTTATTTTGTGTAAATTTTTTCCCGGCTGAACTTAGCACGTTTTTGATTGTTTTTTTTTTTGCATATTTAGCCATACGCAGGGGATGTCCCCTATAGGAGTCGGAAGGGGGAAAGTGGGAGTAATGCTTATTCACATTTGTTTAAAATTTCTGGAGGTCGTAAATAGTGAGAAAGATATTTTCTATACGATTCATGAAGATATCTCTATCCGTTACAAAATGGCACACTTATTTCCACTTATTTTTTCTCTATTCCACATCGCTTTTTACTCCTGCCGGAAAATGTGCGGTTTGAAGTTGAGGGTAAACCCCTAGATGATGTATTGAATGTATACTGCCGTTGTGGGACCAGACTGACCTATAGGGCACTGGTATGGTGAAGGGCCACAGATAAGAGGACTTGTTCGAGCTGGTCTAGAGACTGGCCTGGGTCGGAATCAAAGGGCCACAGATCCGCATCGGAGGCAGGTCTGGAAGTGATGCTGGATATGCATCCAACTGAGTCTTATATTGGGAACAGATCCACCAATGTTGCACTTAGACTGAGGGAGCTCGGCATTCTGAAGGAGGACAGGTGCGGTCACAGTTCCATTGAAGATGCGAAGGGAAGACTAAGGATAATGTCCGACTATCTGGCACCGCTCAGGATTCATTTTACCGGCAGGGATGAATACAGGGCGATTGCCGTGTTTGAGGGGGATGAGACCTCGATCTTCACCAATGGCTTCAAGATGGAGTCAAGGACTGGATTTCGAGTCTACTCCGACGCACTCATCATCGTTATGACTCTAAGACTACCGGATGAGTGTACGGTCTTTTAGGCAGAGGTCTGTGCCATTACAGTAGCGGCAAGAGAAATTCTGGTAATTGATTATCCACCCAGTGTTTGAGGAGTGATTCCAGAAAATTGCAGGCCACCGTAGCGCAGAGGTTAGCATGTCCGTCTTTGCCGGACATTTGTGAGGTACCAGCCATGAAAAAACTTCTCTCCAAAGAGGTATCACACTGCGGCACGCCGTTCGGACTTGGCTATAAAAAGGAGGCCCCTTATCATTGAGCTTGAACTTGAATCGAACAGTATTCATTGATAAGTGAGAAGTTTCCCCTGATTCTTAGTTGAGTGTTCATGGGCAAAAATTTGCATTTTTTTCCAGGAAAGTAAGGGCGGACGAATGCACCAGGGCGAACCAGTCACCGATTAAGCCTAGGTACCATTTGTCGAGCTACTGAACATGGTAGATGAGATGCCCAGCAGCTAGGTCGGTGCCGAGATGGGACTCAACGATTTGTGCTGGACTGCTAAGGCACTCTTGCCTGTCAACGACCGGAGGAGGACGAAGGATTTACTGTCGTTCAATAAGAGGTCGTTGAGCATATTGAAAAGGGTCATAACTGGACACTGTGCCATGGTCCGCATGGGAATACCACACAATGACTTCTACAGGAGTTGTCTTGATGAGGTTGAGCAGGAGACTATCGAGCACTTGCTCTGTTCATGTCCGCGTCTGTAGGGACACTTTCCTTTCTGGAGAGGCGGTTCTTTGTGCGATCTAGATGATCTTGCGAATGTCCCCTTGGGAGGGCTGCTGAGATTTGTGAACGGGACGAGATGGTTCCTTCGGAGGGTTGAATTAGATTCGGCGATTCACGCAGTGTAGCCCAGGGGTACACTGCGTGACGAGAAGGGGTTTACGATACGGGGAAATATTTATTCACTCTGTCTGACATTTTGGAGAATGCGCTAAGAGCCAGATTGAACCAACACTTGTTCGATACAAAATTTCAGGGTATATATCTGGAATCGAAAACAAATCTTGCGATTATTCTGGGCAGTACTCTAAACTGAGGCTTGGATAGGAAGTCTTAAATAAAAAATGCCTTCTATTCATGCCAAAAACTCCTCTGCTATTTAGGAGTAGTAGTGGGGTTAACGATCCAGCCTGACCAATCAAGGCATCTGGTGACTTAAAACAAACGATATTTAGCTGAATAGTGTGAAAAATGTGACTTCTAGCTTTACAAGTGGTGTTTCACTCAATTTACATGGAGGGAAACGACAGTTCTGATTTGCTTGCAAGAGAGGTTGTGAACCTCTCTATGGTTTCGATCTATCAAATATCTGTTATCAACTCAGATTATTATGTAATAAATAATGTTGGTTTTACCTATGGAACTTGTAACATAAATGCCACACTTTTGATTGAGAAGTTACATCAAGGGACGGTCATTGGAATTATAACAGTGCACAATAATCTTAGCGCAAATGCAAATTTTTCAGGAACATTAAAAAACACCAGGCAGGCTTCTCAAATTTCAATGAGGACTGTCTCATTCAATGATAAGAAACCCCTTTTCCTAACCAAATCCGTACGGCGGCTTACAGGGCTGAGTATCTCCCCAATTTCGCCTGCTTAGGGGGGAGGGGAATAACCATAGCTGAAAATGTATTTTTATGTACTGCCCAGGATTCGAACCCAGGCGTTCAACGTTATAGGCGGTCATGACAAAGTAACCTTCACAATTAACAAAGCCCACATCGGAGAACTCCAAGGGGTGGTATACTTCTGATTTGCGGTATAGGCATTAAAAATGCGGTGTTACTACATATCGCCACCGCATTTGATGCGGTGTTTTGCTAAGCAAACTAATATGAGTGGCGATCGTTTGAATACTGGAACATTCAATTTCATGTTTCGTGTACCACCACTTTTTTATCGTCTTTGTCCATGGGGGTGTTATGAGTGAAAGTAAAAATGGAAACACCGCATCAACACAACAAATTGATTCAAATCATAATTGCGGTGTTGGTTTTGCTTCGATTAGAAAGCCCATTTATATGTTAAAAAATTAACAGTGAATTTCGTTTCTGAGTACTGATTTTCATATTTTTTTTATGGATATTTTTTAAATTTCTTATGTTAAAAAATGTAATTGCGGTGTTTGGGTTTTTCTTTGGTAACAACTCATAATACCACCGCATATACAAGAGACACATGAGCAAAAGCATTTACAGTGGTAATTTAAACTCGGGATTAGATCGTTTGCTTCAAAGCGAAACATACACATTAGCACCACCGCAAAATCAGTTGTATCTTTGTTTATGCGATTTGCGTTGATTAGAGCTCAATGGTTGCGTTAGTTGGGTTGATTAAAAACGACAAAAACTTATGCGGCACACAGCAAATGCGGTTCGCCGCTGCACATAACTGGAACACACATACTCACATGAATCTCATAGGCATTAAAAATGACTCCTCTTTATGCCAAATACTCCAAAACGCCAGTCATAAGATATTTTTCAACTTCCAAGAATACCAAAAATTTTAATACTAAAATTTTCTTGTTGCCCTTCGTCAACTTTTAGTAATTAAACCAGTTTTAATTCTCTAAACATAGTTTACAGCATTGCAGCGTGATTTACATTGTGACGATTTCAATAAATCCATCCGTTCACAAACTTTTTCGTGACCATTTAAATTATGTATAAGACAACATTTGATAATAAATTTTTCATGTTTTAATTTCTGCTTTTATTCCCACTTGATTTGTTACATTAGGTAGTGAGATTGGAGCTTTATATCACAATATTTACCCTAACACCGTTTTTAATTAAAACTTTGGTAATACCTTTAATCTAAAATCTAAATCTCACTTGCATACAACATGTATGTGGATCTAATTATAACAATGAAAAAGTTGTGCCAACATCAGCGTTGGTTAAACAATTAAATTTTGTACAAACTCATGTTGATACAGCAAAAGGACGATGAGTATTAATGTGTACTATATTTTATGTGTAAGGGGAGGTGTGAAATGAAATCCAAATATTTATTTTGAAACCGGGGAATTTTTTTTGTTTGGTGGCTTATTGTTCACATATTTATTAGAGGGCGAAAGCTTAAACTCAGCAGAGGTGGGCAACATGGACAAGCTCAGATCGTCTTAATACATGCCAACGCACTGTGGGATAAAATTAAAAAAAAAAAACAAGTAAAAAGGCATTGGACACCCACCACCTCGGGTATATATAAAAAACCCCTTTCGTCACAATCCGGTGAAAATTGGTTCACTTATGCACCCAAATTCGACACGGATATTGAGTGGTATAATAAGTGTAAGTCACTGTTCAATTTTTATTATTATTTCAATCTATTAATAAATAAAGCTTTTATGAGCTTCAGACTCTTAATAGGCATATCAGTCTATATGACGTCTATATTTATATACAGTCCGATCTTTACCATATTTTGGTCGGATGCGGGGTCTAAAACTACTTAATGTTTAAAATTTCAGCGAAATCAGATAAAAAATAAAGCTTTTATTCGCTTCAGACCCTTTATCGGCAGATCGGTCAACATGGCAGCCATATCTAAATATAGTCCGATCTGAGCCATATTTGGGTCCTATGTTAGGAGGTGTAAAACTACTTACTGTTTCAAACTTCAGCGAAATCGGTTAAAAAATAAAGCTTTTATGGGCTTCAGACCCTTAATCGGGAGATCGGTCTATATAGCAGCTATACCTAAATAAAGTCCGATTTTACCCATACTTAGGTCAGATATTAGGAGGCTTAGGATAACCCACTGTTTCAAATTTCAGCGAAATCGGGTAAAAATAAAGCATTTATGGGCTTCAGACCCATTATCGACAGATCGGTATATAGGGCAGCTATATATAAATATAGTCCGATATGGACCATATTTGGCTCTGATGTCGGGAAGCCTAAAACTTCTCACTGTTTCAAATTTCAGCGAAATCGGATGAAAAATAAAGCATTTATGGGCATTAGACCCTTCACCAGAAAATCGGTCTATATAGCAGCTATATCCAAATATGGTCCGATTTGGCCCGTTCAAAAACTTAACCAGAGTGCATTAGAAAGATGCATCTATGCCAACTTTCATCTCAATTTTTAAAGGCTCTAGGGTGATAACAACAGGCGGACGGACAGACACGGACAGATACACGGACACCGTTAAATCGTCTTACGACGATCCGAAATAAATATACTTTGTAGGGTCGGAAATTGATATTTCGATGCGTTGCAAACGGAATGACTAAATGAATATACCCCCAATCCTACGGTGGTGGGTATAAAAACAAGTAAAAATCTGTCATCAGAAGCAAAAATTAGGATATTTGGCAAAATTTTCAACAAAGACCAATCGATGAAAATACTTTTTTTTACCCAAAACATCACCATTTTAAAATCTTTTGACTTCCAAACTAAATTGAAAGCTTTTGACACTTTTTGCAGCCAAGTCGTTGTAAATGTTGTCACCAATCCAAATCATGCGCCAATGCACCATGCACCATGAAAATTTTGCATAAAGCCTTCGTAAAGCAGAACATAAAAAGCCAGTAATCCAAAAAAAATCAAAAGTCGAATATCCCAAACCAGGAGAGATAGCGGTCTTTTGCAATTTTTTTTCACGGTACATGTACTCTTTTCCAAGGTGCAAGACCTTAAGACGGGAGATGGTTCTATATAACAGCTATATCTAAATATGGACAAATCTGGGGCATATTGAACACGAACATCGAAGGGCCTAACACAGCCCACTTTGTCAAATTTCAGCGAAATCGAGTAATACATTTGCAGTCATGGTCCCAAGAACTAAAAGCGGGAGATCGGTATATATGGCAGCTATATACAAATATAGCCAGATCTTAACCATACTCGGTACGAATGTCGAAGGGCCAAACATATCTCATTGTGCTACAAAATTGTACGAAATCAGTTATTAAAATTAACCTTTTATGGGCCTAAAACCTTAAATCGGGACATCGTTATATATGGCAGCTACATCCAAGCCCGGACTGATCTGAGCCGTATTGAACAGGGATATCGCGGGCCTAACGCAACTGGCAGTCCCGAATTTCAGCCAAATCGAACAATAAATGCGCTTATTGTGAGTCGAAGTCCTGAAGATACGAGATAGGTCTTTATGACAGTTATATCCAAGTATAGACCTATCTTAACCATACTCTATACGAATATAGAGGAGCCTCAGGCAACTCATTGTGCCTAATTTCACCAAAATCGTTTAATAAATTTACCTTTTATGACCCTAAAACTTTATTCGGAAGATCGGTATATATGTCAGCTATATCTAAATCTGGACTGGTATGGCCCGTATTGAATAGGGGTGTCAAGGTGCCTAACACAACTCTCCATAACAAATTTCAGCGAAATTGGACAATAAATGTGATTATTATGGGCCCAAGGCCTTAAAGCGAAAGATCGGTCCTATGGCAGCTATATCCAAATCTGGACCGATCTGGGCCAAATTAAACAAAAATGTCGAGGGGTCTAACACAATTTTCAGCGAAATCGGCCATTTAATGCGTCATTTAAGGCCCAAGACCTTAAATCGAAAGGTAGGTCTATATGGCAGCTATATCCATATCTGGACCGATCTAGGCCGTATTGGGCAAGGATGTCGAGAGGCCTAGAACATCTGACTGTCCCAAATTTCAGCGAAATTGGATAATAAATGTGGCTTTAATGGGTCTAAGACCTTAAATCAGCACATCGGTCTATATGGACGCTATACGCAAATCTGGACCAATCTGTGCAAAATTAAACAAATTGCACATAAGATGCGTCTGCTATTGGACCAAGACCTTAAATCGAAAGATAGGATCTGAACCTGTCTGGACCATAGTGAGCAAGAATGTCGAGAGGTCTAAGACAGCTTACTGTCAAAAATTTTAACGAAATCGGGCAGTAAAAGTGAATTTTATGGGCCCAACACCTTAAATCGAAAGATCGGTCTATATGGCAGCTAGATCCCAATCTGGACCGATCTGGGCAGTTTGAGCAAGGATGTCGGGAAGCCTAGAACAACACACTGTCCAAAAAATCAGCGAAATTGGGTAATAAATATGGTGTCAATGGAACATTAAAACGGCAGATCGGTATATATATGGGCTATATCAAGATATAGCCCGATATAGACTAACTTCGAACTTAGCCTGCCTATGGAAAAACCCAATCTATGCAAAGTTTCATCTCGATATCTCTATTTTAACAGACTGTAGCGTGATTTCTACAGACAGACGGATGGACATGGTTAGATCGTCTTAGATTTTTACGACGATTAAGAATAAATGTCTATAGTTTAGGGTATCGGAAATGGATAGTTCCATGTAATGCAAACGGAGTGACGAAATCAATGTACCCCCATCCTTCGGTGGTGGGTATAAAAATCCATAACGATTTCTTGTTATGACCTTCTATACCCTTTTTATACCCACCAGCATAGGACAGGTGTATACTAATCTAGTCATTCCGTTTATTACACCTAGAAATGTTGATCTGTGACCCCATAAAGTATATATATTCTGGATCGTCTCGACATTCTGAGACTTGTGTTATGACTTCCAACATCTATGCCAAGTATGATCCAAATCGGTCTCTAACCGGATATTTTTCCCATATAGACTCATTCCCGGATTTGATTTCTTGATCCCTTAGAAGCCTCAATTTTCGCCGGATTTAGCTGAAATTTGGAACAACGACTTGTGCTATGACTTTCAACATCCATGCCAAGTATGATCCTAATTGGTTCATAACCTCATATAACTCCCAAATAAACCGTAGCCCTAAGAAGCCTCAATTTTCTTCCGATTTGGCTGAAATTTGGACCAAAGGCTTGAGTTATGACTTCCAACATCCATGCCACGTATAATCCGAATCGGTCAATAAACAGTAATAGCCCCCATATAAATCGATCCCCAATTGATTTCTTCAGCCCTTAGAAGCCAAAATTTTCTCCTGTTAGGCTGAAATTTAGCCGAAACCCCTATCTTACGACTTACAACATCAGTGCCAAGTTTTATCCGGTCAATATGGTGACATAGGCCCCTCTAAGTAACGATATCCTGATATGAATTCTTGTGACCAAAATAATTCAAATACAAACTCAGTTAAAAAGGGTAAATTTTTAGCGGAATCCATCGTATCCATGGTGGTGGGTACTCCATAAAGTATATAAATTCTAGATCGTCTCGACGTTCTGCGTCGATCTAGCTAATCCGTCCGTCCGTCTGTCTAAATCACGGTAGCGGTCGAACGGGTAGAGCTAGCCGCTTAAAAATTTCCACAGACAGTAAAAATTGATGTAAATCGTTGGGGACTGGAAATAGGCCATATCGATTCAGATTTAAACATAGCTCCCATATAAAACGATTTCCTCATTAGACAGCTTTAGGCCCTGGGAGCCGCAATTTCAGAATCACTTTCTGAATCGATTTAGCTATGTCCGTATGTCTGTCTGTCCGTCTGTCCATGTTAATTTGTGTGCAAACTACAGGTCGCAATTTTCATCCGATCGTCCTCAAATTTGGTATGGACAAGTTTTTCGGCCCAGGGATGAAGCATATTGAAATTGGAAAAAATCGGTTCAGATTTGGATATAGCTTCCATATATATGTTCGTCCGATTTGCAGTAATAATGCAATTAAATGGTCGTTTGTTGACCGATTCTCTTGAAATTTGGTAGGAAGGATTTTCTTATGACTTTCAACATTACTGGTGAATTTCATAGAAATTGGTTCAGATTTGGATATAACTCCCATATATATGTTCGTTCGATTTCCAATAATACAGTAATAAAATGGTCATTTGTTGACTGATTCTCTTGAAATTTGGTAGGAAGGATTTTCGTATAACTCTCAATACTACTTGTGAATTTCGTAGAAATCGGTTCAGATTTCTATATAGCTCCCATATATATGTTCGTGCGATTTGCAGTAATAATGCAATTAAATGGCCATTTGTTGACTGATTCTCTTGAAAATTGGTAGGAAGGATTTTCGTATGACTCTCAATACTACTTGTGAATTCCTTAGAAATCGGTTCAGATTTGGATATAGCTCCATTATATATGATCGTCCGATTTCCAATAATACAGTAATAAAATGATAATATGTTGACTGATTCTCTTGAAATTTGGTAGGAAGGATTTTCTTATGACTCTCAATACTATTTGTGAATTTCATAGAAATCGGTTCAGATTTGGATATAGCTTCCATATATATGTTCGTCCGATTTGCAGTAATACAGCAATAAAATGGTAATTTGTTGACTAATTCTCTCGAAATTCGACAGAAATAATTTTTTTAAACACCGTCGATGTTAATGGTGAATTTCATAAAAGTCGGTTCAGATTTGGATATAGCTTCCATATATATGTTCGTCCGATTTGCAGTAATAATGTAATTAAATGGTCATTTGTTGACCGATGCTCTCGCAATTTGACAGGAAGGATTTTTTTTTTTGAATTTCATAGAAATCGGTTCAGATTTGAATATAGCTTCCATATATATGTTCGTCCGATTTGCAGTAATACAGCAATAAAGCGGTCATATGTTATCCGATTCTCTTGAAATTTGTTAGAAAGGATTTTCTTATGACTCTCGATATTACCGGTGAATTTTATAGAAATCGGTTCAGATTTAGATAAAGTTCTCATATATATATGCATGGCCCGATTTTCACTCCTAAACCCACTGCAAGCGCATTTATTGACAAGTCTTTCCAAAATTTTGTACAACGCTTTCCTCGACGAATTCCACAATATCCATAAAGTTTGGCCGAAATCGGTTCAGATTTAGATATAGCTCCCATGTATATGTTCGTCAGATTTTGGGTAATTTGTTGTCATTTGTCAACCGTAGTTATAACATTTTGAAATTATTTTCTTTGCTCGAGATTTGATAATCCTTGTGGATACATCCGCCGAGGTCTATCAAAATTGGTTCAGAATTAGATGTAGCCCCCCTTTTGTGTTCATAGGGTTGGTGTAGGCTATTGCCTTTCCTTACTGATTTTCGAATCAGTTTATAACCTGGTTTAGCTCCCATATAAAACGATTTCCTGTTAAGCCTTCTACTGCCCCTTGAAGTTTTGGCTAATTTGGTAGAAATTTGGTATGTTGGGATTCTTAGCAGAATCCATGGTGATGGGGTGCCAAGATTCGGCATGGCCGAAAGTAGCGCGTATTTACATGTTTTATAGCATTTAAATTTGAAATTTGAAATTGTCTCAAGTTGACTCTCTAAACCACCGCTTCTCAAATAAATTGTGAAAACTTTGATATTCTACATTAAAACATTTAACTGCTTGGCACTCTATGCTCTTTGCCAAACACACCACATTTTATTTAATAAAGTTACATTTGTGGTCCATTAACAACAGTCGTTACCAATTTCAACCGCTCATTAAAAAAGAAGTTGAGAAGTTATTATTATCGGGCAAATAACGCGAAAAATGAAATAAACCTTTTATAATGAGTTTTGCAATTGTTTAGAAGTTGTTTTGTGTTGTAGAACCGCTCATTTAAATGCCCTCACATAAAAACTGTTTTTCTAAGTGAGAATCTACGCTGAATTTTTAACACCAGTAGGGTCTGGTGTGTAAACAAATGTAGAACAATTTGCTACGATGGTGATTTGGTACATTCCACTTTAAGCGGGGCAAAAACTCAAATAAAAATGCTATATTATAATCAAATACATGGAAATGATGAAATAAAAAGTTCGCAAGTACTAATAGGGGTAGAATTAAAGCCCGAAAAGAATTTAAATAAAATATGTTAAGCTGTTACCAGTCTTATATTGCCCCTATCTCAGCATCGTATTTGTCAAGTACTGAAAAACAGGATTTTCATAGGAGGCCAAATAGAGTACTGATCCCTACACCAATATAGTTTTAGGCTGCAAAATAAAAAATTAAACGTCAACTTTCCCCATGCTTTAAAGGATTTTTTTTGGAGAAACATATCTGTCTTTTAAATCGCATCCGTTATCATTACCGATAGTGACATCTGGGGTATAGGGTAATTCACTACTTTGAACCAATGTTTAAGCTAGCTACCCCAGATGGCACCATCGGTACAAACCACAGCGTACAAACCACACCAAACAGTGCATTTTTCGGGATGCATGGGCAGTTCTTGAACGGCTTCTGGTTGCTCTTCACTCCAAATGCGGCAATTTTGCTTATTTACGTAGCCATTCAACCAGAAATGAGCCTCATCGCTGAACAAAATTTGTCAAAATTTGAACACATTTCGAACCGAACACTGATTTTGGCAATAAAATTCAATGATTTGCAAGCGTTGCTCGTTAGTAAGTCTATTCATGATGAAATGTCAAAGCATACTGAGCATCTTTCTCTTTGACACCATGTCTGAAATCCCACGTGATCTGTCAAATACTAATGCATGAAAATCCTAACCTCAAAAAAATCACCCTTTATAACAACACGGGTAGTATCAGTGTCTTGTATAGTGTAATCTTCGTCTGTCGCGAGGTGGCCTTGTTTCTAAGCTGCTTACTTAGTCCAAAGTAGCATCTGTTTGCCAGTATTATTCCTCGCTTAATCTCAAAACTGGTGTCATTCGTTTCGGTTACGGCGGTGCCGAGGTAAATAAAGTTATTGACTGTCTCAAAGTTGTGGTTCCCAACTTTCTCCATTTTCTTTATCTGCTCGGCTATGCAAGGCCTTTTTGGGAGCTGAAACCATCCATTTCGCCTTGGCTCCATTTACAGCCAGATCCATTTTCACTGACTCTTTTTCGATTCTTTCAAAGGCTGCTGTTACTACTTCCAGTGACCGACCTATGATATCGATGTCATCGGCATAGGCGAGTAGCATGTGTCCTCTTGTGATTAGTGTGTCATATCTATTCACATCTGCATCTCGTATAATCTTCTCTAGCAGGATGTTAAAGAGATCATACGATAGGCTGTCTCCTTGTCTTAAACCTCGTTTGGTATTAATTGATTCAGAAAAATTCTTTCCTATTCTTACTGAGGAACGCGTATCAGCAAGTGTCATTCTGCAGAGTCTTATTAATTTTGCAGGGATACCAAACTCAGACATGGCTTGAAATACCTTTGAAGGTAAAGGAGTATCAAAGGCGGCTTTGTAGTCAACAAAGAGGTGGTAGGTGTTGATTTGTCCTTCTCGGGTCTTTTCCAGGATTTGGCGCAGTGTGAATATCTGGTCTAGGATGGATTTACCAGGTCTAAAGCCGCATTGATAGCGCCCAATTGTATCACTGACTTTAGGTTTCAATCTTTCACACAGTACGCTCGAGAGTATCTTGTATGCGATGGGGAGGAGACTTATTCCTCTGTAGTTGGCACATTCCGTCTGGTCTCCTTTCTTGTGTACGGGATATAGTATGTTGAGGTTCCAATTATCGGGAATGCGTTCTTCTAGCCATATTGCGCAGATAAGCTGATGCTTACGCCTTATCAGCGTATCGCCTCCGGTCTTAAATAGTTCAGCGGGTAACCCGTCGGCTCCTGCTGCCTTGTTGTTCTTTAGTCGGGTCACTGCTACTTGAACCTCATTCTGACTAGGAGGTAAACATTCTATACCATCATCAGGGATTGGTTCTGCGGTATCCTCTTCGCCGCATCGGACACTAGCAGCTGGGTAAAATGTTCTTTCCATATCCTCAGCATGTTATCTGTGTCAGTTACCAGATTTCCTTCTTTGTCTCTGCAGGTGGATGTGCCTGCACCAAAGCCATCGGTTTGATGTTTAATTCTTTGGTAGAAAATCCGGACTTCATTCTGACTCCTGTACATCTCAATTCGCTCGCACTCACGTCTTTCCATTTTCTTTTCTTTCTGCGGAATAGACGTTTCGAAATAAGGCTGCGTTGCTACTGATTGCAGGGTTGCTCTATATGCCGCATTCTTGGCTTCAGTAGCATCTCGACACTCATGGTCGTACCATGGGTTTTTTGGAGGAGGCTTCCGGTACCCAAGTACGGATTTCGCGGCATTTTCCATGGAATGGGCAATAGTTTGCCACTGCGCCTTTATATCATCGGAACAAGGAGTGCTTTCATCAAGCAGTTGGGTCTGTCGAGTGGAGTATGCCGCTGCCATTTGTTGTGTGTGCAGCTTTTCAATGTCCAACTTCCGTGCAGTGTCAGGTCGTACTTTCCTCTTTCATCAAGCAGTTAGGTCAGTCGAGTGGAGTATGCCGCTGCCATTTGTTTTGTTTGAAGCTTTTCAATGTCCAGCTTCCGTGCAGTGTCAGATCGTACTTTTCTCGCCATGTTCAAACAGGTGCGAACTTTTGCTGCAACGAGGTAATGATCCGAATCTATATTCGCTCCACGGATCGTTCGTACATCTAACACGCTGGATGAATGCCTTCCATCTATCACAACGTGATCAATTTGGTTTCTCGTGTTTTGATCGGGTGACAGCCATGTGGCTTTGTGGATATTTTTATGTTGAAATCTGGTGCTACTTACTACCATGTTTTTTGCCGCGGCGAAATCTATCAGCCTCAACCCATTACTGGACGTTATCTCGTGGAGACTAAACTTTCTGACTGTTGGACCAAACATGTCTTCCTTCCATATTTTCGCATTAAAATCTCCCAGAACGATTTTAATATCATGGGCGGGGCAGCGGTCATATTCTCTCTCTCTAGGCGTTAGTAGAAAATATCCTTGGTCTGCTCGTCTTTGTCTTCCGTCGGGGCATGGGCACAAATAAGGCTGATGTTGAAGAATTTGGCTTTTATGCGGATTGTGGCTAGCATCTCATCCACCGGAGTAAAGCTGGAGATAAGGTGTTTCAGTCTCCGACTAATCACAAATCCACAAACAAATTCATGCCTCGTGTTATGGTAGCTATAGTATAGTTCGTCACCGTTTGGTGTTGTAGTGACGCCATTCCCAGTCCATCGCACTTCCTGTAAGGCGGTAATATCTGCCTTGTACTTCTCTAATACATCCGCCAGCGCGTATACTGCACCTTCTCTATGAAGAGTGCGAACATTCCAGGTGCAGATCCGCAAATTATGGTCCTCTTTTGTTTGCGTGGGTCGTCAATGTTGGGGGGGGGTCCGTTTTTATACCCTCCACCAAAAGATGGGGGGTATACTAATTTCGTCATTCTGATTGTAACTACTCGAAATATTCGTCTGAGACCCCATAAAGTATATATATTCTTGATCGTCGTGAAATTTTATGTCGATCTAGCCATGTCCGTCCGACGGACGGACGGACAGACGGACGCTAACTTCCGAAGCTAACTTCCGAAGGAGTAAAGCTAGCCGCTTGAAATTTTGCACAAATACTTCTTATTAGTATAGGTCGGTTGGTATTGTAAATGGGCCATATCGGTCCATATTTTGATATAGCTGCCATATAAACCGATCTTGGGTCTTGACTTCTTGAGCCCCTAGAGTGCGCAATTCTTATCCGATTGAAATGAAATTTTGCACGACGTGTTTTGTTATTATATCCAACAACTGTGCTAAGTATGGTTCAAATCGGTCCATAACGTGATATAGCTGCCATATACACCGATCTGGGGTCTTGACTTCTTGAGCCTCTAGAGTGCGCAATTCTTATCCGATTGGGATGAAATTTTACACAACGTATTTTGTTACGACATCCAACAACCGTGCCAAGTATGGTTCAAATCGGTCCATAACCTGATATAACTGCCATATAAACCGATCTTGGGTCTTGACTTCTTGAGCCTCTAGAGTGCGCAATTCTTATCGGATTGGAATGAAATTTTGCACGACGTGTTTTGTTACGATATCCAACAACTGTGCCAAGTATGGTTCAAATCGGTCTATAACCTGATATAGCTGTCATATAAACAGATCTGGGGACTTGACTTCTTGAGCTTCTAGAGGGCGCAATTTCTATCCGATTTGGCTGAAATTTCGCAAGACGTTTTTTATTGTTACTTTCAACAACTATGTCAAATAAAGTACAAGTCGGTTCATAACCTGATATAGCTGCCATATAAACCGATCTAGGGTCTTGACTTCTTGTGCCTCTAGAGGGAGCAATTCTTATCCAATTTGAATGAATTTTGGCACGTAGTATTTTGTTATGATATCCAACAACTGTGTCAAATATGGTTCAAATCGGTTCATAACCTGATATAGCTGTCATATAAACAGATCTAGGGACTTGACTTCTTGAGCTTCTAGAGGGCGCAATTTCTATCCGATTTGGTTGAAATTTCGCAAAACGTTTTTTATTGTTACTTTCAACAACTATGTCAAATAAAGTACAAGTCGGTTCATAACCTGATATAGCTGCCATATAAACCGATCTGGGATCTTGACTTCTTGAGCCTCTAGAGGTCGCAATTATTATCTGATTTGCGTGAAATTTTATACGACGGATTCTCTCATGACCATTAACATACCTGTTTATTATGGTCTGAATCGGTCTATAGCCCGGTAAAGCTCCCATATAAATCGATCTCTCTATTTTACTTCTTGAGCCCACAAAGGGCGCAATTCTTATTCGAATTGGCTGACATTTTACACAGGTCTCCAACATATAATTTAATTGTGGTCCAAACCGGACCATATCTTGTTATCGCTCTAATAGCAGAGCAAATCTTTTCTTATATCCTTTTTTTTTTTTTGCCTAAGAAGAGATGCCGGAAAACGAACTCGACAAATGCGATCCATGGTGGAGGATATATAAAATTCGGCCCGGCCGAACTTAGCACGCTTTTACTTGTTTTCAGATGTTCTCGCCAGAATTAGAACCCAGGCGTTCAGCGTCATTGATGGATATGCTAACCTCTGCGCTAAAGTGGCCTCCACAGTCGTGAAACAACACTCCTTTCGTAAATACAAGCCAAATCGGATACTAAGCCGCAAATAGGGGCTCCAGATATCAGATGACAAATCAGGAGATCGGTTTATATGGGAGCTATATCAGGTTGTCGACCGATTTGGACCGTACTTGGCACTATTGTTGGCAGAAGGGATGCGGAGTAGGAGTCGAGCAATATTGGCCGGAGTCGAAATAAAGAAAATTATCTCGACTCTGACTCAGGACAAAGCTGAAAAAAAATTATCTAAAAAAAAAAATTTAAATTTTTTAGTATAAAAAAATCGTTTTTCTATTAAATTCAAGCTAGATTTCTTCCTGTTTTTATTTGAATTAATTATCAATATTTCGTACATAAAAATCGGGTTTTATATTTCATTTGAATATATCATGACTTGAAAATTCATTTCATTGTAATTAATAGAAAAAAATCAAAAAGAAAACAGAAAGACCCCGAGCTTGAATTGAAAAATAGCAAAAACAATGAAAACTTCAGCGACAATTTTCTTGAGAAACATTGATCGGAATATTGTTTTTAGAAACAAGTAAAAAGGCATTAAGTTCGGCCAGTCATAACATTGGATACCCACCACCTTCCTTTCCTCATAGTCCGCTTAAAAATGCATAATTTATGCACCCATATCAGCTATATCGAAATTTGGTCTGGTTCAGACCTAATTCGGATCGAACATTGAATGGTCTAATAAGTAGGAGTCATTGCTCAACTTTGTAGAACAAAATAATGGTCTTTTTGGTAGCTATATCCAAATAAAGACCGAGTTAAAGCATATACGAAACGGATGTCGAAAAGCCAAACATATGTCACTGTCCCAAATACGTTTTTTATGGGGCGAATACTTTAAATCGAGAGATCGGTCTATATGGCAGCGTTATCCAAATCTGAACCGATCTGGACCAAAAAGCAAAAAGATGTCAGCTATATCCAAATCTAGACCGATCTGAACCAAATTGATGAAGGATGTCGAAGAGCCTAACACAACTAACTGTCCCATATTTTGGCACAATCAGACAATAAATGCGCCCTTTATGGGCCCAAGACCTTAAAACGAGAAATCGGTCTATATGGCAGATATATCCAAATTTGGACCGAGCTGGGTCAAATTGCAGAAAGATCTCGAGGGGCCTAACACAACTTACTGTACCAAATCTGGACCGACCTGGGCCAAATTAAAGAAGGATGCCAAATGCCCTAACACAACTAACTGTCGCATATTTCAGCAAAATCGGAAAATAAATGTGGCTTTTATGGGCCTAAGATCACAAATCGCCGGCTCGGTCTATATGGGGGCTACATCAAGATATAGTCCGATATAGCTAATCATCGAATTTAACCTGCCTATGGCCAAAGAGAGAACCAGTTCAAAGTTTCAGCTCAATATCTCAATTTTTAAATAATGTCGCGTGGACAGACAGAAGGACGGACATGGCTAGATCGTCTTCGAATTTTACGACGATCAAAAATATATATACTTTGTAGGGTCGGAATGGATATTTCGATATGTTGCAAACGGAATGACAAAATGAATAAACCCCTATCCATCGGTGGTAGGTACATTCAAACATTCAAAATTCTTGATAAAATTTTCTTGACAATCATTAATCGAAATATTGTGATATATTGTTTTCAGAAAAAATTTTATTGTAGTGTTGCCTCTAAAAAATTTTCAATAATTTTTTCACAAAAATGTCATTGAAATTAAAAAAAAAATAAAAATTTGTGTCATAAGAAAAAATGTCATTCAATTTTTAAGCTGTAGGAAAAATTTTAACTCAATAATCAGATGTGGACACATTTTGCAGCCCAGTCGTTGTAAATTTGGTCACAAATCTAAATGAAAATAGAACCACAAACGTCTTCGCAAATTGTAAAATACGAAGCCAATCTCGGCCAAAATTACACCAAATAAAAATTAAAACTCGTATGTCCCCCATACCAGTGGAGATATTGCAAATCTTAAGCGAGACTAAGCACATACCAGCGGAACAAAAATTTTGAAAATCGGACCACAAATTAAGATTTGACAGCCAGAACAATTTTTCGAAATGCAGAGATGAGCAACTTTAGAGGCCTGCTAAAAATTCATACAAAATAAGTTTAGTTGAAGGCCATAATTTTATTCCAAATACCAAACTTCTGTCAAACCAGCAAAAATTAAAAATTCTAGGAACTGAACAAAGATCATCGAGAGACCGGTTTACATGGGAGCTATATCAGGTTATAGATCGATTTGGACCGTACTTGGTGAAAGTCATAACAAAACACAACATGCTAGATTTCAGACAAATCGCATAAAAATTGTCGCTTGTAAGGAGTCAAGAAGTCAAATCGGGAGATCGGTTTTTATAGTAGTTATATCAGGATATAGAGCGATTCAAACCGTAAACGGCACAGTTATTGGAAGTCATAACCAAAACCCACATGCAAAGCAAGGATCATCGAGAGACCGGTTTACATGGGAGCTACATCAGGTTACAGACCGATTTGGACCGTACTTGGTGGAAGTCATAACAAAACACTGCATGCTAAATTTCAGACAAAATTGCACAAAAATTGCCGCTTGTAAGAAATCAAGAAGTCAAATCGGGAAATCTGTTTATATGGGTGCTATATCAGGTTATAGACCGATTTATACCATACTTGGCACAGTCGTTGGAAGTTATAACAGAGCACTTCATGCATATTTTCCGCCAAGTCGGACAAATACTGCGGCTTGTAAGGACTCAAGAACTCAAATCGGGAGATCGATTTATATGGTAGCTATATTAGGCTATAAACCGATTTAGACCGTACTTTGCATAATTGTTGGAAATCATAACGGAACCCCATATGTCAAATTTCATCCAAATCGGACAATAATGGCGGCTTATAAGGGCTCAAGAAGTTAAACCGGGCGATCGGTTTATATGGGAGCTATACCAGGTTATAGACTTATTTAGACCGTACTTGACACAATTGTTGATAGTCATAACGGAACACCATATGCAAAATTTCACCCAAATCGCACAAAAATGGCGGCTTGTCAAACCGGGCTCAAGATGTCAAACCGGGAGATTGGTTTATATGGGAGCTATATCAGGTTATAGACCGATTTGGACCGTACTAGGCATAGTTTTTGGAAGTCAATACAGAACACTAGATGCAAAATTTCAGTCAAATCGGAGCTATATCTAAATCTGAACCGATGTGGCTCATTTGCAGTCCGCAGCGACCTTTATCAATATTAAGTGTCTGTAAAAAATTTCGACAGATAGACGGACGAACATGGCTAAGAGGTATATTCCGAGGCATTACAAAGGGAATGACTAGATTCGTATACCCCCATCTTTCCGTTTTTATACCCACCACCATAGGTGGTATATTCCATTTGTCATTCCGTTTGTAATGCATCGAAATATCCATTTCCGACCCTACAAAGTATATATATTTCGGATCGTTCCAAATTTCTAAGACGACAACTGTCCGTCAGTTGTTATCACACTGCAGTCCTTAAAAAATGAGATGTTGAGTTGAAAATTTGCACGGTCTCGTATTTCTTCTATACGCAGGTTAAGTTCTCGAATGGGCCACAACGGACTACATTTGGTTATATCTGCCATATAGACCGATCTGGCAATTTAGTCTTAAAATATAACAGACACAATTATTACCAAATTTCGTTTCGTAGTGAGTTTTATTAGACCCGCCGATATCCGAACCAAAAATGTTCCAGATCGGAACATACTTGGATATATAGTCTAACGCCTATGACAGGCGCATTTATTATCCGCCTTTGCTGAAATATTGAGACGTGAGTTGTATTAAGACTCTTAACATCTATCCCGAATATGGTCCAGACCGGGCTATATTTAGATATAGCTGCCAAAGAGTCCCACCTTCAGCTTTAGGGTCTAAAGACCATATAAGGCGCATCCATTCTCTGATTTTGCTAAAATTTAAAATAGTGAATTGAGCAAAATGCCTCGATATCCGACCCGAATATTGCTTATATCGGACCATATTTACATATAGCTGCCATATAGACCGATCTGGCGATTTAGGGTCTTAAGCCTTAAGGCGCATTTATTACCCGATTTTGATGAAACTCAAAACAGTAAGTTTTATTAGGCCCGCCGATATCAGAACCAAAAATAGTCTAGATCGAAAAATATTTGGATACAGCTGTCACATAGACCGTTCTGCCAATTTTGGGTCTTAGGCTTATAATAGGCTCATTTAATAACCGACTTCGCTAAATTATGGAAACAGTGAGTTCTAATAAGACTCCCAGCATCTGTCTCGAAAATGGTCCAAACCGGGCTATATTTAGATATAGCTGCCATAGAGACTTCAGTTTTAGGGCCTAAAGACCATAAAAGACTCATTTATTCTCCGATTTTGCTGAAATTTGAAACAGCTGCTTTATGACTCCCTGCATCCAACATAAATATGGTCTAGATGGGACCATATTTAGATATAACTGTCATATAGATCGATCATCCGAATTAGGGCTTAATCACATGCATGGCGCACTTATTATCTGATTTCGCTGAAATTCCGAATTGCTTCTTATATAGAGCTTCTCGACACCTTAACCAAATATGATTAAAATCGGACTATATTTGGATACTTCTATGGCTAAAGTGGTGTTATAATAAATTTTGAAAATAAATATGTCCATGGTGGTGGGTAACAAATTCCGAAATTCCTCGACTCAAAGACTACAACTTCACAGGCATTTTGGAAACTGTAACTTCATCTTTGAAAAGGGAATCAGCTAATGTGGGTCTGGCGGTAAGTTGAGATGAATTAATATCGATAGCATCAGCCCTCACTTCACCCAATTAATTCGGGGAAAAAAAGAAATAAGGACTTGGTTGTTGATAAAACAACTAAAGTATGTATTCCCACTTTTACCAAAGTTATGTAGCTTTGACGGTAGGATTTCGAACCTCGACGCTTAAGTCCGGTTCATACGATCATTGTTCAACTGAATTTCCGTCTTTTCTTTTAATTACCTGCGCAATGGTTGCAATTAATTGGAAAATTTTCACAGTTTCGCATACCCAAATACCAATTTACAAAAGAAAGTTAATAATTATCATGCCAACTTGCTGAAGGAGGAGAAAGAAAACTGCAATGATTTCCTGTTAATCCTTTGCAAAAATTTTTACTTGTTTTCATCCTTTATCTTCATTTCTCTTACTGCTCATCGAAGTAACGAAAAAGAATGGACAGCAGTATAAAAGGATTTAAAACAACTTCATCATAATCTTAAGAAATGTGTAAGAAAGACAAGAAATTTATCACCGTCTTGTTAAGGATTATTGTTATCGTATACAGTTTGCAAAGGAGACTAAGAAGAAAGTTGATAAATTCAGAGTTTCAACTCGACCAATGTGGTTAAAATAAAGTTTTCAACAAATAGTGATCTCGTTATCGCAAAGTGCGTTAATATGTATAACTCATTTCATAAGCATGGCTATGGCAATATTTTTATTATCAGTCAATATATTTGTCATGTTTTCATTAAACGGATGGCAACACATGTTCCAAGTTTGGTTCACTGACCACATCCTCTCCATTTGGTCAATATCTCCTTTATCGAGTGTCATCTGTGCCAGCTATGATATTTTATATTCCCATGTACTTTTGACTACACTTTTTCAAGGCAAGCATTTTCCACATGGTTTGTCCGTGCTGCTGCTTGTATTTATCTTTCAGCATTCAATGCAAGCACACTTAAAGTGGATGTTTATATGCATTTTTCACTTGAATGCAACGGTAGACAAAGTGGGCAAACTCTTTCTACAGTGATGTCAACTTGAAAAAATGAAAAAAGCAAATACACAAAGATAAGAACGGACTATGATCTGCGAATTTGCACCTGTAATGTCCGAACACTTTACAGAGAAGGTTTAGTATACGCACTGGATGTTGTATTGAAAAAATACAAGGCCGACAAGACCGTCTTACGAGAATTGTGATTGATTCGGAGTGGTGTTACAACAACTCTAAAGGTCTGCGTGCTGTGTTGTAGCTGCTACGATACAAGATTTGTTAGTCGAAGACTGAAAATTTACTCCGGTGCATAAGAGACGAATAAAAGTCAACTTCTTTCATATCAGATTTATCAGTACCCATATTCCGACAGAAGATATACACGGCTGCCAATCCCATGGTAGCATGTCGTACGCACCGGATTGACCCGATGGGCTGCCGCCACTGTTTTCGTATTCGTCCTTTTTCGTTTAGGGATAGGCACATCCCAGAGTGCTTTCTTCGCACGATTCTGCCGGGATGAAAAGAATCCTGGACCTTGGTTCTGTTCGGTTTGCCAAAAACGCCTCCATCTTCGGTCGGTGTCGGTGAGGTGTAACCGCTGCATGGAGTGAGTGCATTTCTGATCTTGCACTGGCCTTACGTCACTGGGGAGTATAGTCGCACTGAATATGTTGCGAGGTCGTCGCCTTTGGCGTCCTCGTCATTGTACTATGAACCCCTCCAAGCTCCCCGTGCGGCAATATACGCCACAGCAACACCTCAGTCCCAATATTGCCAGGTCAGTGCCGGGAAGTATATCTTTATGGCAATTAAATTGCAGTGGTCTCCGAGGAAAGAAACACGAGATAGTAGATTTTATTAGTCGGAAGAAAATATTGGTTGCATTGATCCAGCGGACAAAGCAGACCAACACCTGTAGTCTTCATAGTTGTCACGGGTACAATCTGCTACGTAAGGATCGACACTCCTTAAGTGTAGGTAGGGGATTGGCCTTCATGACACACCATTCCGTGCATTATGCCGAGATAGACCTATGCAACAGGTACATACCGCCGCACAGTGGGATACAAACGATAAAACTAGTAAAGAATATGACATTTGAGAACCGATAGAGATAACTCTTTGCCCGAAACGGGTATTTTGAAGATCTCTGCAAAAATATTCGGGCATCATTTATTTTTGGTTTTTTATGGACGCTTTTATCACCAAATCGGGTGATTTGAGAATGTCGGAAACCAAGCAACAATTGAATTGAATTGGCAAAACATAGGCTTATCTTGGTCTTGCTGTATCTCAAATGTGGACACAAACCTCCCCGCGGTGTCACCTATAACCTCCGTTAAAGGTAGTGAGCTAAAATGTTCCACAGGCGGGGCGTCCGGTTAGTTGCTTATGACCCGGAAAATTTGAAGAAATTACACTTGACAAACGAAGAAGAATAAAAACGAATTTCCCTATATTGACGACCCACGCAAACGTTTTAAGGACCATGATTTGCGTATCTGCACCTGGAATTTCCGCACTCTTAGCAGAGAGGGTGCAGTGTACGCACTTGCGGATGTGTTGGAGAAGTTCAGGGCGGACATTACTGCCATACAGGAAGTGCGATGAATCGGGAAGGGCTCCATAACAACACCGAGTTGTGACGCTCTATATTAAAGCTGTCATGAGAAGAGGCATAAATTAGGCTGTGGATTTGTGGTAAGTCGGAGACTGAAACAACTTGCCTCCAGGTTTACTCCGGTGGATGAGAGGCTATCCACAATCCGCATAAAAGCCAAATCCTTCAACATCAGCCTTATTTGTGCCCATGCCCCGAAGGAAGACCGCTGTCCCGCCCATGATATTAAAATCGTTCTGGGAGATTTTAATGCGAAGATAGGGAAGGAAGACATTTTTGGTCCAACAGTCGGAAAGTTTAGCCTCCACGAGATAACGTCCAGCAATGGGTTGAGGCTGATAGATTTCGCCGCGGCAAATACATGGTAGTATGTAGCACCAAATTTTAACATAAAAATATTCACAAAGCCACATGGCTGTCAAGCGACCAAAACACGAGGTACCAAATTTATCACGTTGTGATAGATGGAAGACATTCGTCCAGCGTGTTAGATGTACGATCGATCCGTGGAGCGAATATAGATTCGGATCATTACCTTGTTGCAGCAAAGGTTCGCACCCGTTTGAACATGGCGAGGAAAGTACGATCTGACACTGCACGGAAGCTGGACATTGAAAAGCTGCAAACACAACAAATGGTCAAACAATGAGTCAAAAACCAGAAGCAGACACTGCTGTCATTCAATAAAGGGTCAGTGAAAGTAGGTTTGTTGTTAAAGAACGATAGGATATAGTGGATGGTATGAACCTCCGGAATACCCTGCATACCCGGGCAAGCAAAGGAAGTTGGTTATTTTAACTTTAAACCTCAGGAAGGGCAAAAGTCGGGCGATGCCGACTGTATAATACCCTATACCTGCCCTATAAGTACAAGGTGGGAGCTATATCCAATTCTGAACCACTTTTGATGGTCGTCGGCGGATGTTTTCAGATGGGTTATTCAGCAACCCAAACTTCTCAGATAATGTGGTAGTTGATGAGGAAAACGTTGTACAAAGTTCATGCAAGATTGGTCAATAAATGCGCATGCAGTGCCTCTAGAAGTGTAAATCAAGCGATATGCATAAGTGGCAGCTATATCTAAATCTGAACCGATTTCTATGAAATTCGCCAGTAATATCGAGAATATTTTCTACCAAATTTCAAGGGAATCGTTTAACAAATGACCAATTTATTGCATTATTACTACAAATCGGACGAAAATATATATGGGAGCTATATCTAGATCTGAACCGATTTGGAGCAAACTTCTCAGATGTTGTGGTAGTTGATGAGGAAAGCGTTCTACAAAATTTATGCAAGATTGGTCAATAAATGCGCATGCAGTGGCTCTAGAAGTGTTAATCAAGCGATATGCATAAGTGGCAGCTAAATCAAAATCTGAACCAATTTTTATGAAATTCACCCGTAATGTTGGAAGTCATAGGAAAATTCTTCTACCAAATTTCGAGAGAATGGGTTAACAAATGACCATTTTATTGCATTATTACTGCAAATCGGACGTACATATACAATACGTGGGAGCTATATCTAAATCTGAACCGGTTTTTTCCAATTTGAATAAGCTTCGCCTCTAAGCCTAAAAACATGCCTGTACCAAATTTGAAGACGATCGGATGAAAATTGCGACCTGTAGTTTGTACACAAATTAACATGGGCAGGCAGACGGACAGACAGACAGACAGAGCGTAATGGAATCAGAAAGTGATTCTGAGTCGATCGGTATACTTATCATCTTTTGGGTGTTACAAACAAATTCCCTAAGTTATAATACCCTGTACCACAGTAGTGGTGTAGGGTATAAAAAGTCAGCAACTCATAAATACAGCGAAACATATTAGTATCAAACAGATGTTACTTTGGGACCGGGCCGAATCTCATATACCCTCCACCATGAAGGATAAATGAGATTCCTGATATAGCTCCCATGCAAACCGATATCCTCATTTTACTTCTTAAGTACCACTAGGGCGCAATTCTTATCCGATTTGATAGAAATTTTGTGCAATGGCGCATTTGTCAAGTTCTTTGCCCGGTATCTCTTTATAGACAAAGGAAAATGGATAAGAATTGTTATACTATTGGAGCTATTAGCAGATCCCATTGTGCAAAATGTCTACCAATTCGGATAAGAATTGCGCCCTAGTGGGACTTAACAAGTAAAATTGGGAGATCGGTTTGCATGGGAGCTATATTAAATAATGGAATGATCTAGACTAAATGAGGCACGTGTATTACAGGAAATGGAGGAAGTCACTGTAAAAAATTTTAGCTAAATCGGATAAGAATTACGCCCTCTAGAGGCTCAAGAAGATCGGGAGATTGGTTTATATGGGAGCTACATCAGGTTATGGACCGACTCAGACCATATTTGCCACTGCGCCAAATTTCAGCAAAATCGGATAAGAATTAGGCCCCCTAGAAACTCAAGAAGTAAAATCAAGATATCGGTTTATATGAAACAATATCAGGTTTTAGACCGATTCGACCCATAACTAGTACATCCAATAAATGTAATAGAAGACGTCACAGCACACAATTTCAGCCAAATCCAATATGAATAGCGCCCTCTAGAGTCTCGAGAAATCAATTCGGAAGGTCGGTTAATATGGCAGCTATATCAGGTTTTGACCAATTTGAACCATACTTGGCACTTAAGTTGGAAGTCATTGGAGAAGTCATTGCGCACGATTTCAGCAAATTCGGATGAGAATTGCGCCCTCTCGAGGCTCAAGGAACAAAATCAGGAGATTGGTTTAAAAGGGAGCTATATCTAAATATGGATCGATATAGCCCACTTACAATCTCAACCAACCTACACTAATAGAAAGTATTTGAGCAAAATTTCAAGCGCCTAGCTCTACTCCTTTCGAAAGTTAGTTGTTTTCCACAGACTGCCGGACGGACATGGCTAGATCGACTTAAAATGTCAAGACAATCAAGATTTTATATACTTTATGGGCCAATATTTCATGGTGTTACAAAAGGAATAGCGAAGTTTGTATACCCCCATCCTAGGGTGGAGGGTATAACAAGCTGTTCAGAAACAAAACCACTTCTCGACAGACGAAAATATCATTCCACAAGACCATGATACTACCCGTGTTGTAATATGGTTACGAAGAATGGGTACTAGTAAAAGCAGACGAAGTGGTACTTGGAGTGTTTGTCAGTTAAACGTGTTGAAACACACGAAGAATGAGTACTTGTAAGAGCAGACGAAGTGGTACTTGGAGTGGTTGTTAGTTAAACATGTTAAAACACAACGATTGCGTTGTTTGGGTAATATTACCAGAATTAATGAAGAAGCTCCAGCGATGTAGAGGCTTTGAAGATAAGCATTGTAGTACAGGCAAACGGGAAAGACTATAACTCTGATAGAAAGATCAAGTCAAGTAATACATCTCGCAACTAGGAGTCTAAAATTGAAGTAGTAGAGCAGAAGGTGGTGAGTTTGGAGTCAATTCTGAGCTCGGCTAGTGAATAAACGTTCTGTCATAGCCAATAAAGTTAGAAATTCAATTACTTTTGAATTGAATACCGCATTCTATCTCAGTTATTCAGTATACGGAAGTATCTAATCATGTAGAAAAAAAGTTGTCAGCTTGCTTTGAATTTTTTTCTAGTTGATGAAGCTCTCTTAGAACAAAATCATCATTTAAACGCCATATATGCCACATTGTCCATCAGCAACGCTATCGACTATCATTCGCTCAGGCACACATAAGAGTATGTGCAACATAATGATCTGAAGAAAGACAATGATGAGAAAGGCGATGACAATCCATTTGTGTCATATTCGCTCGATAGACAACAATGGGAGCTTATATATATAAATGGTTTAATTATTTTCTAAAATAAATTTAATAAAAAAGTTTTCAAACTTTGTGTTAAGAGAAATTGTCATTGATAGGTTGTCTGATAGAAATTTTTATTAAAACTTTGTTGCTGGAAATAGTTTATTAATATTAAAATGTTTCTTTAGAATCTAGAAATCATAAAAATTTTATTTTAACAAAAAAAATTTATAGAAAATTAGTTTTTAAAGAAAATTTCATTAAAACTTTGCCTTTGACAAAAGATTCCTTGATATATTGCCTTTGAAAAAATTTCATTGAAATGTTGTCTTTGGAAATAAAAACTTATCAAAATTTTGACCCCCTCTTATATCCAACCAACTACGCATTGGCCATAAAGCAATATCCGTATGTCATTGTTCAACCTGGCAAATTGAAATTGTTGCTAATAACAGAACGCAAAGCCGGCAAAACAAGAGACAGAGAAAGATATTTTTCCACATTGCAATCACATCGAATGGATGATACATGCGATGAGGGTTGGGATTTTTTCTCTCTCTCTCGTCGCTCGGCTGCCAACGATATCGGTGGCTTGATTTATGCTGATGCCAAGGATGGCAAAAGAATGCACAAGAATGCAAACGAGCGAGTGTAAGTACATGCGCCAACACACACCCACATGGGGCATGCAATGGTATGTGTAGTATGTATGACGAGTCGGGATGCGCTTTCATGTGCGAACAATTAGGTAAGCGTTTGTTTGCAGGATTCACATTCGCCTCTGATTTTCTGAGTAACAGATTATGATGGTCAAATGTCAGCCAGTCACTCTGTCCGACGGCCAGTCATTGTTATTATTGCCGCAACACGATGAAGATTGCTTTGTGGTGCTTGCTTGCATACATGTAAATGCCGCATCTGGTTCATTTGTCCGTCCAACCGTTCTTTCGTTCAATCAGCCCCCCAGTAAGTAAGAGATAATTTACGAATCATATTCCAATGTGAAAAGGTGGGTAGTTAGTCACAGGCAGCTTTATACAAGTTCGTTAGCAAATAAGCTATTCAAATTTCCACCGTGAAATGTGTGTTAAATATTTCTTTGAAAATTTGGCGAATGCTATTTGTGAACAAGACATGTAGAACTGGCTCATGTTGATTGCAAAGCAAATCTTCTCAATGGGTGCATTTAGGATGGATTATAGTGCATTGGGATTTCAAGGAACTTAAACTAGATATCAAATGACCACATGTACAGAGTCAGGTGCCCATAGGGCGCAATTAGCCTTTTGACGGCATTTCACAAAATATGCTTAATGCATAGCAATTAAAAGTGGGGAAAGTGAAGAAGCAAGCAATTATTGAAGTGCAGTTGCACTTCATGGCAAGAATAAGGTGTATGTGATTCAGGCAGGATTAAATGAAAATTACTTTGCAGCAAAAAAAACGCAGAATAATTTGAAATAAGCTCTCATCTTTAAAATTTTAATCTGAGTATAAAAAAAATGTTATAAATACTTGTAGACGATATCAAAAGCTTCACGAAACAGAATACGAGTTGGCCCCTACCTCCAATACATTGTAATATGCATTGCGTCAGAAGGGGCCTTTGCTTTTCTCAACATAAAAAAATACATTTTAAAGCAACCACAATATGTTAGCAATATATTACATGTTGAAGAAAATGTACATACCTTTCCAACGATGTATAACAGAAGATCTTAGAGTTAAACTAGCAGCTTCACTCGGACACCTTAGGTCCATAGTGTTTATCCTAAAAAGTAAGAAAGAAAGGGTATTATAAGGTATTATTTAAAAATAAAGAAGTTTTCAATAAAGGAAGACATCTTATATATAACAAGTAAACGCGTGCCAAGTTCGGCCGGGCCGAATCTTTTATACCCTCCAACATGGATCGCATTTATCGAGCTCTTGCCACGGTATCTCTTTTTAGGCAAACAAAGGATATAAGAAAAGATTTGCTTTGCTATTAGAGCGGTATCAAGATATGGTCCGGTTTGGACCACTATTAAATTATATGATGGAGACCTGTGTAAAATGTCAGCCAATTCGAATAAGAATTGCGTCCTTTGGGGGCTCAAGAAGTAAAATAGAGCGATCGTTTTATATGGGAGCTGTTTCGGGCTATAGACCGATTTAGACCCATAATACACACGTATGTTGATGGTCATGAGAGAATCCGTCGTACAAAATTTCAGGCAAATCGGATAATAATTGCGACCTCTAGAGGCTCAAGAAGTCAAGATCATAGATCGGTTTATATTACAGCTATATGAGGTTATGAACCGATTTGAACTATTCTTAGCACAGTTATTGAAAGTTATAACAAAAGACCTCATGCAAAATTTCAGCTAAATCGGATAATAATTTCGCCCTCTAGTGCCCTCAAGAAGTCAAGACCACAGATCGGTTTATATGGCAGCTATATTAGGTTATGGACCGATTTGAACCATACTTAGCACAGTTGTTGGATATCATAATAAAATACTTCGTGCAAAAACTCATTCAAATCGGATAAGAATTGCGCTTTCTAGAGGCTCAAGAAGTCAAGATCCAAGATCGGTTTATATGACAGCTATATCAAAACATGGACCGATATGGCCCATTTACAATACCAACCGACCTACACTAATAAGAAGTATTTGTGCAAAATTTCAAGCGGCTAGCTTTACTCCTTCGGAAATTAGCGTGCTTTCGCTTACGCTTTGCTTTGTCTTACGCCGAAACGACTGCCTTATCAAATTGCGAACATGCTTTTGAGTATGAGTGAGTAAAATCACTTAAGGAGGTTTGTATAGTACACTATAGATGATTGGAGATAGGCGATGGCACCCTTTGATCAAATCTGGACTACATTTGGCAGGAATTTGTAGGGATCTACCAAATCTTACTTTTGCAAGCTTCGTCGCAATCGAATGAAAAATGCCTCTTGGATGTGCTCAATCTTTTACATCGGGAAATCGGTCTTTAGGGCAGCTATATCCAAATATGGTCCGATCTAAATCGCATCTTACAGGAATGGGTAGGGGCCAAAACTCACTGTGCCATATTTCATGGAAATCGGATGAAAAATGGTACCCATATGTGCTCAATACTCTATATCGGGAGATCGGTCTATGTGGCAGCTATATATTAATATGGTCCGATCTGGACAACATTAAAAAAAAATGTGTAAAGATCTACCAAAACTCACCGTGCCCAATTTCATCGAAATCAGATTAAAAATGCTTCTTTTATAGGCTTAAAACTTTAAATTGGGAGATCGGTCTATGGGGCAGCTTTATCCAAATATGGTCCCGTCAATACCACATTTGAAAGGAATGGGAGGGGGAGAACTCGATATGCCGAATTTCATCGAAATTGGGTAGTAAATGGATCTCTTATGACCTTGATGTCCTATATCGGGAAATCGGGCAGTCGGTCTGTATGTCAGCTATATCCAAATATTGTCCGATCTTGATCACATTTCGCAAGAATGGGTAATGGTCTACGAGAACTTACTGTGCCAAATTTCATCGAAATCACACTCAAGACTTCATAACGGGAGGTCGGTCTATAAAGCGACTAACTATAGTGCGAATTTATGAGATCAGGAATTCAGTTTTATGTACAAGAAAAAGAAATTATGACAAGTAAAAGCGTGCTAAGTTCAACCGGGACGAATCTAAAGTACTCTCCATCATGGATCGCCTTTGTCCAGTTCTTTGTCCGATAGCTCTTTATAGCAAACAAAAGATAATAGATAAGAATTGGTGTGCCATTGAAGCTACACCAAGTTATGAGCCTATTGGAGCCATATTTGGGTTGGCTCTTGGAGACCAAAGTGGAAGTCATTGTGCATAATTTCAGCCAAATCGGATAATAGTTGCTCCCCGTAGAGGCTAATTGGGAGATCGGTTGATCAACCGATTTGGCCCATACTTGGCACCGTTGTTGAAAGTTATAACATAAAACTTCATCCAAAATTTCACCCAAATCGAATAATAGTTGCGCCCTCTATCGGCTCAAGAAACCAAGATCAGAGATCGGTTAATATGGCAGGTACATCAAATTAAGGATGTCATAACAAAACACCTCGCACAAAATTTAAGCCAAATTGGCTGAAGCCAAGATCCAAGATCGGCTTATGAGGCAGCTATGTGAAAACATGAACCGATATAGCCCATTTACCAATCTACACACCACACGGACGGAGATGAGTGATGGACAGGCGGACGGACAGAAGAACGCACAGATGGATGGACAGGGCCAAATGGACTTGGAATGTCAAGGCGATTAAGAATTGATATATTGGGTTGCCCAAAAAGTAATTGCGGTTTTTTCATATAGTCGGCGTTGACAAATTTTTTCACAGCTTGTGACTCTGTAATTGCATTCTTTCTTCTGTCAGTTATCAGCTGTTACTTTTAGCTTGCTTTAGAAAAAAGTGTAAAAATGTATATTTGATTAAAGTTCATTCTAAGTTTTATTAAAAATGCATTTACTTTCTTTTAAAAAATCCGCAATTACTTTTTGGGCAACCCAATACTTTGTTGCGTTTCATATCAAAATTTCGATATGTTACATCCTATGGTGGAGGGTATAACAAAATGGTGGAAAATGTTTTTAGGTACCAAAATACCTGCAAATTTCTTAAAAAAAAAAGTGTTTATAGGGTAAATACCCAATAGATACCCACGCATTGGGAATTTACACGATAGAATTTAATCGCTAGCGATGACCAAAAAAGGTGTACCGCTTGCGATGTCATGATGATGTCAGGGCAACTTGGGCGGTTTAGCAGTGGCAGACACAATTTTGACATCTTGGAATGAGTGTGCTAGGGTCTTATTGGGAACCTTCATTTCCTACGGAAACTGCCTCCCAGTATGGAGATGATTATGCTAGGCTATACTCGATCATGTCAAATCGACTTTCCTTCGTTGTGTTGAAGAAGATTATTCCTTGTACCTAGAAATATGCCCGAACCATGGCCATACCGAAATCGCTTGATCGATTGAGGAGCAAAATAAGAACATATCAAGGCATCAGCTTTTCTCTCAATGCTATCAAAGTTACTGATAATGATTATTGTGACAAGATTTCGGGAGGATACATCACCATACCAGAATACATCACAATACCAGGTTGCGGAAAAAAATGAAAGATGAACTACAGCCTTTGCTTGGCGTATATAAATTTTGAAGCTTGAAAAGTAGGAAAATTTCATCCTGCTATATTTTCAATGAGTGGTAATTCCATGGGTAATGAAAATTTTAAGTTACTGGACATAAATAAATTAATCTGAAAAAATTCTTAAACCAACGCCAAACGATATTTGTGTTACAACGACATTTGTCACTGAGCGCAACCTCTTCTCGATAATATAAAAAGTCATTCTTTGATAAAAAAATCTTAATTTCTCAGCTGTCTTTGCAACATATTTCTCTCTTTTAATTAATTGTTCATGTACAACGATGAGATCAATTCAATTAAATATTCATGTAAATATTACTTTTGCCATCACTACTATGCTTTGTAATTGTGTGAGTTGGCAACAGTGTGTGTGAAGGAAAAAATAACATTGAATTGTTACAAAAGTGCGACAGCTGTAACAACGGAAATACATTTTCCTTAACCACTGAACCATGATGACAGTCAAATACAGAATTGCTTCTTTTTAATTCAATATCCAATTATTTTTATTCCATATTCAATTCGATTGTGCGAGAGTGTCGATAAAGTCACAGTCGACGCCAACATCTCTGCGCACGAGCATGTGTTGGGCACAACATTTGCTGAACCAATAAGCGGCCCCCGATGCTGCTGCTTCTGATGCTAAACGAATAAAATCGCTTCACAAAAGAAAATTGAAAAAAACAGCACAAAAAATTTAGAAATTTCTTTTTCAAAGTATTTGATTATATTTCCCGTTGCAAGCAAAAAGAACACACACACACACACCCATACACTCATAGGACCAGATGTTCATTTTTGGTGCACACCGAAATGATTGGACGATTGAGCAGAGAAGAGCAACAAGCTTTAATTGTATCTATTGTCCTTGTATTATGATTTTAAAATGTATTTTTATATGAAAAAATGTTTTTCTGGGCAAAATCAAATAAATTTTATATCGTATGAATTTCAAACGATTTTTAATTCAAACAATTAAATCAAGCAATTAATTTTACTATTCTTCTTTACTTTGCCCATTATCGATAATGTTATTAATATTCCACCCAAAACAAAACAAAATCTATGGACACAAGACGATAAAATAGAAAATATGACAACTATTGGGTTGCCCAAAAAGTATTTGCGGATTTTTCATATAGTCGGCGTTGACAAATTTTTTCACAGCTTGTGACTCTGTAATTGCATTCTTTCTTCTGTCAGTTATCAGCTGTTACTTTTAGCTTGCTTTAGAAAAAAGTGTAAAAAAAGTATATTTGATTAAAGTTCATTCTAAATTTTATTAAAATTGCATTTACTTTCTTTTAAAAAATCCGCAACTACTTTTTGGGCAACCCAAATTATATCCAATCCGATATAAAAAATTCTATTAGAAAAAAGAAAAGTACTCGAAAATTACACCTAGAAACAAAAGAATGGTAAATTCGCGATTACTTCCATTATTTCAAAATGTTGACAAAAATTGCATGAAAAATTAGGAACTATGGCCAATTTTTTATCGTATTTCTTCTAAATTGTTGGAAATGATCTCTAATTATTCAAATATTTGATAAGAGGATTAGTTAAGGAGATATCAACTATTAATATATCGAATTTTCGGAAGCGATTACGAATTAACCTTACTTTTATTCTACAAGGTTTAATTAAGGAGATAGGTTAGGTTTAAGTGTCCGTCTGCCATCAGACTCACCTAAACGTTTTCGTCCATTGTAATACCACAGGAACAGAAGAAGCGATTACGAATTAACCTTACTTTTATTCTACAAGGTTTAATTAAGGAGATAGGTTAGGTTCAAGTGTCAGTCTGCCATCAGACTCTTTTTGACGCTTTCGTCCATTGTGTTACCACAGAAACAGAAGAAGGAAGATATATTCTAGTTCCTACTGTTGAACCATCCAGATCGGTTTAAAAAGTCCAATATCTTGCGAATGTTCACATCCGATAAGTCAGACAGGTTCTCTAAGAAATGAGAACCTAGAGTGGAACTCCTTCTGACTGCTAGTGCTGGACACACACACAGAAGGTGTTCTATAGTCTCTCCTTCTTCGACGTTCTCACAGCTTCTGCAAAAGTCATTACTGAACCGTCAGTCGGTCGGCATGTTTTCCGATTATATAGTAACCTGCCTTGGCGGACACAATGACTGAGACATCTGTTCTAGACAGTGATAGTAAAGCGGTACACCTCTCAAGTCTAGATTAGGCCACATAGTTTTGGAATGCTCACAGCCCCCTCTTTGTGATCACCTGTAATTCGTTGTCCCTCGGGCCTGGTTATGAAAACTTAGCTTACATGTCGCTAGAGGCATACCCACAGATTTCAGTTTCCCTGGAAAGTGAAGGTAGGTCCTTATCCCGCAAGCTCGTCCGCTTTACAATTCCCTGCGATATCTCTGTAGGCCCGCACCCAGAACAGGTGAATTTTGAATTGTTCAGCCACCTCGTTAAGAGATCTACCACAGTCGAGGGCTGTTTTCATGTTCAGAAATACTTTTTCCCGGGGACTCAATGGCTGTCTGAGAAGATATTTATGCCAATCGTCGTAATGACATTATATCTTAGCCATTTCGCCATTTCCTTAAGGATCTCCGCTTGATACACACTGCAGTGGTAGGTTAATCTTTTCGGTATGACCAGTTCTAGATCTTAAGAGTACAACCAAAGCACACCTGGTCGTTTAGGGATATCTTAATTCTTATCGGTTCCATCAGGAATAGTCGTACAGTACTTTTACCAAAAAGGTGCTCAGGTAGGAACATCGGAATAAGATATTCTTCCTCAGTGCGGCCGTGATGCACAAACAAGCCATCCTTTGGAGATACCAACATTTCAAGTTTTCCAAGTCAAAAATGCATGTCTTGACCGATTTCCGTCAAAATTTCGAATTTTTGGAAGTCATAACGAATCAACCATATTTTTGTTCTACGGGGCTTAGTTAAGGAGATATTGACATTTAAAGTTTCTTAAGTCAAAAATTTTTATTTTTTGAAAATTTTTATCAGAATTTCGAATTTTTGGAAGTGATCACGAATAAACCTTAATTTTGTTCTACGGGGCTTAGTTAAGGAGATATGATGGTCATTTTAAGTTTTGCAAGTGAAAATATAATCTTTTGTCGAATTAACCTTACGTTTGCTCTACGAGGCTTAGTCAAGGAGATATAGCCACCGAAAGTTTCAAGTCAAAAATTAATTTTTTGGTCGATTTTTATCAAAATTTTGAATTTTTGGAAGTGATCAAAAATAAAGTTTTCCAAGTCAAAAAATTAATTTTTTGGTAGATTTTTATAAAAATTGCGAATTTTTGAAAGTGAACACGAATTAACCTTACTATTGCTCTACGAGGCTTAGTTAAGGAGATATGGCCATATAAAATTTTCCTAGTAAAAAATTAATTTTTTGGTCGATTTTCATCAAAATTTTGAATTTTCGGAAGTGATCACTATTTAACCGTACTTTTGCTCTACGAGGCTTAGTTAAGGTTATGGTCATTTTAAGTTTTCCAAGTCAAAAATTAAATTTTTTTGCGATTTTCATCAAAACTTCGTATTTGTAGAAGTGATCGCGAATGAACCTTACTTTTGCTCTACGAGGCTTAGTTAAGAAGATATGGTAATTTTAAGTTTTTCAAGTCAAAAATTTATTTTTTGTGTGGTTTTCATCACCAATATAATTTTCGAAGTGGAATACTAATTTTTTTGAATTGTTGGAGGTGACCACGTTTTGAAATTTTCTAAGTAAAAAATTAAATTTTTTGGACGAGATATGGCTCATTCACGATAGAAACCATACGACGCCCATAGAGTCTGATGAAGTTCGACTGCCACGCCAAACTAGGAAAATTCTAGCTCAACTAAGAATCACCTTCTAGTCTATAGTGGCAACCACCACCCAGAGACATCAGACGAATTATTATAATATACTCTACGAAGACAAAACACCTTTACTGGGAAAAGTAACGTGAAGTTTTGCAAAGCATTCATGAGCTATCGGTGACGAAAACTGTGAGTAGCTTCCTAGTGTATGCCGTTCTTGGAGGCTTTCCGTCACCACATTGCATTTGACGAACTTTCACAAAAATATTTCACTCGAATAATTGTGCAGCAAGATCATCAAAACTTTAAAATATTTTCCTACCATTTCATGCGTGAAACTGCTACTAAATCCTTTAATTAGTAATGAGCCTTAACGAAAGTTTCACTTCTCACTTAATTCTTGTGGTAGTACCAAAAGTTAATTCCACCAAAGGACATTCGTTTTACGAAAAGTAAGAAAAGTTTTTGTGGTTTATATACTCGAATTTTATTGTCCTCCCAGGTGGAACATAATGACGATGACTGTTAAGTCAAAGAGTTTAGCTCACGTTGCTTAATAAAAGATTCTAATTGACATAAAAACTAAAATCCTTAAAAAAAGCAGTTTAACGTTCCGGTCTTTGGGTTTTTTTCTTCGTCTTTGTTTTGAGGTTATTGGTGGTGACCAAATAAAGACTGTAATTAACACAGTTTTATAGTGAAAAGCTTTTACAACTTGAAGAAATCACCCCAAGGACTTGCATCATCTTCAGATGAACATCAAAGGACAGCGAGAACATGGGCATACACACACACACTACCAAGGGTACGAGGAAGACCTATGATGAACATTCTAAACTAAAACTAACAATAAAGCATATAACGGTAAGCTTGCATTGACTATGACACACACATACACACTCAGAACAAGGCTGAATAACGTTAAGGACGATGCTTATGAACACACACATACAGGTACATTCCCAGTCACATAAGCAAAACTATAAAATGAACCACTAACGACATGCTGCAGGACAAACCTTAAGAGTTCGTTCGTACACTTAGCATGCGTTTTTTTTTTTTCACTATGTGCAAAATAGCAGTAACAATGACATAAACGCACATTTTAGGGCCTATGGTGGTAGATGAGATACCCTATTTGCGTATTTGCAGTAAAATTTAAAAAAGTTTTCTAACGAAAGATGAAACGCATCCCATAGTGTTTGGTGTGTTGTGATCTCTGGCTTTCATTTTCCATTGCAAAAAATTACCTATAATTGTGCTCATCTCGAAAGAGAAACAAACCAAAAATTGTGAAATCAAATGATCTTCGCCCTTACAGGCAAATTTGAAAATAAAAGTTCGGTAGAGATTGTCGGGATTCGATCCTGGACATACGGAACAACAGCCAGTGCCATTACCATTATCTAGCGTTCGAAGCTATCAATACAACTTCCAAAAGATGCACAAAAGACATGTGTATGCCATTGAAGCAATCGTCTGCACGGAAGCTGGACATCGGAAAGCTGCAAACATAACAGGTGGCTGACCCTAATTGCTTGAAGATAGCACTGCCGGTCCCAATAGTGTAGCAGCGCAATGGCAAGCTATATCCCACTACATGAAAAGAGCTGCAACATCCGCACATGGGTACCGAAAGCCTCTCCCAAGAAACCCATGGTACGATCAGGATTGCCAAAAAGCTACTGAAGAAGAAGGAGACGGAAAGACGAGAGTATGAGCGGATCGAGATATTCAGAAACTAAAATGAAGTCCGAAAGATCAACCAAAGAATTGATGGCTTCGGTACAGTCACTTCCTTAAGCAGAGACAAAGAAGTAAATCTGATAACTGACACAGATAGTGTACTGAGGATATGGAAGGAACACTTCTCCCAGCTGTTGGTGCCCGATGATGGTTACCATGAGTATAGCCCAGAACCAATCCCTGATGATGGTAAAGAATGTGTATCACCCAGTCAGAACGAGGTCCATGTATCAGTTACCCATGCATCATTGTTTTTCAATAAGGCAGCAGGAGCCGATGGTTTGCCGGCTGAGTTGAAGAACGTAGGCGACACGCTGATAAGTCATCGTCTGCGCAATCTGGATAGAAGAACGCAGACCCGATGATTGGAACCTCAGCATATTATGTCCAGTACACAAGAAAGGGGACAAGGCGGAATGTGACGATTGCAGAGTAATAAGTCTCCTCCTCACCGCATTTAATATACTTTCGAGCGTACTGTGTGAAAGATTAAATTATAAAGTCAAGGAAACAATTAGGCCACATCAGTGTGGCTTTATACCTGTTAAAGCCACCATAGACCAGATATTTAAACTGCGCTAAATCCTGGAAAAACCCCAAGAAGGACAAATCAACACCTGTCATCTTTTCGCTGACTACAAAGCCGCCTTTGACAGCCCTATACGTTCAAAGATATTTCAAGCCATATCTGAGTTTGGTATTCTTGCAAAACTGTGACGACTTTGCTGATACACGCTCGTCAGTTAAAATAGGAAATAACCTCTCCGAACCGTTCAATACCTAACGTGGTTTCAGACAGGGGGACAGCCTATCGTGTGATCTCTTTAATATCCTGCCGGAGAAGATTATGCGAGAAACTGGTGTCAACACGCATAGTACACTTCTCACAAGAGAACAAATCTTTCTCGCCTATGCCGACGACATCGATATTATGGGTCGGTCACTGGAAGAAGCATTTGCGCCCTTTGAAGATATCGAAATATTGGGTTGCCCAAAAAGTAATTGCGGATTTTTTAAAAGAAAATAAATGCATTTCTAATAAAACTTAGAATGAAGTTTGATCAAATATTATTTTTTTACACTTTTTTTCTAAAGCACGCTAAAAGTAACAGCTGATAACTGACAGAAGAAAGAATGCAATTACAGAGTCACAAGCTGTGAAAAAATTTGCCAACGCCGACTATATGAAAAATCCGCAATTACTTTTTGGGCAACCCAATATAATCCACGAGAGTGGGTTTGGCAGTGAATGGAGATGGGACGAAGTGGATGGTGTCAAATCCTACAAAGCCCTGTAAGCCGGAGCAGATAAAAATAATGGAGAAAGTTGGAAACTACTTTGGGATAGTCAGCAACTTTATCTACATTAACACCTCCGTAATCGAAACAAACGACACCAGTTGTAAAATAAAATTAAGGATAATGTTAGCTAACAGGACACTGATACTATCCGTGCTGTAGTATGTCTAGGAAGTATGGGTACTTGGCTAGATCATATGATCATGAGAGCGCAAAAGGGAAAGACCAAAACTCCGATGGAGTGACCAAGTAGAGAGCGACATCTCAAAACTGCATGTCAGAGATTGGGGAAGAAGCGCAGAAAATCGAGTAGCTTGGACATCCATTCTACTTTCGCCTAGAGGAGTAAATTTTCTGTAACGGCCGATTGAATAAAGTTTATTGGCATTGAAATTTCACCAACTGTCACCGACGTGGGACATCGTTCGTAAATCCTATGATATCGATGCTGTCTGCATGGTTTGGAATAGAGGATGTGTAGAATTTAAATAGTGTAGTAGATATAACCCCACCTAGGAGAACTCCCTGTTTCAATCTCCATATGCCGACTTCTTATTTCTCGTTAGACTGTAATTCTAAAAAGTGTGGCTGAGTGTATTGAAAACTTTCGTTAGGTCAAGGGCCAGGAAAACCATTCTGTGGCATAGCTTAACGGGTTTGAGACCTTGGCTAATATGTTCAATGATAGTGCGGCCAGGATTCCAAAAAATCATCGGGAAGGGTAGCAAGTCAAAGCTCGGCTACTGGCGAGAAAAGAGTCTATACGTTTCTCTTATACTCGAATTCTTTCCAAGCTTTAGTAGCGGGATCACGCAAACAATTTTTCATTTGACCACCACTACACTAAAATTCTTTCGGATCATTAACTGCTATATCACCAAAAGTGACTTAGGTCCTATTATCGCTTCTGACGGAGTTCGAGAGTGACTTGAACGTAGACAATAGCTTACCAATACCGGTGCTTCTAGTGTTCTGACCATAAATTCTGATTATGTTTCTTGACCATATTTTTAATTGAAGCGACGAAACCCAGCACCATCGATTGCAAGTTCAGCTGCCCTCGTCGGGAAATTGAGCCTCACCTGACGAGAGAAGGGAAATCGATCTATATGATTATACCAAGTGGACAGGGCCCGCTCCACTGCGCCTTCTTTTACTTTGTTATTATACCCTCCACCATAGGATGGGGGGTATACTAATTTCGTCATTCTGTTTGTAACTACTCGAAATATTCGTCTGAGACCCCATAAAGTATATATATTCTTGATCGTCGTGACATTTTATATCGATCTAGCCATGTCCGTCCGTCGGTCTGTCGAAAGCACGCTAACTTCCGAAGGAGTAAAGCTAGCCGCTTGAAATTTTGCACAAATACTTCTTATTAGTGTAGGTCGGTTGGTATTGTAAATGGGCCATATCGGTCCATGTTTTGATATAGCTGCCATATAAACCGATCTTGGATATTTACTTCTTGAGCCTCTAGAGTGCGCAATTCTTATCCGATTGGAATGAAATTTTGCACGACGTGTTTTGTTATGATGTCCAACAACTGTATCATGTATGGTTCAAATCGGTCCATAACCTGATATAGCTGTCATATAAACCGATCTTGAGTCTTGACTTCTTGAGCCTCTAGAGGACATAATTCTTATCCGATTGGAATGAATTTTGGCACGACGTGTTTTGTTATGATATCCAACAACTGTGCCAAGTATGGTTCAAGTCGGTCCATAACCTGATATAGCTGTCATATAAACCGATCTTGAGTCTTGTCTTCTTGAGCCTCTAGAGGACATAATTCTTATCCGATTGGAATGAATTTTGGCACGACGTGTTTTGTTATGATATCCAACAACTTTGCCAAGTATAGTTGAAATCGCTTCATAACCTGATGTAGCTGTCATATTAACAGATATAGGGACTGGACTTCTTGAGCCTCTGGAGGTCGAAATTATTATCCGATTTGCCTGAAATTTTGTACGACGGATTCTCTCATGACCATCAACATACGTGTTTATTATGGTCTGAATCGGTCTATAGCCCGATACAGCTCCCATATAAATCGATCTCTCTATTTTACTTCCAGAGCCCCCAAAGGGCGCAATTCTTATTCTAATTGGCTGACATTTTACACAGGTCTCAACAGGTAATTGTGGTCCAAACCGGACCATATCTTGATATCGCTCTAATAGCAGAGCAAATCTGGGAAAAGATGCGATCCATAGATGGAGGGTATATAAGATTCGACCCGGCCGAACTTAGCACGCTTTTACTTGTTTTATCTGACACGGTCAGGAAAAAAGTTCTATCTGTGGGTGCTGGTACGGCCTTTAAGATTTTTCGCCCCAATGTGGATGACATATTGGAGCTCTACTCCCAGATTTCCTTTATTGACCCTTATATTGCCATGGTCGGCAAATATGTCCAGTATGGGGATGTTTTTGGGGGTGAGGTGGTACCCCATGTATCAGATTCATGCTCTAGTCTCAAAAACCGCTCATTTGATCCCAATATTGTCATTATTGGTTTAAATTTACATTTGTCGGGCTTTGGAGGTGGCGCGGCATCCTAGATATCCCACCCTAAATAAGGATACCCAATTTCTGTTTTTCAGTTATTATAAACAAACTAAATTTCACTTAAATCGTCCCATCCATCTCTGAGATCCGGCGTTTTTAATAATAGGGTAAGTGGAGGTACCAAGCCATGTAAAACTTCTCTCCAAAGAGGTGTCGCACTGCGGCACGCCGTTCTGAATCGGCAATAAAAAGAAGGGCCCCTTATCATTGAGCTTAAACTTGAATCGGACTGCACTCATTGATAGGTGAGAAGTTTGCCCCTGTACCTTAGTGGAATGTTAATGGGCAAAATTTGCAATTTTGGAGGGTCCGACCATTATTGTTTGGATGTTAGATCTACTTCATTCTCTTGGTTTTGGAGGTGGATTGGAGTAGCCAACCCTTTGCCCCGAAAGTTGATATCAGATTTATACTCCACTCCCTTAAAACCACAGTTGAGCTACATTTTGCTATAGTCTGCATATGTGTGATTCAGGGGCAGTTCATGAGATGAGTCGTCCCTGAAATACTTGGCCATAAAATGGTCCTTTTTGCTATAATCCACAAATATGTCCAGTTTGAGGGGTAAGCAGGATGGAGCGGTCACCCACATACTTAGAGCTGTAAAAATATCAACATCGTGCTCTACTCTCAAATTTATTTTATCTGAGCCGCAATTGTAGTAGGTTTAGGGGGAGTTTATGGGGTGAAGCGACCCCCAAACACTTGGCCTCAAAATTGGATATCCAATTCGTCTTCAACTATCAAATACCTATTATTTGAGCCCCTTATAGGCATAGTAGGCGAACATGACCGGTTTTGTTTGAGCCCCGTAATGTCAAGCTTTTTGAAGGTGGCTATCAAGATATTCAAGAATACGGGCCTCATTAAACACTTACTAATTTTTTGCATTGGTTATCTACATTCAAAATCATATTTCAAAGCTAACACTTGGGTTAACACGTTTTTAAAAAAAACCGCAGGCCCTCCTGTGTCTATCCCAATTTAAGGGAAAAAAGTGTACTCTCATACCAAAGACCTTTTATTGCTGTCCTATTCTATCCTGATCGACCTTCATTTATTATTTTTAAATCATTTTTTTTGGCTAGGATGGCGATTGCCCTCTGATACTTCCATTCATTTGAATACAAAATATTCCCGGTCGTCCCACATGACAGTTTGGTGTTGTTTTTATTGGGAGGAAAGGGTGGTCCTCCCAACGCTAAGATCTATTTATTTCAGTCCTTTAATATCGAAATCTACATGTGCGGGTGAACGGCAGGACGTGACTCAGATACTTGAATCCTTATATCAACATTAGATCCGAACTCTACTGTCATAGACCTTTCGTTTAATTCCCATAATACTCCGATCTAACTACACCTCTTATTGACGCGTATTAGGTGGGTGGGAAGGTCCCATACTCTGTCCCAAATGTGTATATCAGATTCGTAGTCAAGTCTCAAAGACCTATCATTTTGTACCCATTTTGTGATTTTGAACATTCATACCCGTTTTGGGGGATTTTGGGGTTGAAGAGGGCCCGTAGACATCTGAGACCAAATTCTTATAACAGATGTGTACTCAACTTCCAAACAACTTTCGTTTGAAGCCCATATTGTCCCTATCGGTAAATATGTCCTGCGGGGGTTTTTGGGGGTGGGGAGGCCCATCAGATATTAAGGAAAACGTTTTTATATCACCTTTTTACTACACGTTCAAATACTTTTCATTTAATATCCATATTGTCGCAATCGGTAAATATATCCTGCTGGGGATTTTGGGGGGTGGGGAGGCCCCTCAGACACCAAGGAATACATTTTTTTGTCAGATTTGTACTCTACTTTAAATAACCTTTCATTTGATATCCATATTGCCCAAAGTGGTAAAAAGTGTCCTCTTAGGTGGTGTTTTTGGGAGTGGGGAACCCCTGACACTTAAAGTGTCGGGGGGTTCACCATTTTAATACCAAATTCGTACTCTAATCTTAAATACCTTTCATTTGATACCCATATTGTCCCATTCGGTAAACATGCCCGCTCGGGTGGGTTTTGGGATGGGGCGTCCCCCCAGGTTATTTGACCCCAAAGTTTTGTACAAATTGTATGTTTTCGAAGTACCATAAGGTGGCATGCAAATTCGCTTAAATCGGTGCACCCATCTCCGAGATCTGGCGTTTTTGAAAATGAGGGTATGAGGGAGGGTCCACCTCCCCTTCGTATATCAAAAAATTTAGTGCTCTATTTTCACGGAGGCTCAAACTCTACCATCTGTGAAAATTTCATGAAAATCGGTTCGGCCGTTTTTGAGTCTATATGGAACAGAAAAAAAACAATAAACAAACAAACAAAGCCCAACAATTTCATTTCTATATAATAAATCTCGCTCGAATCCTTTCCTGATTTCAGCAGCGGGATAATTCTGCCCATTTCTCAGATCGCGAACTTTGAGTATGTCTAGAGACAGAGTCTTGACGCTTCGAACGACGTTCGTAACTTCGTCCACAGTAAATTGTAAACGACTTACTTTTGGCCAACCACTCTCGAGATGCTCAATAATTTGACGTTGGAACCACAGGGGAATTTTTTCGGATCAGTTACTGCTACTTCGCCAAAAGTGACTGAGGTCATATCATCCCTAATGTATCAGTGCCTATCATACCTTCTGGCTTGACAGTAGACTTCAAAATTCCTAGCTTTTAATTCCGCGTATTTTCGTTAATTTCCATCTTTGTAGGAGTGGAGCTACAAATAGGATAGGATGTCTTCGTCTGAAAATTGGACCTCACCACGGTTATTCGAACAGCTGCTGTAAATCGAGTGGCTGCTGCTTTAATGACATTCCAGTTGTCAAGATACGTCGCACAGTGAATGGCGTAAAAATTAGAAATAAGTTCACAATTTTTTTATCGGTCAATCTGAGCGGTAAAAAGTGTTTTAGACATTTGTGGGGGAGGATATAGGCTTCCAGAAAAATGGCGTTGTTTTTCTGCTTCTTTAATACAGAGTGAGATAAAGGATGTCAAAGTTGACTTGTCAAGTTCTTTGCCCGATATCTTTTTATAGGCAAACAAAAAAAAATGGATAAGAATTGCTATGCCATTGGAGTTGGACTGCTATGGCGAAGAGTGCAACATAAGAATCATACAACAGGTTCCGCGAACATGTTGTCGTGGCATAGGCGGAGCGATGAGGACCACCTCCACTAGGCCACTGGAGACTATTCTAGATATCCGACCCATAGACATACAGTTAGCCACTGCTGCTATGAGACTTTAGGGATGGGAGAATGGAATGAGGATGGGTGCAGCTCATACCATTGCGGTATAATCGAGGCGACAATAGGAAACCTGGAAGGAAGGGAAGAGCTTGAAGAACTGAGACGACACTTGAAGCTTAGTGCGAGGCACTGCTGCCAGCGGCACAGTCTTGGACTGACGAAACCCTAGCATTGCTATATGGAAGATCATATTACACGGATGAATCAAAGCTAGAGGGCAGAGAAGGCCTGGGGGTCTACATTGCGAACCCAAGGACTGAGAGCTGTTGTAGACTGCTGGCCATAAACGGTCATGCAGGCGGAGATCCGGGCTTTCACGGAATGCGTGAGGTAGTATGGTGCTAACGACAGGACGTCGAGTGTGAACATCTTTACGGACATTAAAATGGTCCTAAGTGCAATAACAACCAGGACAGTAAGGCCACGAGCATTCTTGCAGTGTAAGGGGAGACTAATGCCTTCTCTGAGGACGGCACAATCCGCACCATTTGTGTGCCGGGCTATAACGGCGTAAGGGGGAACAAAAGGGCAGACGATTTGGCAGTGTAGGGCAGAGGACTACCATCAAGAAACTTGGTTAATCCGAAGCCTTTCGGATCGACGCAGTCCGAGTTAAGAGCGTGGGTGACGAACATGGAGCAACAAAACAGTCGGTAGGACGGGGAATATCCTATGGAGAGATCCGGATCGCGAGAGGACTAGGCCATTACTGAGTGGAAGTAAGTATAGCTTTTGGTACTAAAACGGGCTCACTTATGCAATATCGGTGCGGCAAGTGATAGCTTGTGTAGGGCAAGTGGGGAAGATGACGAGACGTTGGGTCATTTGCTTTGCCATTGCCCGGCTTTCGCGGCTAGTACCGGTAGCCGCGAAAGCCGGGGATACACAACCAGACATGAACCATCTTAGGGGAGTGGTATGGAAAACAATTAAGGATTTTTTAGGTAGCACGGAATTCCTAACTTAGAGTTTCTTTTTCGAGATTACTTTTTAGTTTTTAGAGCGCACAACAAGCCGATTACAGGCTTAGATGTATGTCCAACGTGGCATGGGGCGGATTAATATCTGCACCCTCTTGTCTACCAAACCTAACCTAACCTAGCAGTGGATAATCACCGTTAGCAAAATTTTTTCTTATATTGGGTTGCCCAAAAAGTAATTGCGGATTTTTCATATAGTTGGCGTTGACAATTTTTTTTTCACAGCTTGTGACTCTGTAATTGCATTTTTTCTTCCGTCTGTTATCAGCTGTTACTTTTAGCTTGCTTTAGAAAAAAAGTGTAAAAAAGTATATTTGATTAAAGTTCATTCTAAATTTTACTAAAAATGCATTTACTTTCTTTTAAAAAATCCGCAATTACTTTTTGGGCAACCCAATATTTTCGCCAGAATTCGAACCAAGGTGTTCAGAGTCATGAGCAGACATTCTAACATTCGCGCTACGGTGGCCTCCACTATGTGCAGTATGCAATTGCCATCTGTTGCATTATGAGGTTCAGCTACTGAATTAAGTACGTATTTCCATAAATGTTTCTCTAACAAATAAAACTACTCATTGTAGAGTGCCTTGGCTATCCAAGAAAATGTCTGCTCTTTGCACATATCCACTGTGAGTGGTGGTGATGAGAGGTTTGTGCGACTGATGATGATGACAATCATAACTTTGTCATCAAGTGTATACCCAAAAGCGTACAGAAATGTATGTTTGATGATTGCATATGCAACAACAAAGGGAAGGCAACAACAACCACAGTCATAGAAAAGTATCTTACATATCTACAACAACACAAAAATTCCTTGAATCTGCAGAAAAAGGCTGTAACTTATCCAAAGACAGACACGATGACAGTCTAAAAGTACGTTGTAATATTCAACTAAGGACTGTCAAAGGGATGTGGTCATAAAATTACCATTAATAGTGACTTTCCTCTAGAGTTTTCCTACGGGGCAATGGGAGTTGATAGACAGAGTTTACTTTGCCTTTTGGAGCCATAAAAATATGTTAAAATTTATGTCTAAAAGTTGTAATTATTATCTACAGTTTTGGGGGAAAGGTATATGGTTTAGCCGGGTCTTAAGAGACTGAATAAACCATATGCAGAGGAACTGGTGAATAACCTAGGAGTCCCATGTCAAAAAAGGGAGAGAGTAGAACAGGACAGGGCAATTTATCGCAACTCCGTGACCACCATAAATAACCTGTTACGTATGCTGACTGAGGAGGGATTTGAACCCGTCTGATATGTAGACGATATTATACTACTTGTAAGAGGTAAGCATCCGAGTCAACTATGCAGAAGGGGCGAAAGGATCTTGCAGATGCAATACGACTGGGCTAGACCAGGCGTCTCAATGCTAACTGACTGAATTCTGCCTGTTCACGAGAAAGGCGAATGTGGGCCAATTTGATGCACCATGTTTCCTCAACGGAACGATTTCCATACCTGACAATATCAAATACTTAGGTCCTCCAGTAAACGGGCTTTTACGGAGTTAGTGCTGGTCTCATTATCGGCTCCCTCTTCGTTAGGGTCTATTGAGTCTTTAGTCACTGCACTGCCTGAAGTTTTAAGATGAAAACCTTTGCTGCAAAGTCGGAGTCGATCAATTTTCCCTGGGGTCGAGTAAATTATCTCTACACTGACAGAAAAAATGTTTTCACAAAAAAATTACTTTCAAAGAAAAGAAATTCATTAAAAAATTGTCTTTAGAAAAAATTTCTATTAATTTTGTCTTTAGAAAAATTATATTCAAAGAAAAGAAATTCATTATATGTGACCTTAATGACCAATCGAATGCTACACATAAAGAGGAGATTATTTAATGGGTATTGAAGTAGGGAGATAGCCAGATTTTTCAGAAAAATAGGTACAAGGATACCACACCTCTGGTAAACGCGTTTCCAACACCATCGTGAATCATATCCGGCCTACAGTTCACGTCACTCCGTTTGTTATCATTGCCCAACAATTACATGAAATTTCACAGATAACTTTTTCGTCCATAGGCAGGTTAAGTCCGTAGATATCCTATTTTGGACTATGTGTTGATGTTGTAGCCACACTCTCATGTGGAGGTAGCGATCCTCGTCAAGCTCCTGTAGGTGAGCAAGCTCCTTCAGGTCCAAAGGACCAAGTGCCGCCCGACCTCTCACTGAAACCCTCCATTCTGTACCGCTGATTGTCCGCCGTTGCAGCTACTTCGTATGGAGCATTCCACTCTCCGCAACCTGTGGACGCGCCCGGTAGCTCGCAGCTAAGCTACTCGTGATAGCAATGAACACACAGATCGGACATCAATCCAGCCTGTGTGGTGCTCACAGCTATCCCGTGCCGGGCATATCGGACTATATCTTTGTATAGACCCCATATAGACCGATCTCCTAATTTAACGATTAGAGCTTTTAATTTGGCAAAGTAAGTTTTGTTAGACTTAGAAAGCTGCCATATGTGCATAAAAGGCGATTAAGCACAGTTATTGTGTTTTGCCCTTTGACATCCGCTCAGTATATGGTCCCGTTAGGTCTTTATCTGGATATAGCTGCCTTGTTATCACGATTCAAGGTCTTGGGCCCAAACTAGTTGCTTTTATTACCTGATGCTATAATACTTCTTAGGGATAAGGATCCGAACTAGCTGTGCAGAAGGCCGAAAAGTTCTTGCACTGGGCTAGACCCCGGGGTCCCAATGTTAACCCATAGAAGACTGAAATATGCCTGTTCAAGATGCGAAGGTGGATAATTTGACGAACCACATTTGCAACAAAACGATTTCGATATCTGAAGAGGTCAAATACTTAGAAGTGATCTTGGATAGGAAACTTAATTGGAAGTGTCACATTCAAGAGCGTACTGAGAGGGCTCACAGAAGTTGAGCACTATGTAGACGGGCATAGGCTCGAAATGGAACTTGAATTCGAGGATAGTCCACTGGCTATACAGGAGCGTGATTAGACAAACCCTTTATTACGCATCAGTAGTTTGGAGGACTGCGATGGAGAAAAAGTTCAACGTAAGGATAATAAAGAGTGATTTTATAAGAGCAAAAGGAAAGTTTTTATTATTTTTGTTAGAGACCACTATTGTTCTATAATCTCTTACGTGACTCTTGCGAGTTTTCAACAAAAAAAAATTCAGAAAAATGCATTAAGTCTTTATTTGAATCAGTAGTATACGGTCCATATAATTTAATGTTTGAAGATTATTTCATCCAATTTTTGACTGTGACTGCGCCTCAAAGGGTCCATCCGATAAATCCTATATTTTCATACTCTTTCCAACCTTTCGGCCGGTATCTCACGAATATATGATTCAGTGTTGTCTTCTTATGCGTCAATTGAAGCAGGCTTGTCTGTGTGGACATGAGCTTTAACATAGCCCCACAAAAAATAGTCTAAAGGCGTTGAATCGCACGATCTAGGCGGCCAATTGACCGGTCCTGAACGTGAAAGAAAATGTTCGCCTCCCAATAAGTCTATTATTACGCGTGCTGTGTGGCATGTGGCACCGTCTTGTTGAAACTACATGTCATGCAAGTAAAGCTCTTGCATTTTTGGCAAAAAAACGTTGGATATCATCTCACGATGGAGCTCAGCATTTACAGTTACGTTACGATTCGCATCATCTTTGAAGAAGTACGGTCCAATGATGCCACTAGCCCATAAACCGCTTCAAACTGTGACTTTTCCTGGATGCTCTTGCAATGCTTCTGGCTGATCTTCACTTCAAAATCGACAATTCAGCTTATTTATGTATCCAATGGGCCAAAAATGAGCTTGATCACTCTATGGAAGAAGAGCGCCATGAACTGTTTTAATAGAGCACTCATTTTGATAATAAAATTCAATAATCTGCAAGCGTTGTTCGCATGTAAGAGAATTCATGGTTAAAATATAGACCAAACTTAAGATGTTTCACGGTGAAAAAAAACACGAAACGTGCGAGACTTGTTTAAACCAGTGTTGCCAAATAGATAATAGCAAAATAAAAACCCTTTACTCGCACCCTACCAAACACTTCCGACTAAGTCCAACTCCATCAGAATTGGTACATATTTAGATATAGATATGGCCCAATTTAAGTGTAAGATAATACATTTCTTACTATGCCATTTACTAATTTAAGCAGTAAAGGTATAACTTACGTTATAAGCAATAACTTGTTGCAAAACTTCTATTATATAAAAATGACAGGGGCGGACCCTCCCCCCTTAACCCAATTTTCAAAAACGACAGATCTCCCGTGAACCGATTTAAACGAAATTTTGTATGCCATCTCGTGGTACCTCAAAAAAGAAATTGGTATTAAATTTGGGGTCAACTAACCTGGGGTGTCGCCCCATCTAAATCCCACCCGAACGGACATGTTTACCTACTGGGACAATATGGGTATCTAATCAAAGGTATTTAAGAGTAGAGTACGAACCTGGCATAAAAATTTCACCCAACAGGACACTTTTAACGCTTTGAGCAGTATGGGTATCAAATGAAAGGTAATTAAAAGAAGAGTACAAATCTGGCTTAAAATGTATTCCTTGGTGTCTAAAGGACCTCGACAACCCCCAAAAACCTCCCGCACGGGCATGTTCACCGATTGGGACAATATGGGTATCAAACGAGAGGTATTTAAGAGTAGAACACGAACTTATTTAGTACACAAATTTCGCCCAAAGAGTTTTGGGGGCCCTGTTATACATATTTGGTATAAAGTCTGGGACCGTCCCACCCTCTAAATACCTTTCAATAAGACTTGTAGTTCAAGCGGGATAATATGTGAATTAAAAGAAAGGTCTATGTCAGTAGAGTTCGAATCTAATGTTGATATAAGGATACAAGTATCTGGGTCCAGCCTGGGTCCAGCCGTTCTGCCGTTCAACACGACATGTATATCGCGACAATAAAGGACTCAAATAAATTGTCGTTTGCAGCTTAGCTTCGGTGGGAGCGACCCTTTTACTCTCAATAAAAAAAACACCAAACAGTCATATAGGACGACCGAGAATATATTGTACTCAAATGAAAGGATGTGTCGGAGGATAATCCCCCTCTCTCTATCCTACCCAATGAAAAGGAATTAAAAATAATATATGAAGGCCGATCAGGATAGCATAGGACAGCAATAAAAGGTCTTTGGTAGTAGAGTACACCTTTTACCCTCAAATTGGGATAGACACAGCAAGACCTGCGGATCTTTTAAAATATGTTAACCCAATTGGTAAAAATATGATTTTGAAAGTGGATAACCAAAACAACAAACGAACGAGAACGAGACCCGCTGCCTTGAATATCTTGATAGCCACCTTCAAAATGCTTGGCATTATAGGGCCAAACCAAATAGTGCTCTAGCACGATGCTGATATTATTTCAGGGTCCGCCCCCTAAACTGCTTTCAAACCGGCCATGCTTGACTACTATGGCAAGAAATAAAAGTTATTTCATGATATGGTTGCCCAAAAAGTAATTGCGGATTTTTCATATAGTCGGCGTTGACAAAATTTTTCACAGCTTGTGACTCTGTAATTGCATTCTTTCTTCTGCCAGTTATCAGCTGTTACTTTTAGCTTGCTTTAGAAAAAAAAGTGTAAAAAAAGTATATTTGATTAAAGTTCATTCTAAGTTTTATTAAAAATGAATTTACTTTCTTTTAAAAAATCCGCAATTACTTTTTGGGCAACCCAATAGAAAACAAATTTGATATCCAATTTCGAGGCCAAGTGTTTGGGGGGTCGTCTCACCACATAAACTCCCCCTAAGGCAATGGCAATTGGAGCTCAAATAAAAGAAACTTGAGGGTAGAGCACGATGCTGATATTTTTTCAGGGCTAAGTGTGTGGGTGGCCGCCCCACCCTACATTTCACTCAAACTGGACATATTTGTGGATTATGGCAAAAGGGGGCTCAAATCTGGTATCTGTTTTAAAGCCAAGTGTTTCAGGACATCTCACCTCATGAACTCCCTCTAAACCAAGCATACATGCCGACTATAGCACTATGTGGCTTAAATGTTGTTTTCGGGAGTAGAGTATGATATCCACTTTCGGGGCAAAGAGTTTGGCTACTCCAATCCACCACCAAAACCAAGAGAATGAAGTAGATCTAACATCCAAACTGTAATGGGCGGACCCTCCCCTTACCCTATTTTCCAAAACGTCTGATCTTGGAGATGAATGGGGCGACTTCAGCGAAATTTAACTCAAAAACAGAAATATGGTATTCTTATTTATGGTGGGATATCAAGGGGGGGGGGCGTGCCACTTCCAAAACCCGCCAAATGAAAATATAAACCAATGATGACAATATGGGGCTCAAATGAATGGTATTTGAGACTAGATCACGAATCTGATAAATGTGCATCCACCTCACCCCCATAAATAACTCCATACCGGATGTATTTACCGACCACAGAAATATAAGGCTCAAATGAAAGGTATTTGGGAGTGGAGCACAAAAATGATATCCATATTGGGGCGAAATATCTGAAAGGCCGTACCAGCACACCAACACAGGACTTATTTTCTGCCCGTGTCAGTATGGGGCTCAGATAAAAAAAAAAGAACGAAAGAAGGAGCAGTGGAGCGGCCTAGTCTTGGATAAAAACCAATTTCTTGTTAAAAAATTCAAATTATTTCAAACTATGTTAATGTGCAGTTTTGATATAAGCGACATATCGTGGCCACGCAAAAATGTAAGAAAACCATGAACGGCGCTGACACCAAAATCATTTTCGCTCTCATTTCATAATGGTACATGGTAGAGCATCCATATTTGGAGAGGAGACGTAATTTGGTATCCTTTGTCGCTATCCTCTTAAAAACGAAAATCGAAAAAATGTGACTTATATCATTTTTGCGAGAAGGGCTCGATAAATTTAAGCTGGAAAATACTTTGAAAAACAAAACAACCATTTTTGATGATAAATACTTGTATTTTCAATATTAAGCTACAATAGAAATATATATGGTATATGTATGTAGATATAGCAGTCTTCGTACTACCTCTTAGTGGGCGAAAAAAATTAACTTTTATGGTGAACTAGAATTTTATGTTGCACATTCCAGGATAGTCTTTATATTCATAAGTACAAATAAAGTAAAACGAAAAGAGACAAAAATGACAAATGTAAATGTCATGCGGACCATACTACTTTTTTTGCGTTTCAATGAAGAAAAAGTATCTTCTGAAGGCTTACGATGTAAAGAAATAAGGCAGAGCTTAGAAGAAATATAATTTAAAGAAAAGGGGGAGGTGATCTAGCTGTAATGAAAAAAAAACGCTTCTCCTTGCACATCAGACAACAACTGTGATTTGCGTAAGAGCGTGTATGTATGTGTGAGTAGGTTAAAGTCAGTTTTGTTTAGTTTAGCAAAGGCTAAAACGAAGGTCCTTCGTCCTTAAGCACATACACATGAGTGCATCCAACTACCTCACATATCCACCCACCAAGCCTAGCCGTACATAAATCTCTATTGCCATAGCTGAAAGGGGATTGGGGAATATGGCCGATGATTTCTACTTAGATGCCTCTTTTGGCATAGTTAAAAGTAACTTTTGTGTCATATCTAAGTTTATGTATTTTAATATACCCTTATGGTCTTTGGTAGGTTTTTCTCTGAGTCCGTCCGTCCGTCCGTCCATCTGTCGTTCGGTGCTTGTTTGGTCGGCAACTACTTGTGTTTCTTTTCTTTCATCCATCCGTAATACAGGCAAACAATTCACAACTTACAATTTCCATACTTCAGAGCATTACTTGCACAAAGCAGCCATCTCAGATGTACATCTCAAACGTATGTGCACACATTTGAAAGATGAAGTCCTTTGCAAGTCCTTTCATTTTTTACCCCTTCTCCAGCTATTCCGCTGCCTGTTTTTGCTTCATATTCAGCCAGTTGTTAGTAACATTACTTAAATCTGATATTATGATATGTGCTGTGAAGAGTTGTTCCACACATATGAAACTCTGGTGTTAATGTACTCTTATTGTGTGCGAAATTGTCTTAGAAATATTTTGGAATACCCTATGGTATGTAGTGCTTGTGAGCTTAGAAAGATTAAAACATGTAAAATATGGTTTTGTTTTTGGGTAAACAGAACGTGCCGCAACATTTGGTTAAGGTTTCTCAAAATGAAATTTAATTGAATTTGTTAGGAATGTTAGACCGTCCTTCATTTAACAAAAAACGTCAGTATAAAAAAAACTGGTAGAAGAGTGCTAAGTTCGTTCGGGCCGAATCTTGGGAACCCACCACCATAGGTTAGGATAAAGTGGCAGTCTGCCATCAGACTCACTTAGACGTTTTTGTCCATTGTCTTACCACAGGAACAGAAGAAGGAAGATGCCCTCTAGCTCATACTCTTGAACCATCCAGATCGCTTTTAAAAGCCCACTAACTTGCGAATGTTCACATCCGCTAAACCAGACAGGTTCTCAAAGAAACGAGAACCTAAAGTGGAACTTCTTCTAACTGCTAGTGCGGAACACACACACATAAGGTGTTATACAGTCTCTTCTTCTTCGATGTCCTCACAGATTCCCCAAAAGTCCTTAGTGGCAAACTTCAGTCGGTCAGTATGTTTTCAGTGACCTGTCATGACGGACACAATAACTGAGACGTCTGTTCTAGTCAGTAACAGCAAAGCGGTAGACCTCTTCACGTCTAGATTAGGCCACATAGTTTTGAAATGCTCTCAATGCTAGTTTCGAAATGCCCCCTCATTGTGACCATCTATCATTCGTTGTCCTGCGGGCCTGGTCCTGGTCCTGAAACCTTAGCTTACATATCGCTATAGTCATACCCATAGATTCCAGATTTCCTGGAATGTGTTAGGTAGTTTCTAGTCGCGCAAGCTCGTCCCCTTAACAATTTCCTGGGATATCTCTGTGGTCTGGCACCCAGAACAGTTGAATTTTGAACTGTTCAGCCATCTCGTTGAGAAATTTGCGACAGTCAAGGACGGTTTTTGTGTTCAGAAATACATTCTACAGTGAATTAACGGCAGCCTGGCTGTCTGAGAAGATATTTATGCCAATCGTTGCACAGTGGGATGGGATATAGGGCTTTTTATGCATTTTCCAGCAACAAATTTTGAAAATCGGAGCATAATTGCGCTTTTGACAGCCGAGGCGACCAACTATGTAGACCCATAAAAGCACCCCTGGGACTTCTAGGGCTCTGATTTTGCATATAAATTAGATAACCTCTCTGCTATAACCACGAAAATTTTCATGAAGATATCTCTCTCCGTTACAAAATGGCAGACTTATTTTCACTTATTTTTTTTCGCATCCCACTGTGCGTCGTTATGACATTATATCTTAGCCGTTCCACCACTTCCTTAATTGCAAGGATTTCTGCTTGGTACACACTGCAGTGGTCGGATAACCTTTCCCTTTACTGGGATATCTCTGTGGCCCGGCACCCAGAACAGGTGAAGTTTGAACTATGCAGCCATCTCGTTGAGAGATCAGCGACAGTCAAGGGCGGTTTTTGTGTTCAGAAAAACGTTCTCCAGTGATTTAACGGCTACCTGGCTGTCTGAGAAGATATTTATGCCAATCGTTGCACAGTGGTATGGGATCTAGGGCTTTTTCAGCATTTTCCAGCAACAAGTTTTGAAAATCGGAGCATAATTGCGCTTTTGACTGCCTGAATAAAACTTTGTAGGCCCGAGGTGACTAATTATGAAGGCCCACCAATGGACCCCTGGGACATCTATGGTCCTGAAATTGCACATAAACTATATAACACCTCAGCTATAACCGTGTAAAATTTCATGAACATATCTCTATCCGTTCGAAAATGGAAGACTTATTTCCAATTATTTTTTCTCACATCCCACTGTGCGTCGTTATGACATTATATCTTAGCCGTTCCATCACTTCCCTAATTGCAAGGATCTCCGCTTGATACACACTGCAGTCGTCGGTTAACCTTTTCCATTTGACCAGTTCTAGATCTTTAGAGTACACCCCAAAGCCCACCTGGTCGTCTAGTTTGGAACCATCCCTATAGAATTCTATGTAACTTCTATTACCAGGGATATCGTAGTTCCAATCGATTCTATCAGGAATAGTGGTACAGCACTTTCTATCAAAAAAGCGACTCAGGTAGGGTGTAATCCACACTGCCTAAAACATCGGATATTGTATCAAGGACAACGCAGTATCCGTATCCGCCACATGACCAAAGGGAAAGCTCCCTTACCCTCACAGCAGTGGTCGCAACAATTTGTCTAGCCACAATGTCCAAAGGCATAAGGTGTAGCATTAAATTCAGTGAATAATATGGTGTCATCCCCAGTGCGGCTGTGATGCCCAAACAAGCCATCCTTTGGATCCGATTGAGTATTGAACAGTAGGTGGACTTTTAAAGCGCCGTCCACTAGACCACAACACCATACAGCATTATAGCTCTGACAACTGCAGTATATACCCAATGCATGACACGCGGTCTAAACCCCCAACTTTTGCCAAGCTTTTGGCTCTCTTGCAGGTATATAGGGCAAGAGTTGCCTTTCCAAAATGTTGGATTTAAAGATCAATTTCCTGGCCAGCAAAATGGAACATTCTCTAGTCCCAAGGAGACAGGTGCCACAGTAGTCAACTTGTATTTCCTGCTGAAGAGAACTACTTCTCTCTTGCACGGACTTATACCTTGACCACTTTCCAAAGCCCACTTCGCTTTTACACGTAGAGCTTCCTAAAGTATATCTCTTGGAGTGCTGGAAAACTTTCCCAGCTACGTCATCAGCATACGTGACCACTTTTATCCCGTTTTCTTCCAGAGACAATAATATATTGTTAATGGCTATATTCCAAAGTAGAGGAGACAGTACACCTCTTTGAGGTGTTCCTCTGCTGACCCATCTTTTAAAATCCACAGATCCCAAACTTGCCGTAATGCATATATTAGTAAGTAAGTGTTGGATGTTGTAACACAACACCGCAAGCAAATTTCAGACAAATCGCACAAAAATTGCGGTTAGTAAGGACTCAAGAAGTCAAATCGGCAGATCGTACAGTAGTTGTTCAGGTATCGGAAAGCCTTATACAAGCTTAAAATGTCAGCGAAATCTGGAAATAATTTCCGCCTTGGTGGGCCTAAATCCCTCAATCGACAGAACAGTCTATATAGCAGACATATTTCCATATGCTCTGATGTGTACCATATTTGTTTCGGATATCGGGAAGCCCAGTACAACGATCTGTTCCAAATTTTAAAAAATACGAGTAGTAAATGCTCATTTTATAAGCTTAAGACCCTAATTCGGTATATATGGAACTATATCGTAAATGCTCATTTTATGATCTTAAGACCCTAAATCGGTCTATATGGAGTTATATCGAAATGTGGTCCGATCTGAACCACCTTAAGTTTAGACAATGGGAGGCTTGGACTAATTCACTGTTCCAAATTTTGAACGGCATGGGATAAAAAGACAGATTTCTATAAGCTGAAGACCATAAATCGGCAGATCGGTCTATGTGAAAGCTTTTTCAAAATATGGTCCGATGTGGACAATATTCGATTCGGACAACGAGAGGCCTAGTCCGACTCAATGTTTTAAATTTCAAAACATATTCTTATCTAGATAATATTAGGTTCGAACAACGAGAAATAACAAATAAATGTCAGCCAAATCGGATAAGAATTTCGCTCTATAGAAGCTCAATAAGTCATGACCCAAGATCGGTTTTTTGTGGCAGCTATATCAAATTTGGCTCATTTACAATTCTAACCGACCCACTACACTAATAAGAAGTATTTGTGAAAATTTCAAGCGCCTAGCTTTACTCCTTCGACAGACAGACGGACGGACGGTCATGGCTAGATCGATTTAAAATGTATGACGATCAAGAAAATAAATACGAATAAAGACGAATACTTCGAGGTGCTATAAACGGAATGACGAAATAAGTGTACCCCCATTTTATGGTGGAGGGTATAAAAATGGGACATTTCTTAAAAAAAAGACACAAAATATCCACTCTATGTATAGGTTTAAAGTTCGGTGGAGCCGAATCTTAAAGGGTGATTTTATAGCAATTATCTCTTCTTGGTAACACTGGTTTATACAGCTCACGCACGTTTCATGCTTTGTTTTCAGTTTGGTCTACAATTTAATAATAAATCGTCTTACAAACGAACAACGCTTGCAAATTATTGCATTTTATTATCAAAATGCGTGCTCTGTTAGGAAAGTTCATCCCCTTTAAATTGTGTTCGGCAGCGAACTTCATTTTTGTCAGCCAGAATTGAATTGTCAGCCAGAAGCATTGCAAGAGCTACAAATGTCATTGTTTGGTGCGGTTTATAGGCTGGTGGCATCTTTGGACTGTACTTCTTCAAAGATCATGCGAATCGTAACGTAACTGTGAATGGTGAGCGCTACCGTGAGATGCCCAAAATGCAAGAGCTTGACTTGCATGACATGCGGTTTCAAGAGAAAGGAGAAGGTGACCAATTTGTTAACTCAAAGGAACGACTTCAATATCTGACAAGGTCAAATAATTAGAAGTGATTTTGGACGGGATCCTTTATTGGGACTATCACATTCGGGAGCTTACCGAGAAGGCTCACAGATGTTGGGCACTGTGTAGACGGGCCGAAGGCTCCAAATGGCGTCCAAGCCCGTGGTTAGTCCCCTGGCTTTACAGTAGCGTGATTAGACCACTACTTACTTGCGCCTCAGTAGTTTGCTGGACAGTGGTGGAGAACAAGTGCACCGTAAGCATAATACAACAGATTCATAGAACATGTTGTCTTAGCATAGGCGAAGCAATGTGGACCACGCCCACTAGGGCACTAGAGACTATTCTAGATATCCAACCCATGAACATTCAGATTAAGTGTGAGGCAGACACTGACCTAAGGCAATAGGGCAATGGATATGGATATGGATCGGAGCAGCTGTATAGTCAAGGCAACGATAGGAAAACCGGGTGGATTAGAAGAAGTTTCGATCAAATACCTGACACGACACTTGGGGTCGAGTGCGGGGCTCTGCTGCCAACGGCACAGTCTTGGATTTACGGAATCCTGATATTGGAAATTGCAAATTTTGCCCATGAACATTCCACTAAGGAACAGGAGAAAAATTCTTACATATCTATGAGTGCAGTTCGAATCAAATTTTAGCTCAATGATAAGGGTCCTCCTTTTAATAGTCGAGTCCGAACGGCGTGCCGCATTGCGATACCTCTTTCTGGAGAGAAGTTTTACATGGCATAGTACCTCACAAATGTTGGCAGCATTAGGAGGGGAAAACCACCGCTGAAAATTTTTTCTGATGTTCTCGCCAGGATTCGAACCCAGACGTTCAGAGTCATAGGCGGACATGCTAACCTCTGCTCTACGGATGCTGCCATCTGGAATATCATGCTACACAGATGGATCAAAGCTAGAGGACAGAGTGCGCCTGGTCATCTACATTGAGAACCCAGGGACTGAGATCTGTTTTTGACTGCCTAATATTAATACTATCCTGCAGGCAGAGATCCGGTCGATCACGGAATGTGTGAGGTGGTGTGGCGTGTACGCGAGGACGTCGAGTGTGAACATCTTTACGGACCGTAAACTGGCCATCAGGGCAATAACAACCAGGACGGTAAGGCCACAAAAAGTCTTGGAGCATGAGAAGGAGATTAATGCCTTAACAGAGGATCGCACAATCCGCATCGTATGTGTGCCAGACCATAGCGGACTAACTGGGAATGAGAAAAAAAGACGATTTAGCGGTGAAGGCCAGAAAACTGCCGTCAATAAACCTTGGTAACCCGAAGCCTTTCGGGTTGAAGCAGTCCAAGTTAAGGGCATGGGCGACGAATGCACATGTAACGATGTGGAATAGCGAAACGGTCGGTAGGGAGATCCACATCAGGAGAAGACGAGGCTATAACTGAAGGGAAGTAAGAAGGAGGTCATTATAGCTATTGGTATCATAACGGGACACATAGGACTACGAGCACACTTATGCAAAATCAGCGCGGCAAAATGGCAAGGGCATGCGGGGAAGATGAGTAGACGTTGAAGCATTTCCTATGACATTGATCGGCTTTCGAGGCTAAAAGATACCGACACTTAGATGGGTAGTAAAGCTATTGGTATCATAACGGGACACATAGGACTACGAGCTCACATATGTATAATCGGTGCGGCAAGTTATAGCATGTTTAGGGCATGCGGGGAAATTGATGAGACGTGGGAGCATTTCCTTTGTCATTGCCCGGCTTTCGCGTCCAACAGATACCGGTAATTATGTGGAGACACAATATCAGACATGAACCATTAAGGAACCATTTGTAACTTAAACATTTCTTTTTATAGGTTACTTGAACGTTTTTGGATCGCACATCAAGCCGATTACTGGCTTAGGTGTATGTCCATAGTGGCATGGGGCGGATTAATATCTACATCCTCTTTTCAACCTATCCTAACCTAGATTGGCACAATGCCAGCCACGAACCAACTTAGGGGCGTGGTATGGCCAACAATGAGGGATTTTGTAAGTAGCATGGAATTCCTGACTTAGATTTTCTTTTTTCAGGTAACTTTTAAGTATTTGGAGCGCACAACAAGCCGATTACTGGCTTAGGTGTATGTCTAAAGTGGCATGGGGCGGATTTATATCGGCACCCTCTTTTAACCTAAGCTAGTTATGGGCGCACTTTGTCATTAAAAAAACGGAAGCTCGATTTAGATGTAAGATTTGAGGTTTCTTAGGTAAATTTTCTTTGTACTTGTCGTAGATTTCGGCTTTTTTGGTATTTATAAATTGACCCACCCTAATGTGGGAGACTATAGATACTCTTTAGGGTCATACCCTTTCTCAAACAACTGATTCTTTTATGCAAGAGAATTCCTTATGAATTTTCAAAACTAGTTGTAAAACCTACTCTACACTCGAATATGAAGTAGGGCATTGGAGTGAATGTAACATAACAAAGCAAATATAAAGAGAATAAATTCCCATTCATATTTTTATTAACTACCCAAGGAGTTTTGCTTGATACATTCCATCATGCTTATATGGTCATGGCAATGTTAAATACAGTCGCATTTCTTTCTCTATTGTATCCAATGGGCGTAGACCTAAAAGACTAGTAGATATTACTCAGTTGCAAAGAGATATGCAAAAAAAAAACATTATGTGGGCTAGTGCGTACGCCAGTTGAATATACTTGAGTAACCCCCTCACTAAGAAGAAGAGCATTTCTTCGATGACAATGGGAACAGAACAATACAATAATTTTCATACTTCTACTCATAGTTCTATTAAATGCATATCATCTGCATGCTTTGCAAGCCTTTACTTTTGAAGTTCTATTATTTGTATTTCAAATGTATAGAAATGAATGTTTCGTACCGGTCTTTCTTTGTGCCATTCAGTCATCTTATTCAATTCGCACTAAGTCCAAATCGCTTTTGTTAGATGTATGTATGGCCGAATTGTAGTTGAGAAGAACAAAAATTTCAATTTAAACTTCACTTCAAGAGAAATATAGTAAAAGGCTTTTGGTTTCTTTTTCTGGCCACCAAACAATGTCATGGAAACTATTCAATGTTGAATGATACGTAGATGTATTAAGTTATTTGCAAAACAAAAAGCTTTTTACTAAGCCTTTTTTGCATGACTTTATGTAGATTGGAAAGTTTTGAAAAGTACAAATAATGAAGCACTATTTACATAATGGGAAGTTAAGAACCTACAAAAAATCATTTTCTTTCCTTAGTTCGGCTTAAATAATCTAAACAGGAGAAATTGCTGCTAAAAAAAAGAAGCCAATAACAAAGCTGCTACATGGGTAACATACAGAGGCTGGAGAGTTATCAATTTCTTATTGTAATATTTTTTCAAATTCGTTAAATACACAACTTTCATGTTTCCTTTTACCTATTAAGAGGATTCTCTTCGCAAGTTCCTTAATTTAGCTTAGAATATCCTAACGATGGATCGGGCGTCAAAACAACACCAAATGGTGACGAACTATACTATAGCTGCCAAACACGAGACATGAATTTGGCTGTGGATTTGTGGTTAGTATGAGACTGAAACACCCTTTACTCCGGTGGATGAGAGGCTAGCCACAATCCGCATAAAAGCCAAATTTTTCAACATCAGCCTTATTTGTGCCCATGCCCCGACTGAAGACAAGGACTAGCAGACCAAGGATATTTTCTATGAGCGCCTAGAGAGAGAATACGACCGCTGTTCCGCCCATGGTATTAAAACAGTTCTGGGAGATTTTAATGCAAAGAGAGAGAAGGAAAATAGCTTTGGTCCAACAGTCGGAAAATTTATCCTACACGAAGAACTTTCGCCGCGACAAATAACATGGTAGTTGGCAGCACCAGATTTCAACATCGAAGGATTCACAGGGCCACATGGTTGTCACCAGATCAAAACACAAGAAAACCAATTGATCATGTTGTAATAGATGGAATGCATTCATCCAGCGTGTTAGATATACGATCGATCCGAGGAACGAACAAACATTCGGATTATTACCTGGTTGCAGCAAAGATTCGCATCCGCCTGAGAATTGCGAGAAAAGTACAATTTGACACTGCACGGAAGCTGGACATTGAAAAAATGCGAACACAACAAATGGCAACGGTATACTCCACTCGACTAACCGATGCTTTAATGGCGCAGTGGCAAACCATTGCCCACTCCATGGAAAATGACGCGAAATCCGTACTTGGTTACCGAAAGCCTCCCCCAAGAAACCCAAGGCACGACCAAGAGTGTCGAGATGGTACCGAAGTCAAGAAAGCGGCATACAGAGCAACCCTACAATCAGTAGCAACGCCAGATGAAAGAAAGGCATTGGGGAAAAAGGAGAGAGGAGAAACGTCTTTTCCGCAGAAAGAAGAAGGAAATGGAAAGAAATTGAGATGTAGAGGATCCAGAATGATGTACGGAAATTCCATGGAACATATCGCGAAATCCGTACTTGGTTGCCGGAAGCCTCCTGCAAAAAAACCCATGTTACAACATAGAGTGTCGAGATGCTACCGAAGCCAAGAATGCGGCATTCAGAGCAACCCTACAAACAGTAGCAACGCCAGATGAAAGAAAGACTGCGGGAGAAAAGTAGAGAGAGAAAAAACGTCTTTTCCGCAGAAAGAAGAAGGAAATGGAAAGACTGGAGTGTGAGCGAATTGAGATGTACAGGAGCCAGAATGAAGTCCGGAAAGTCCAAAGAAGGGCCGATGGCTTTGGTACAGGCACATCCTCCTGCATAGACACAGAGGATGCTGAGGATGTGGAAAGAACACTTTACCCAATTGCTAGTGTGCGACATTGTCGGCGATGAGGATACCGCAGAACTAAACCCTAATTTTGCTATAGAATGTTTACCTCCAAGTCAGAATGAGGTCCAAGTAGCAGTGACCCGACGAAAGCCGACGAGTTACCCGTTGAACTGTTTAAAATCGGAGCCGTCACGCTGATAAGGCGTATTCATCAGCTTGTCTGCGCTATCTGGCCAGAAGAACGCATACCCGATGATTGAAATCTCAGCATACTATGTCCCGTACGCAATAAAGGAGACAAGACGGAATGTGCCAACTACAGAGGAATAAGTCTCCTCCCCATCGCATGCAAGATTCTCTCGAGCATATTGTGTAAAAGATTAAAACCTAAAGTCAATGAGATAATTGAGCCCTATAAATCCGGCTTTAGATCTGGTAAATCCACCATAGACCAGATATTCACACTAAGCCAAATCCTGGAAAATTCCCGAGAAGGACAAATCAACACCTACCATCTATTTGCTGACTACAAAGCCGCTGTCGACCACCCTATACGTTGAGAGGTATTTAAACCCACGCCTGAGTTTGGTATCCTTGCAAAATTAATAAGATTCTGCAGGATGACACTTGCTGATACACGTTCCTCAGTTAGAATAGGAAAAAATCTCTCGGGACCATTTAATACCAATCGAGGTTTCAGACGAGGAGACAGCTTAACGTGTGATGTCTTTAATATCCTCCTGGAGAAGATTATACGAGATGCAGGTGTGAATAGATATGGCACACTTATTACGAGAGAACACATGCTACTCGCCTATGCCGAGGACATCGACATCATACGTCGGACACCGGAAGTAGTGATTGCAGCCCTTGAAAGAATCGAAAGAAATGGATCTGGCAGTAAATAGAGATAGGACGAAATGGATGGTATCAACTCCCAAAAAGCCTTGTACAACCGATCAGATAAAGAAAATGGAGAAAGAATGGAACCACAACTGTAAGATAGTCAGCAACATTATCTAACTCGGCACCGCGGTAACCGAAAGGAATGACATCAATTTTGAAATAAAGCGAAGAATAATACTGGCAAACATATACTACTTTGGATTAAGTCGGCAGTTTAGAAATAAGGCCACCTCTTGACAGACGAAAATTACACTCTACAAGACACTGATGCTATCCGTGTGTTATATGATTCTGAGGCATGGGTACTTGTGAAAGCAGGTAAGGTAAGGTTTGAGTGTGTCACTTAGACGTTTCCGTCCATTGTGCTACCTGAGAAACAGAAGAAGTAAAGTGACTTCTAGTTCCTACAGTTGAACCATCCAGATCGCTTTAAAAAGCCCAATAACTTGCGAGTGTTCACATCCGCTAAATCAGACAGGTTCTGAAAGAAATGAGAACCTAAAGTGGAAATCCTTCTGACTGCTAGTGGGGGACACACACACAGAAGGTGTTCTATAGTCTCTTCTTCTTCGATGTCCTCACAACTTCTGCAAAAATCTTTACTGGCAACTTTCAGACTGTCAGCATGTTTTCCGATTAGACAGTGACCTGTCATGACAGACACAATGACTGGACGTCTGTTCTAGCCAATGACAGCAAAGCGGTAGACCTCTCCCCGTAATAGGTATCGAGAACACAATCTTCCTTATCTTAAAGGCCTCAGATGTATCCTCCACGGAGCTGCAGAATTCTACCCAGGATTTGTTCTGAGCCTTTCTCAGATCGCCCTTATATTTTCCTAGCTCAGCCTTATAGATAACTCAATCGTATGGTGCTCTTGTAGCTTTTGCTCTGTTGAAGAGTTTTCTGCAGTCCTTCCTTAGACCAACCAGCTTTGGGGTCCACCATGGCGGTCGCTGTTTGCCCCTTGGCTTGGCACTAGGACATGATGACACAAGCGAGTCAGTCAGGGCCTTCGTGATCCGCTTGACTTTTATGTCTATATCCTCCGTAGTTTCCACTTCCTTTTGTGGTCTAAAAGACCGAAATTTATCCCAAACCGCCTTTCTCCTGTTTAGCCGAGGGACCATTTCAGCAGTATTTTCCCCAAGGCTGAAAATAGTACAACGATGATCAGACAAGCTGTGGTCATCCAACTCTTCCAAGTCGCATATTCGTGCGTTTATATCTTCCGATACAAAGGTAATAAAGGTCGGTTTATCCCCTTTATTACAAATCGTCAGATTGCAACTTATAATATATTCGATAAGCAGCTCACCCCTTTCGTTGACATCCGAACTTCCCATATATGGTGATGTGCATTAGCATTACTTGCAACATTGAGGCTTTTCTTCCTCACAGAAGCGGCTTCAACCAGCGACCTAAGGTTTGAAGGCATCTCTGAATCTCAATTGTTTATCTCAAAGCTGACTACTACTGATTTAGCAACGGAAGAAGAAAAACATTTAGACTCCGCTTTGCAAGAATACGGGCTCTGTGTCTCCGATTCCCCGTACCATTGAGTAGTTTCAATCCCGGAATTCTTAGTCCACGAACCATTCCTCCACACACACATAGTTCCTGGATAAGAAACACGTCAAACCCTTCTGCCATCAGGATCGTCTTTAGTGCTGCCGAAGCGGCCTTACAATGGTAGAGATTTATCTGTAGAAACCGGACCATAGTCAGGATTCAGACTATCCACCACTGTTGTATTAGCCTCGTCTTCTGATTCCACCAGGAGTTCAATCTCACGAGCTTCGTTAGATCTTGTAATGATGAGCTTCCGAACGCATCCAGGGACAGGTAAAAAAGCTGTAGAACCACTCTTCCTCAGGACTACTTAATCTTCAGTGCTTAGCAACGGAAGAAGAAAAACATTTAGACTCCGCTTTGCAAGAATACGGGCTCTGTGTCTCCCATTCCCCGTACCATTGAGTAGTTTCAATCCCGGAATTCTTAGTCCACGAACCATTCCTCCACACACCCATGGTTCTTGGATAGGAACCACGTTAAGTCCCCTTACCATCAGGAGGGCCTTTAGTGCCGCTGAAGCGGCCTTACAATGGTGGAGATTTATCTGTAGAAACCGGACCATCGTCAGGATTCAGAATATCCACCACTGTTGAGTTAGCCTCGTCTTCTGATTCCACCAGGAGATCATCCTCACGAGCTTCGTTAGATCTTGTAATGATGAGCTTCCGAACGCATCCAGGGACAGGTGAAAAAGCTGTAGAACCACTCTTCCTCAGGACTACTTAATCTTCAGTGCTCAGCGACGGAAGAAAGAAAAACATTTAGACCACTCTTTGCAAGAATACAGGCTCTGTGTCTCCCATTCCCCGTACCCTTGAGAAGTTTCAATCCCGGAATTCTTAGTCCACGAACCATTCCTCCACACACACATGGTTCTTGGATAAGAACCACGTTAAATCCCCCTGCCATCCAGAGGATCTTTTGTGCCGCCGAAGCCGCCTTACAATGGTGGAGATTTATATGTAGAAACCGGGTCATAGTAAGGATTCAGAACTTCCACCAATGTTGTGTTAGCCTCGTCTTCTCATTCTACCAGGAGTTCATCCTGAGCTTCCGTACGCATCTAGGGGCAGGTGAAAAAGCTGTGGAACCACTCTTCCTCAGGACACTGGACACTTGCGGTGTGGACAATTCCTGCTTAGATGCTTCACTAGCTGCTGTTGTCGAAGTACTTTTTGAGTTCCGTGCTTACCCGTTGGCGCACACCTTGAGCTCATTCCAACCGGATGGCCCACACAGGGCTTGTCGGATCCACACAGGGCTTGTCGGATCCCGTTTCGATGCCATCCTCTCCTATCTCAATTGTGGCGGGGGGATTTTCAGTCTCCTGTAGTCCGCCAGACTTTAGCTATGTGGTCGATAGTTCCTAAGGCAGATGTTCAGCAACAACTTCTGGATCGTCTCCTGATACCCAAACCCCATATTCTATAGACCTTCAGTTTTAACCTGTTGAATCCGTAGGATACAACTCGCTCAGACTTGTTGAGATCTGGGAGACAGCCGGAGTTTAGCACGAATACTGCATGTCTCTGGTCACCATCAGCCTCATCCAATCTACCAATCTTCCAGTCGGTGGTTAAAAAATTGGGATTACATTCCCTTAGTCCTCTAAGTATCCTTGGTATCCAAGCATTATCATTGGCCAAAAATTACTATATTCCTCTTTGACTAAATCTAGTGCTGGTCAGATCTCACCAATATTTTTTAGCGCACAACTATACATCTCAATTGCGCGTTGATCCCCAAAGGCAATTAGTCTGTATCGGCTCCGATGCCCGCCTGCATCGTCACAAACTGGAGGAGACCCAGAAAATTCCGCAAGGACATCGGATTATACTGATGATAGTTCATTAGCAATCCCACTCCAATTATTCCTAGTCATCCAGCCCTTTTCTTCTCCCATGTCGACAACTGCCATCACCAAACCGTCCCTAGCGATTTTAGCAAAAGATCTTGGACCCTTCCTACTATTGTTCGCCCTAGTTCTTTTAGGCATGTGATGCCCTCCAGGTGACCCCAGCCTTTTGGCCGACTGCTGTTCAGTTTCCGAATCTATACGTATAGTCTTTGGGGTAACCTGTGCAGAGAATACCCGAGCCAATTTAGGTAGTCTGTCTCCCTATTAGTGAGAGTTTTAGGATCATTCGCAGATGAGAAAGTACATGGAGTGTTTGAGAGAAAGATTCTTCGTAAGATATATGGACCAGTCTGTGTTAATGAAAATATGAGCGTCGTATGAATCATAAGCTGTATGACGACGATAGCTGTTACACGCATCAAAATACAACGGCTGCGTTGGCTTGGTCATGTTGTTAGAATGGATGAAGAAGTTCCAGCAAAGAAGTTTTTGATGGCAAACCGGATCGACCAAAAGCCCAATGGAAAGATCAAGTGGTGCGAGACACCTCGAAACTTGGTGTCATAGATTATGGAAGGAGCTCAGAAGATCGAGGCGCTTGGAAGGCTATTCTGAGCTTGGCTAATGGGATAAATGTCCTGTCATAGCCAATTAAAGGAAAATCACCAGATACAGGGCCATAGGAACAGGGACAAACTTCACACAAATCAATTACTGGTGGCCGATTTAGGTTTCAGCTCAATTATAAGGGGCCTCCTTTTTAAAGCCGAGCCCGAACATCGTGCCGTGATGCGACACCTCTTTGGGGCCATGCTAATGGAATGCTCATGGGAAATTTTGCATAATTTACAATCACCAGTTACTAACTAAACAATGGTTTCAACTTTAGCGACATTTGTTTGGTGAACTTAATATTTGTTATTAAAAACTCTTACCGCAGACAGAAAGTCTTATCAGCAAGAGAAAAATTAATGCCACAGTAAATACAAAACTGTCCCAAGATATAATTTACTGCCTGCAACGTCTTTGAAAAGTATAATAATAAATTTTTGTTTTATGACAAATATTCCTCTCCAACAACAAACAAAACACAAAACTGTGCCACAGTTCAAAGGCTTTAAAAATATCCAATAAAAAATTCGTCGTCGTCACAGTAGCAAAAAAGTATGTAAGCCATTTTTAAATTGACAAAGATGCGGCCATTGTTTTATCATCACCACGCTATAGGGTCACCCACCAAACCCATTACTAAAAGTCAGATTATTTATCGATGCCGTTTAATTGTCTAAAAGCCTAACAATAAAGTTGGGCTAATATTTTCAAATAAACGCCTATTACGACAGTTAGTAGATTTCCCCCTACTAAAGGATTTTATTTTTGCATGGAGGCTTCATGTAACAGCTATCGTAACAATATTCACTATAATAGAGTATTGGTCGAGTGAATTAAGACAAAGAAAGAATAGCAACTTGTGTATAAAGGGTGATTTTTTAGCTATTATCTTCCTGGCAACGCTGGTTAAAACAACTCACTCGTGTTTCGTATTTTGTTTCACTGTCAAACATATTCAGCTTGGTCTATAATTTAACCAGAATAGTCTTACAAGCGAACAACGCTTGCAAATTATTGAATTTTATTATCAAAATGACTGCTCTGTTAAATTTAAGTTAGGAAAGACGAAACTCATTTTTGGCTCAATGGGTACGTAAATAGGCAGAATTGACAATTTTGGAGTGAGAATCAGCCAGAAGTATTGCAATAGCTAACAAGGCATCCAGACCAAGTAAAAGCGTGCTAAGTTCGGCCGGGCTGGATCTTATATATCCTCCACCATGGATCACATTTGTCGAGTTCTTTTCCTTGGTCCCATGGAGCGATTCGCACCATAATTGAATTGAATCTTGGAGACCACAGTAGAATTCATTGTGTAAAATTTCAAAGTGGAATAAGCATTGCACCCTTTAGACGCTCAAGAAGTATTTAAATTAGGGAGACCGGTTTATGGGGGAGCCTTATCAGGCTATAGACCGATTCAGACCATATTTGACAGGGATATTGAAGGACGTGGAGAAGCCGTTGTACAAAATTTCAGCCAAATTGCATTAATAATTGCGCCATATAGAGGCTCAAGAAGTCAAGATCCAAGATCGGTTTATATGGCAGCTATATCAGGATTTGGACTGATTTCAATCGTACTAAGCACAATTGTTGGAAGTCATAACAAAAGACCTCATGCAAAATTTCAACCCAATCGGATTTCTTATCCGCCCCCTAGTGGCTCAAGAAATCAAGATCCAAGATCAGTTTATATGGCAGCTATGTCAGGTAACAGACTGATTTAAACCATACTTAACAGAGTTGTTGAAAAAATACATAATGCAAAATTTCAGCCCAATCGGATAAGAATTGCGCCCTCTAGAGGCTCAAGAAGTCAAGATCTTAGATCGGTTAATATGGCAGCTATATCAGGTTATCGACCGATTTGGACCGTCCTTAGCAGAGTTGTTGGGATTCATAACAGAACACTGTATTCAAAATTTCAGCCGCATCGTATATGAATTGCACCCTTTAGAGGCACAAGAAGTCAAGATCCCTGATCGGTTTACATAACAGCTATACCAGGTTATGGACTGATTTAGACCGTACTTTGCACAGTTTTTAAAAATCATAACAAACCACCTCATGCAAAATTTCAGCCGAATCGAATAAGAATTGCGCCCTCTAGCAGATCAAGAAATCTAGGTTCAAAATCAGTTTATATGGCAGCTATATCAGGTCTAGATCCAAGATCGGTTTATATGGCAGCTATATCAGGTTATAAACCGATTTAAACCATACTTAACAGAGTTGTTGGAATTCGCAACAAAACACCTTGTGCAAAATTTCAGACGAATCGGATAAGAATTGCGCCCTCTAGCGGCTCAAAAAGTCAATAACCAAGATCGGTTCACATGATAGTAGCTATATCAGGTTATGAACCCATTTAAACCATATCTAACAGATTTGTTGGAATTCATAACAGTACACCTTATACAAAATTTCAGCCGAATCGGATAAGAACTAAACCCTCTAGACGCTCAAGAAGTCAAGATCCGAGATCGGTTTATATAGCAGCTATATCAGGTTGTAGACGAATTTAAACCATACTTAGCAGAGTTGTAGGAAGTCATAATGAAACACCCAATATTTCAGTCAAATCGGATAAGAATAACACCCTCTAGAGGCTCAAGAAGTCAAGATCCCAGATCGGTTAATATAGCAGCTATATCAAGTTATAGACCGATTTGGATCGCACCTAGAGTGGTTGGAAGTCATAATGTAACAAGTCACGCAAAATATCATCTGAATCGGATAAGCATAGCGCTCTCTAGCGGCTCATGAGGTCAAGATTCAAGATCGGTTTATATGGCAGCTATATCAGGTTATGGACCGATTTAAACCATACTTAACAGAGTTGTTGGAAGTCATAACGAAACACGTCATGTAAAATTTCAGCCAAATCGGATAGGAATCCCTACCGACCTACACCAATAAAAATATTTGTGCAAAAATTTCAAGCGGCTAGCTTTACTCCTTCGAAAGTTAGCGTGCTTTCGATAGACAAACGGATAGACGGAAATGGCTAGATCGACTTAAAATGTCATGACGATCAAGGATATAAATATATATACTTTCAGGGGTCCCATATTTCGATCCTTTGGCAGAGGGTATAAAAAGTCACAGTTTGTTGCAGTTTATGGGCTGGTGGCGTCATTGGTCTGTACTTCTTCAAAGATGATGCGAATCCAACTATCCATTTTTTTTTTTGCCCAAAATGTAAAAGCTTGACTTGCATGACATGTGGTTTCATCAAGACGATGCCACATGCTACACAGCACGCGTAACAATGGACTTATTGACGGGCGAGTTCGCTGAACATTTTATTTTACGTTTGGGACCAGTCAAGTGGACGCCTAGATCGCACGATTTAACGCCTTAGGACTATTTTTTGTGGGACTTTGTTAAAGCTCATGTCTATACAGACAAGTCCGCTTCAATTGACGCATTGGAAGACAATATTGAAGTATTTATTCGTGAGTTACCGGCCAAGATGTTGGAAAGAGTATGCTAATATTGGACTAAGCGGATGGACTTTGGATTTGATTGGGATTTGATTGGGATTTGAGGCGCAGTCACAGTCAAAATTTGCATGAAATAATCTTCAAATATTGAATTATATGGACCATACTATCGATTTCATGCATTTTTGTTTTATACCCTACACCACTCTTGTGGTACAGGGTATTATAACTTAGTGCATTTGTTTGTAACACCCAAAAGGAAGAGAGATAGACCTATTGATAAGTATACCGATCGACTCAGAATCACTTTCTGATTCGATTTGGCTGTGTCCGTCTGTCTGTCTGTCCGTCCGTCTGTCCATGTTAATTTGTGTACAAACTACAGGTCGCAATTTTCATCCGATCGTCTTCAAATTTGGTATGGGAATGTTTTTCGGCCTAGAGACGAAGCCTTTTGAAATTGGAAAAAATCGGTTCATGCAATAAAAAGGTAATTTGTTAACCGATTCTCGCGAAATTTGGCAGAAAGGATTTTCTCGATGTATTTGGTGAGTTTCTTAGAAATCGGTTATATATATATATATATATATATATATATATATATATATATAGCTCCATTTTCACTCCTGGAGCGATTGATCTATCTTCCCAAAATTTTGTACAATACTTTCTTCGAAGACTACCACAATATCTGAGCAGATTGCTTCAAATCGGTTCAGATTTGGATATAGCTCCCATATATTTGTTCGTCCGATTTGCAGTAATAATGCAATAAAAAGGTAATTTGTTAACCGATTTTCGCGAAATTTGGCAGGAAGAATTTTTTTATGACTCTCGACATTATTGGTGAATTTCATGGAAATCGGTTCAGATTAAGATATAGCTCTCATATATATATCGCCCGATTTTCCCTCCTAGAACCATTGCCAACGCATTTATTAACCAATCTTCCCAAAAATTTTGTAGAACGCCTTGCTCGACGACTACCACTTTATCTGAGAAATTTGCCGGTTCAGAATTAGATACAATTTGGGCAATTTGCAATAATGTTGTCAGTTGTCAACCGTAGTTATTACAGTTTGAACATATTTGCTCGCCGAGGTCCATCAAAATTGGTTCAGAATTAGATATAACTCCCACATTGTACCTACAGGGTACGTGTAGGGTATTATACAAACGGCACCGCCCGACTTTTCCCCTTCCTTAACGTTTTTTTTTTTTTTTTTTTTTTTTTTTTTTTGAGAAAAATCACCCTTTATTAAGACAACATGTCTGTGAAAATTTCTCTATGACCAAAATTCAGTTAAATTTTCTCTAACGATAAAATTTGTTAAGGACAACATTTCTGTGCATTTTTCTCCAAAGACCTTGCCCTTAAATTTTGGTACAATTTTTTCTTATGACAAAATTTCTGTGAATTTTCTCTTAAGACCAAATTTCTGTAAATTTTTCTCCAAATTTTAAAATTTCAGTAAATTTTTCTCCAAAGTTAAAATTTCAGTGAAATTTTTCTCCAAAGACAAAATTTCAGTAAATTGTTCTCCAAAGACAAAATTTCAATGAAATTTTCTCTAACGAAAAATGTCCGAGGAATTTTTTGTGAAAAACAAATTTCAATAAATAATTTAAATAAATATAATTTTGATGCTAGCTAATACCCTTGAGACCATCACACTTACCCAATGCTGTGTTCCAACCGTATGCAGTGGAGGAGCCAGCACATTGAACAAGTGTTCACCCCATTAAACTCATCGCAATAAAACCAAACAAGTAGTCAAACAATAGCCCACAATAGGGACAATAGTCTAAGCGCCTTTCATAAAACAAAAATTTATGGTTGCCAATGACAGCCTCAAAAGTGCACAATGGAGTTGGGCCATCCATGAGCAAGTGTAGTCTGCCATTTTCGCTAGTCACCATCCTGCCACCACCCAGACTCAGTGGATCTGGGCAAAACAATGAAACCAAAGGATAACTATTATCGATTAAGGTCGTTAGCCATTTGAGGTAGAAATTTTTGGTGCGGCATTTCTCGATATTAGCAGCCGTTAAGAAATGGCTTCTCTGGGGCAATCTCGCTTGCAGCAGAGCATCATTTGCACTCACCTACTGGTAGGCAGACAAACAGATAGCTGTGTATTTATAAGGTTTTTAGTTTATGCGGTCATAGGTATTACACACTGCCATTGGGTTTGGTTGCAATTAGGGGAAAATTGTCGCAAGTCTGTTGCAGTCGAGAAATTAACTTTATTGTCTTGAGGATGATATTCTTCAGCGCACAGAAAGGAAGGCAAATAGTGGCAATTTTTAAACAACAAGGAGAAGACACACAAGAACTTTTGAGTATAGATCAAAAATAAGAACAAATTTCGAAGAGTGAGTGGTATTAGACCTTGACATCCTCCTTAAGTGTTATCCAGATTTGGACTACATTTAGATAAAGTTGCTTTATTGACCGATATGTTGAAATCGGTTGGTTTACCTGAAGTTTAGAACTGGGAGTTGTATTTGACCCCTTGACATTTTCGCCAAATCGGCCTAAGCTGCCATATAGACCAGCTATATCCAAACTGTTATTGTGATAATAGCAAGTTTATTGTTAGAAGACTACTCACCAAACATATATTTATCACCACGAAGCATTGTTCCAAAGTAAATCCTTCCACATTCAAATCCATTATATTGTTTTTCAAAAGTTCCACAGCCAACAGCATCATTAGTAAACCTCTTCTTTATCTTCTTTAAATGCATGCAGGCAAAGAAATCACATACCAAATGGTTCCATGTAACTACAAAAATTGCTGTTACCTGCAAAAATGTCTCAGCCATCAGACTGCATCAGACAGAGTGACATTTATTACTGCTGCACCTACTGCAACCCCATTGTCCAACGACAATTGATTTCTAATCACCCAATGATTAGGAAAACCTGCTGCAAATAGTAAATGCGCCATGTCCATTAGGATGTGCTTGTGATTTGGGGTCAAAGTAAGTTCTATGGGTTTTACAAGTAAGGAGTAAGGTGTTGCCCATTGTTTTATCCTTTTGCTCTTCTTTAAGTTTAGTTCACTATCTGAATCAAATCCTTGCAAAATTGCTAGTTTTGAGTTGCTTGCAGAATACAAAAGTTGCCAGAAGAACATGTTTTTTTTTAGAAAATGTGCACTTTGTTTTCACATCAATTTTACCCACAGTGGGGGAAATTGCAATAAAAAAATCACTCAAAATAATTTGCAGGTATATAAATGCATGAACTGGTGAGGAAAGCAAAACAGGCAAATAAGGTACTAATGGGTGCGATGAGAACTCTAATCACATTTCGTGGGGTAGAACCAACATTACTAAGTGGGGCCAAACCCAGGCAGAATTCTTGAATTCTTAACGACCTAATGTCCTCTTCGGAGAAGGAAATCAGCTCTAAAAACCCTGAATGACCAGGGAGATTCGCAACATTGGAAAAGAGGTCCGCAGACTTTTTATAACCACCACCGAAGGATGGGGGTATATTCACTTTGTCATTCCGTTTGCAACACTTCGAAATATCCATTTCCGACCCTATGAAGTATATATCTTCTTGATCACCGTAAAAATCTAAAACGATCTAGCCATGTCCGTCCGTCTGTCTGTTGAAATCACGCTACAGTTTTTAAAAATAAAGATATTCAGTTGAAATTTTGTACAGATTCTAGTTTTTGTCCATAAGCAGGTTAAGTTCGAAGATGAGCTATATCGGACTATATCTTAATATAGGCCCCATATAGACCGATCCGCCGATTTAGGGTCTTAAGCCCATAAAAGCCATATTTTTTATCCGATTTTGCTTCAATTTCGGACAGTAAGTTGTGTTAGGCCCTTTGACATCCTTCTTCAATTTGGCCCAGATCGGTCCAGATTTGGATATAGCTGCCATATAGACCGATCTCTCGATGTGAGGTTTTGGGCCCATAAAAGGCGCATTTACTGTCCGATTTCGCCAAAAATTGGGACAGTGAATTATGTTACGCTCTTCGACATATTTCTGCAATTTGGCCCAGATCGATCCAGATTTGGATATAGCTGGCATATAGACCGATCTCTCGGTTTGAGGTTTTGGGCCCATAAAAGGCGCATTTATTGTCCGATATCGCCGAAATTTGGGACAATGAGTTAGGTTAAGCCCTTCGACATACTTCTACAATATGGCACAGATCGGTCCAGATTTGGATATTGCTGCCATATAGACCGATCTCTCGATTTAAGGTTTTGGGCCCATAAAAGACCCATTTATTGTCCGATGTTGCCGAAATTTGGGACAGTGAGTTGTGTTACACCCTTCGACTTTATTCTTCAATTTGGCCCAGATCGGTTCAGATTTGAATATAGCTGCCATATAGACCGATCTCTTGATTTAAAATTTTGGGGCCATAAAAGGCGCACTTATTATCCGATGTCGCCGAAATTTGGGACAGTGAGTTGTGTTGGGCCCTTTGACATTCTACTTTAATTTGGCTCAGATCGGTACAGATTTGGATATAGCTGCCATATAGACCGATCTCTCGATTTAAGGTTTTTGGGCCATAAAAGGCGCATTTATTGTCCGATTTCGCCGAAATTTGGAACAGTGAGTTGTGTTACGCTCTTCGACATTTTTCTGCAACTTGGCCCAGATCGGTCCAGATTTGGATAGAGCTACCATATAGACCGATCTCTCGATTTAAGGTCTTGCGCCCATAAAAGTCGTATTTATTATCCGATTTTGGCAAAATTTGGGACAGTGAGTTGGGTTAAGCCCCTCGACATCCTTCTTCAATTTGGCTTTGATAGGTCTAGGTTTGGGTATAGCTGCCATATAGACCGATCTCTCTTTTTATTGTTTTGGACCCATAAAATGCACATTTATTGTCCGATGTCGCCGAAGTTTGGGACAATGAGTTGTGTTAGGGCCTTCGACATTCTTCTTCAATTTGGCTCAGATAGGTCCAGATGTTGATATAGCTGCCATATAGACCGATCTCTCGATTTAAGGTTTTGGGCCCATAGACGGCGCATTTATTTTCCGATTTCGCCGATATTTGGGGCAGGGAGTTGTGTTAGGCTCTTCGACATTTTTCTGCCACTTGGCCCAAATCAGTCCAGATTTGGATATAGCTGCTATATAGACCGATATCTCGATTTAAAATCTTGGCCCCATAAAAGGCTCATTTATAATCCGTTTTCACTGAAATTTGACACAGTGACTTATGTTGGGATTTTCGACATCCGTGTCGTATATGGTTCAAATCGGTTTATTGTTAGATATAGCTACTTAAAAGACCAACATTTTGTTATACACAATAGAACAATGACTTTTACTTATAAGTATTTGGTCCAAATTGGAACATAAGGTATGCATTTTTCACCGGATTTTGACGAAAAGTGGTTTACACATATACCCGAGGTGGTGGGTATCCAAAGTTCGGCCCGAACGAACTTAACACCTTTTTACTTGCTAACAGACCACGTCGTAAAAAAGCGGAAGTTTATTGGGATATGCATTACACACGGCTCAAGGAATACAAGAAGATTACCAAAACGGCAAAACGTGCCAGTTGGATGCTTTTTAGCGACCAGTTGAATAGCGTTAATGACGCCGCCAAGATGAAAAAGTTTCTCTCAAAAACCCATGTCCAAACTGAAACGTTAGTAGACTACATGGGGGTGAGTGCAGAAACAACGCAGAATATGATGAGGTTTTTGATGAAAACGCTTTTCCACAGGATACGTCGGGACTCACGCAGACACCGGAATCTTGAAATAATGAGGTTGATCGAAGGCTTATCATAACCGAATTATGGTGAAGGAAGCCTTGAGGAGCTTCAAACCATTTAGGTCACCCGGACCTGATGGAATATTTTCCCCTACTACTACAGAAGACACAGTGACTTATGTTGGGATTTTCGACATCCGTGTCGTATATGGTTCAAATCGGTTTATTGTTAGATATAGCTACTTAAAAGACCAACATTTTGTTATACACAATAGAACAATGACTTTTACTTATAAGTATTTGGTCCAAATTGGAACATAAGGTATGCATTTTTCACCGGATTTTGACGAAAAGTGGTTTACACATATACCCGAGGTGGTGGGTATCCAAAGTTCGGCCCGAACGAACTTAACACCTTTTTACTTGCTAACAGACCACGTCGTAAAAAAGCGGAAGTTTATTGGGATATGCATTACACACGGCTCAAGGAATACAAGAAGATTACCAAAACGGCAAAACGTGCCAGTTGGATGCTTTTTAGCGACCAGTTGAATAGCGTTAATGACGCCGCCAAGATGAAAAAGTTTCTCTCAAAAACCCATGTCCAAACTGAAACGTTAGTAGACTACATGGGGGTGAGTGCAGAAACAACGCAGAATATGATGAGGTTTTTGATGAAAACGCTTTTCCACAGGATACGTCGGGACTCACGCAGACACCGGAATCTTGAAATAATGAGGTTGATCGAAGGCTTATCATAACCGAATTATGGTGAAGGAAGCCTTGAGGAGCTTCAAACCATTTAGGTCACCCGGACCTGATGGAATATTTTCCCCTACTACTACAGAAGAAGGCCGACTATTTGGCGCCTCATCTGGCCACTGTTTTCACAGCGTGCCTAGGACTTATATGTACTCCAAAAGCCTGGCAAGAGTCAAGGGTGGTATTTATACCCAAGCCCGGCACAGCAAGTTATGCGACACCAAAGGCCCGCAGGCCTATGAGCCTTACGGCCTTTCTACTCAAAAACATGGAACGCATTGTGGATACCATTACAAAGAGTAGGACATTCAGTGAACTGCTCAAATACATACACCATGCCTATGTCAAGGCAAGGTCAGTGGAGACCCCCTGCACGAGATTGTGCATAAAACAGAAGAATATTTCGATGCCAAAACCTACCTCCTTTCGGTAATCATTGACATCGAGGGGGTTTTTAACAATGTGCAGACCGACACACTGATCCAATCTTTAGACCAGAACTGGGTGGACCCGGTCCTCAGTGATTGGATAAACCATATGCTAAGGAACAAGTAGCAAAATTGTGGGACCTATGACATAGATATAAGGGCTAAAGTGGGACAAGCAAGGCTCGCCACAGGGGGCATTTTATCGCCACTCCTATGGGTGACCACAATAAATAATCTATTACGAATATTGACTGAGGAGGTATTTGAACTCGTCTGCTATGCAGACGATGTTATATTACTTCTTAGGGGTAAGGATCCAAACCAGCTATGCAGAAGGGCAGAAAAGGTCTTGCATATGGCATATGACTGGGCTAGACCTAGGGGTCTCAATGTTAACCCAGAGAAGACTGAAACATGCCTGTTCACGAGGAAGACGAAGGTGGGCCAATTTAAAGCACCACGTTTCCTCAAGAAAACGTTTTCGATATTTGACAAGGTCCATACTTAGGTATGATCTTGGACAGGAAACTGAATTGGGAGTGTCACATTCAGGAACGTACTGGAAAGGCTAACAGATGGCGGGCATTATGTAGACGGGTCGTAGGCTCGAAATGGGGCCTGAATCCGAGTATAGTCCACTGGCCCCACAGAAGCGTGATCAGAGCAATGCATACTTACACCTCAGTAGTTTGGTGGACTACTTTGGAGAAAAAGGGGAACGTTAGGACCATACAACAAGTTCAAAGAACATGTTGTCATGGCATTGGCGGAGCGATGAGGACAACGCCCACTAGGTCACTGGATACTATTCTAGAAATCCGACCCATTGACATACAGATCAAATGTGAGGCAGCCACTACGGCTAAGAGACTAAAGGCGATGGGAGAATGAATTGAGGATAGGAGCAGCTCATACAATCGTGGTATAATCGAGGCGACGATAAGAAACCTGGAAGTAAGGGAAGAGATTTCCGATCGGATACCTGAGACGTGAGAGGAACTGCTGCCAGCGGCACAGTCTTGGACTGTCGGAACCCTAGTATTACCATCTGGAAGATCATGTTACACGGATGGATCAAAGCTAGAGAACAGAGTGAGCCTTGGGGTCTACATTGAGATCTCAGGGACTGAGATCTGTTTAAGACCGCCTGACCGTATAGCAGTCCTGCAGGCGGAAATCCAGGCGATCACGGGGTTCGTGCGCTGGTGTGTTACTAACGCGAGGACGGCGAGTGTGAACATTTTTACGGACTGTAAAATGGGCATAAGGGCGATAACAACTAGGAAGGTAAGGTCACGAACAGTCTTGTAGTGTAAGTAGGAGATTTACGCCTTCTCTGAGGATGGTACGGTCCGCATAGTGTGGCTGCCGGGCCATAACGGAGTGAAGGCCAGAAAACTGCCGTCGATAAACCTGGTCAACCCGAAGCCTTTCGGGTCAATTTAAGGCCGTGAGCGATCCCTATTACTGCAAGGAAGTAAAAAGTAGATCAATAGAGCTTTTGGCGTCATAGGATTACGAGCTCACATATGCAAAATCGGTGCGGCAAGTGATATCATGTGTAGGGCATGTGGGGAAGATGATGAGACGTTTGAGCAGTTCCTATGTCACTGCCCGGCTATAGCGGCTAACACACACCGGGTATTAGGTGGGGACGCGATACCATACATGAACCAACTTAGAAGAGTGGTATGGTAAACAATTAAGGATTTGGTAAGTAGCAAGGAATTCCAAACTTAATTTTTTTTTTTTAGGTTACTTTTTAGGCCTTAGGTGTATGTCCATAGTGGCATAGGGCGGATTAATATCTGCACCCTCTTTTGAACCAAACCTAACCTAATGCGTGAGTTGAGAAAAATTATATGCTGAGAAAATTTTTAATTTTCAATTCTATAGGGGGGGGATGTTGTATACCAACTATGGATTCTGATTGGCAATAATTTGGTCATGTCTAGTTCGTTGTTGGTTGCTACTTCATCTTAACTGTGGACCAGTTAACGACTGTTAAGTCGTTGGAAAAAAAAAACAAAAAAAAATAAACGGACTACCTAATGTTTACTACTCACGCAAACGATTTAAAGACAATACAATCTGGAATTTCCAAACTCCATACAAAGAAATTAGAGTATAAGGACGCAAAGTGCAAGGCTGACATGACCGCCTTTCAGGAAGTACAATGGATTGGGAGAGGCGTCACAGCAACACTAAAAGTTAAGAGCTGACATGCTATGAGACAAGAGTTTGGATGTGGATTGTTTGTTAGTCGGAGACTGAAACCCCTTCTCACCAAATTAATTTCGGTGGATGGAAGATTAGTCGCAATCCGCATTAAAGTAACGCAAATCTCACGTATCAATGTCCTTCAAGTCCTCTTCAAGTTTTTAGCTCAATGATATGCAATGCAAATTGATGATTCCATTAAGGAACGGATCAAACTTCTCACATATTACTGAGTGCTGTCCGATTTAAGTTTGAGCTCAAAGATAAGTGCCCTCCTTTTTATAGCTGAGTCCGAGAGGAGTGCCGCAGTTCGACACCTCATTGTGAAGACGTTTTTACATAGCTGTCATACCAAATGGTACAGTACCTCACAAATGTCGCCAAGCATTAATAGGGGATAACCACCGCAGAGAAATGTTTTCATGAAGTTCTCGCCAGGATACGTGCGGATTTCCATGCAACTTTTCTCATCGGACGCCTCCCCAGGTGGTGGATTGGGAAAGCTCATATAAGACGCGAACCGCAGAAATAAAATATGCGGGGCGAACGAAAAAGTTAGAACAAACAGGGGATGTCCCGCTTGCACGGATACGAATACGATCACCAAGGGGTCGTGCAACAGGGTCGGCAACGGTGGCGCTTGTAGATCTTCAGAAGATTCTCCATTAAGAAACTCCCGCCTAGAGGGTCGATGGCAGACCCAGCTCTAGGTACCTATGCGGTGGCCTAATCCGACATCCATCTAAAAAAATCACTGAAACATCGATTTGGCTGAAATTTTGCATGAGGTGTTTTATTATGACTTCCAACAAGTGTATTAAGAATAGGTCAAAACGGTCCATAACCTGATAAAGCTGCCATATAAACCGAACTGGGGTCTTGACTTCTTGAGCCTCTAGAGGACGCATTTATTTTCTGATTTGGCTGAAATTTTGTACAACGACTTCTCCCATGTCCTTTAACATTAATGGCATGCATTTGTTTATAGGCTAATGCAGCTCCCCTATAACCGATCTCCCTATTTTACTTCTTCAGACGCTAAAGTGCGCAATTCTGACTAGATTTGGCTAAAATTTTACACAATGACTTCTATTAGGTTGCCCAAAAAGTAATTGCGGATTTTTTAAAAGAAATAAATGCATTTTTAATAAAACTTAGAATGAACTTTAATCAAATATACTTTTTTTACACTTTTTTTCTAAAGCAAGCTAAAAGTAACAGCTGATAACTGACAGAAGAAAGAATGCAATTACAGAGTCACAAGCTGTGAAAAAGTTTGTCAACGCCGACTATATGAAAAATCCGCAATTACTTTTTGGGCAACCCAATACCCAATGGTATCCATTTTTCAGTTTAATTATGGTCCGAAATGAGCCATAACTTGATATTGTTCCAATAGCATAACAATTCTTTTCTTTTATCCTTTGTTTGCCTAAAAAGAGATACCGTGGCAAGAGCTCGACAAATGCGATCCATGGTGGAGGGTATGTATATAAGATTCGGCCCGGCCGAATTTAGCACGACTTGTTATATTTCTTTGTTTTCTCAGAGTAAATGAATTCACTTCACGAGTACGGGTTGCTAGTCCAGCATGTCAAACACATGGGTAATGTGGAGTTGCATATGTATCCCTTGATGACGCGAACCCCTTGTTCCGCTTAATCCGACGCCTGCTGCACAACTCCCCTTACATGGGAAGAGATGCTGATGAAGGCCATAGGTTATTAAAGGCACCAATATATCGCTATGCCATTTTCTTATCATAGGCACTCAGTATTTAAGTAAAAGCTAGTACCACCTGACTCGACCACTCAGACTCTCCTCTTGAAATCGTTCTCCCTAGGAGATCGAAAAATATGTCATTGGTCTATGTGTCCTTATACTTTAAATGTTCTTCATTGTTTATTAAAATTTGGTTGATAGAAATATTTCAATTGAATCTTCGAGTATTCCTATTTTAAAGTAACTACTAATTCAAAAAAAAGGAATTTTGACTATTTACTTTTATTTATATACACTCATATGCTAAATAAAACCAAAGTAAAATAAATTTAATGTGATTTTTGTAAGCCCAAAATAAATGTCCTTCATAACAAAATCTCAGAAAAATATCAAAAAAAAAAGCAATAAAACGAAGGACAAGCTAGCACAGCTGTATGAAGTAGTTAGCTTTCGTAATCGCATTGCCATAATGTTCGTGTCATGTCCTAGCATCATCCACATATCCTTGCCAGAATTCGCACACACACATACACACTCTACCTATAACTCTACCACACGAGTATTTGCGTGTGAGGATGCGGAAATATACTTTCTCTCTCTTGCCCTATACTTGCCACTGCGTTTTGCTATTCTTCGTTGCTGCTGAACGACGCAACTGCATGATTTACAGTGAAAATGGGCTAATGCAACATACGTTTACGTATAGGAAAATATTTTTTCCAACATATTTTATTGTCTGCAGGCTCCCTCTGCAGTAATGTAAAAATGGGTGGACAACAATTACAAAGAGGGCACGAATAGAGTAGGGCAAAACAAGAATCATTCGACATTCCTTTGCTGCTGCTGCTCTCTTCTTGCACGGAAATGCGCTTGCTTAATATCGAAGTTTTGCTGGGATTTTGCAAAAGTTTAAGGAGGAATATTCAAATTTGTCCAAAGGCTAAATGTATTATGGGACACTGAGAGAAAAAATAAAGAAAATATACTGAAATTGAGTTTATAATGGGAAACCTTATGGAATTTTCGTACAAAAATCTTCATCTTCGATGTCTGATAAAAAAAATAACAGCTATATAGACATAGGGTCCGATTTTGACCAAATTCGGCACAGTTATTAAGTGGTCTAATAAATACAAGTAACTGTTCGACTTAAAAAAACTAAATATGGGTATTTTTCGGATCGTATAAAAATTCGCCTTTTATGGGGCCAAGACTTAAAACCGAGAGATCGATCAATATGGAAACTAAATCCAAATCTGAATCGATCTGGGCCATATTAATAAAGGATGTCGTAGGGCTTAACACAACTGATTCGGACAATAAATTCGTCATTTTCGGGCCCATGACCTCAAATCCGCAAATCGGTGTATATCGCAGCTGTATCTGAATCTGGACCGCTGAACCAATTTGAAAGAAGTAAAAAGGCGTTCAGTTTGGTCGGGCTGAACTTTGGCTACCCATCACCACAGGTCTATATGTAAGACAACTTTCGAAATAACAATCCGTTGAAAAATCCATAATTTATGGCCCCATAACAGCAATATCAAAATATGGTCCGATCTGCACCAAATTCGGCACGTACATTGAGTGGTCTAATAAGTACAACCACTCTTCAATTTTTTAGAACAAAATATTGGTCTTTTCGGTAGCCATATCCAAATATAGACCGATCTGAACCATATACGACACGGATGTCGAAAAGCCCAACGTAAGTCACTGTGTCAAATTTCAGCACAATCACATTATAAATGCGCCTTTTATGGGGCCGAGACTTTAAATCGAGAGATCGGTCTATATGGCAGATATATCCAAACCTGAACCGATCGGGGCGAAATTAACGAAGGGTCTAACACAACTCACTGTCCCAAATTTCAACAAAATCGGACAATAAATGCGTCTTTAATGGGCCCATGACCTTAAATTGAGAGATCGGTCTATATGGCAGCTATATCCAAATCTGGACCGATTTGGACCAAGCTGCAGATAAATGTCGTAGAGCCTAGCACTACGCACTGTTCTAAATTTCGCTGAAATCGGACAATAAATGCGCCTTTTATGGCGCCAAAACCTTAAATCGAGAGATCGGTCTATATGGCAGCCATATCCAAATCTGGACCGATCTAAGCCAAATTGAAGAATGATGCCGAAAGTCTTAACACAACTCACTGTCCCGAATTTCGGCGACTTCGGATTATAAATGCGCCTTTTATGGGCCCAATACATTCAGTCGAGAGATCGGTCTATGTGGCAGCTATATCCAAATCTGGGCACATCTGGGCCAAATTGAAGAAGGATCGGACTATATGGCGGAAGAAGAAGAAGGATGTCGACAGGCCTAACACAACTCACTCCTCCAAATTTTGGCAAAATCAGACAATAAAAACCTTAAATCTATAGATCGGTCCATATGTCAGCTATATCCAAATCTGGGCCGATCGGGGCGTAATTAAAGAAGGATCGACTGGCCTAGCATAACTCACTGTCGCAAATTTCATCAAAATCGAATCATAAATGCGCCTTTTATGGGCCTAAGACCCTAAATCGGCGGATGGGTTTATATGGGAGTCATATCAAGATATAGTCCGACATAACCCATTTCAAACTTATCCAACCTATGGTCAAAAACAAACAATGCAAATTTTCGGCTCAGTATCTATATTTCTAAAGACTATAGCGTGATTTTAACAGACAGACGGATGGACATAGCTAGATCGTCTTAGATTTTTGCAACGATCAAGAATATATATACTTTATTGAGTCGGAAAGGATATATCGATGTGCTGTAAACGCAATGATAAAATGAATATACCCCCATCCTTTGGTGGTTTACATATATAAACCGGAAATTTTTTACAAAGCTCGGTCCGGCCGAACTTAATGCATTTTATTTACTGAGTGAGTTTGGCTGGGAACTTTTGATGCATCCACCATATAGCCCTGACCTTGCACCATCAGACTACCATTTATTTCGATCTTTGCAGAACTCCTTAAATGGTAAAACTTTCGGCAATGATGAGGCTATAAAATCGCACTTGGTTCAGTTTTTTGCAGATAAAGGCCAGGAGTTCTATGAGCGTGGAATACTAAATTTGCCAGGAAGATGGCAAAAGGTTATCGAACAAAATGGCAATTATATATTTGATTAAAGTTCATTCTAAGTTTTATTAAAAATGCATTTACTTTCTTTTAAAAAATCCGCAATTACTTTTTGGGCAACCCAATACTTGTTTTAACCTGGATGACAAACAACCAATAACTAAAAAAAAAGTTTTGAAAAAATTTTTTCTAAATAAAAATGTTTCTAAATATAAAATTTTTACGCTATGCTACCAAAACAAAATCGTCGATCACATTGATAATCGATTTGGGCCATCCATCCGACCAAATCCTAAAACTTACAAATCCATTCGAGCAAATTTAGTAGAAAATCCCCAAAACGGTAATACTGAATGTGTGTGACTTGCCATCAACGATACCGTGATAAGCTGAACATTGCTGATCTATGTGTCTTTGCCGTTTGTTTGTCTGTTGTGGCATTCCTCTGCTTGTTTTGGCTTCACATGACACTCATCTGAGTAGTGCTCATTCGCAAACAACAGACGATGTCCAACACTCAAATTGAAAAGCACATTCACTGAACAATTGCTGAAACGTTCGATCAACTGTTGTTCTATTGTCAAATGAAGAGCGTTCTATCTAACATTGTTATGATGTGGCATGCATAACAGGCACTTGCTTTGGCACAAGAAGCATTAGAGTGCCAAATTTAGAGTCTCATGCAGTTCTCTGGTCCACACCACCCCCTTAGGCAACCAACCAACACCCTGGGGGCTTTCCCACTCCCAAAATCCCCATGGAAATATCAGGCTCAATTAAAGTTTTTTTTAAGAATGGAGCACATCTAACATCCAAACTTAAATGACACTAAGACTTCCGAGCTAGAGGAGAGTCTCAGTGAGGGGTCAGGTGGCACTGGCTCTTAATTAAATACTGAGTGCCAATGATACTCGAGACGACAAGGCGAGTTATTGGCGCCTTCAAATAACCAATGGCCAACATCAGCGTCTGTTCCCAGGTTAGGGGCGGCTGGCGGCGAGCATTGGATCTTGGAGCAAGCGGCTCGCCACAACGAGGGAAACGTGCGCAATCCCACAAAACCCATGCGTTTGGGGCACTGCCCCATCCCCGGAAAACTCAGAACTACTATGAGAAACAAAGGAATAGTAAAAACGGTCCCCCCTAACGTTGACGACCCATGCAAACGAAAAAAGGACCATGATTTGCAGATCTGCACCTAGAATGTCCGCACTCTTTATAGAGAAGGAGCAGTATACGCGCTGGCGGATGTATTAGAGAAGTACAAGGCAGATATTACCGTCTTACAGGAAGCGCGATGGACTGGGAATGGCGTCACTACAACACCAAACGGTGACGAACTATACTATAGCTGCCATAACACGAGGCATGAATTTGGTTGTGGATTTGTGGTTAGTCGGAGACTGAAACACCTTGTCTCCAGCTTTACTCCGGTGGATGAGAGGCTAGCCACAATCCGCATAAAAATCAAATTTTTCAACATCAGCCATATTTGTGCCCATGCCCCGACGGAAGACAAAGACGAGCAGACCTAAAATATTTTCTACGAGCGGCTAGAGAGAGAGAATATGACCGCTGCCCCGCCCATGATATTAAAATCGTTCTGGGAGATTTTAATGCGAAAATAGGGAAGGAAGACATCTTTGGTCCAACAGTGGGAAAGTTTAGCCTCCAAGAGATAACGTCCAGTAGTGGGTTGAGGCTGATAGATTTCGCCGCGGCAAAAAACATGGTAGTTAGTAGCACCAGATTTCAACATAGAAATATTCACAAAGCCACATGGCTGTCACCCGATCACAATACGAGAAACCAAATCGATCACGTTGTGATAGATGGTAGGCATTCATCCAGCGTGTTAGATGTACGATCGATCCGTGGAGCGAATACAGATTCGGATCATTACCTTGTTGCCGCAAAGGTTCGCACCCGTTTGAACATGGCGAGGAAAGTACGATCTGACACTGCAATGAAGCTGGACATTGAAAAGCTGCAAACACAACAGATGGCAGCGTCATACTCCACTCGACTGACCCAACTGCTTGATGAAAGCATTCCTTGTTCCGATGATATAATAGCGCTGTGGCAAACTATTGCCCACTCCATGGAAAATGCCGCGAAATCCTTACTTGGGTACCGGAAGCATCCTCCAAGAAACCCATGGTACGACCAAGAGTGTCGAGATGCTACTGAAGCCAAGAATGCGGCATATAGATCAACCCTGCATCAGTAGCAACGCGCCAGATGAAGGAGAGGAATCGGCAGAAAAGGAGAGAGGAGAAACGTCTATTCCGCAGAAAGAAAAAGGAAATTGAAAGACGTGAGTGTGAGCGAATTGAGATGTACAGGAGTCAGAATGAAGTCCCGAAATTCTACCAAAAAATCAAACATCAAACCGATGGCTTTGGTGCAGGCACATCCTCCTGCAGAGACAAAGAAGGAAATCTGGCAACTGACACAGACAACATGCTGAGGATATGGAAAGAACATTTTACCCAACTGCTAGTGTCCGATGTTGGCGGCGAAGAGGATACCGCAGAACCAATCCCTGATGATTGTATAGAATGTTTACCTCCTAGGCAGAATGAGGTCCAAGTAGCAGTTACCGGACTAAAGAACAACAAGGAAGCAGGAGCCGACAGGTTACCCGCTGAACTATTTAAGACCGGAGGCGACACGCTGATAAGGCGTATGCATCAGCTTATCTGCGCAATCTGGCTAGAAGAACGCATACCCGATGATTGGAACCTCAGCATACTATGTCCCGTACACAAGAAAAGAGATAAGACGGAATGTGCCAACTACAGAGTAAGAAGTCTCCTCCCCATCGCATACAAGATACTCTCGAGCGTACTGTGTGAAAGATTGAAACCTTAAGTCAGTGAGATATTTGGGCCTATCAATGCGGCTTTAGACCTGATAAATCCATGCTAGACCAGATATTCACACTGCGCCAAATCCTGGAAAAGAGCCGAGAAGAACAAATCCACACCTACAAAGCCGCCTTCGATACTCCTTTACGTTGAAAGGTATTTCAAGCCATGTCTGAGTTTGGTATCCCTGCAAAATTAATAAGACTCTGCAGGATGATACGGGTTTCAGACAAGGAGACAGCCTATCGTGTGATCTCTTTAACATCCTGCTGGAGAAGATTATACGAGATGCAGATGTGAATAGATATGGCACACTAATCACAAGAGAACACATGCTACTCGCCTATGCCGATGACATCGATATCATAGGTCGGTCACCGGAAGTAGTAACTGCAGCCTTTGAAAGAATCGAAAGAGAGTCAGTGAAAATGGGTCTGGCTGGAGATATAACGAAATGGATGGTTTCAGCTCCCAAAAAGCCTTGCACAACCGAGCAGATGAAGAAAGTAGGGAACCACAACTTTGAGACAGTCAGTAACTTTATCTACCTCGGCGCCGCTGTAAGGCGACGTATGAACCACGAGCTGTATGAGCTGTATGACGGCGATAGCATAGTTACACGCATCAAAATACAACTATTGGGTTGCCCAAAAAGTAATTGCGGATTTTTCATATAGTCGGCGTTGACAAATTTTTTCACAGCTTGTGACTCTGTAATTGCATTCTTCCTTCTGTCAATTATCAGCTGTTACTTTTAGCTTGCTTTAGAAAAACAGTGTAAAAAAGTGTATTTGATTAAAGTTCATTTTAAGTCTTATTAAAAATGCATTTACTTTCTTTTAAAAAATCCGCAATTACTTTTTGGGCAACCCAATATTAATACTATTTTCCTTTGTTCACCATTGAAAACCCTTGTTTTTGGCGATTACTTTTTTGAAACATTACACAAATAACATGGATAAAATACCAATATAATGAAATTTTTACCATAAATAATGGACATTCCCTATTGAATTAAATCAGAAACTTTTTTGCTTTAAAATCTCCTTTTTAAAAGAATTAATCGGCGAAAAATATCGCGAAAAGTAAATATAATACCTGTCTTTAAATAAAAAAAATATAAAAATTTTTACGTTTAATAAATAAAAATTTTGTCCATGTTCTCCGCGTGTATAGTACGAATATTTTGGCCAATGCACCACATTCTCTCCTCGTTAGATTGCAAAAATTTTTGGCCGCAAAAGACACTCGCCACAGCAGCACAGACAAAAAGGAAGGTATTTTTTGGACTGAAAGGAACAAATGAATGGCTTTTTAAGTATTGCCCGAAATAAAGGGAATTGTGTCGCATCTCTTCTGTTATTGTTGCTGAGCCATATCACACAAGACTTTATGGGAGATTTTAATGACAAATTATGACTGCGTAAATTATGGTTTTACTGTTTATTTAAATATTTCTGCCATTTCATTCCATGGCATACTTTATGTCCTTCTGCTTCATCGTCTTTTTTCACATAGCCTTTAAGGACATGTCGTACTTTTATTTGCTTTGGTTTTGATATTGCTGTTGCTCTTTGTATTCTTCAGAAACTGTTGAAGGTGTTTAAAGGCAATGGAAGACGTGGTGGCCCTACACCCCACTCAATGGAAGTGGGACAAGCGGCTGAAGAGCACACAAAAGTGTAAATACAATTTATCATTTTACAGCCATTCGAATGAGATGCATGTAATAATGTTTATTACTATGAAAGGCGGTCCATGGAATGAGGATGACAACGACCAAGACTAGGGAGGCGACGACGAAGACGATTGTTGGAATACATTTAAACTCTTGCATATATTTCTGTGGGCTTTTGTGGCGGCCATAAAGCACTGTCCCGTGGATGGGATAAGCGAACAACTTGACTTTCTTGTCTTTGTCCGTCTCAACGTCTGTCTGCTAAGGGCGCTCAATAGGGTTTTGTTCTTGTATTGTTACCTTTATGGGAGTCTCTAAGGATGCACAATGGGATACATTAGAAATTTCATGGTAGCAAATTTTCTTTAAAATTTTTATAAAATTTTTTCTGCGCACAAAATTTCGATTAATTTTTCTCTAAAAACAAAATTTTCATGAAATTTCTTCTAAAGGCAAAATGAAAATGAAAATTTGCTCTTAAGATAAAATTAAATGGAAATTTTCTCTAAACAAAAAATGTCCATGAAATTGTCTTTATATACAAAACTAGCTGAACCGAGCCCGCTCCGCTGCGCCTTCTTTTTCTTTATATGGAACAAAATTATCCTTCGAATATTTATTTTCGACAATTAAAGAGCTTTTAGTGAAATACCATGCTACGAAAATAATATATGTGTATATCGCAAAAGCATAACACTATAATTGCCTTTATCTGAATCCCATATGATCTTTACTGGTCTATGAATTCGGTCGGAGGGTTTTTAGCGTCATTAACGTTTGGGTGTTAGATATACTCCATATACTCTTGGAGCTCGATATTGTCATGATGTCCGAGTTAGGGATGTTTTCGAGGGTGAGGTGGTCCCTTAGACTCTTGCCTCAGAAAGAATTATCAGCATCGTGCTCAAATACCATTTATTTTAACCCCATATTGCCATTAGTTTAAAGTGAGTTTATAGGATAAGGCGTCCTCAAATATTTGGCCCCAAAATTTTCGTGTTCTACTCCCAAATACCGTTATTTGAGCCCCATATTGGGGTAGACACCCAATACCTTTTATTTGAGCCCCACATTGACGTGGTTGGTAAATAATGGGAGTGGGTGGTCCTCGAAACACTTAGCCCTGGAAATATATCATCATCGAGCTCTACTCTCAAAGATCATTTATTTGAACCCCATATTGCCTGTGGCCTCAAAATTGGATGTCATATTCGTTTTCTAATCTCAAATACCTTCCATTTAAACACCTTATTGCAAAAGTCAGCAAATATGCCCGGTTTAGGGTATGGGCCCTAAAAACAATCAATATCGAGATCCACTCCCTTTAAGACCCAAAATTGCCATGGTGAGCAAATACGTCCTATTTCGCGTTGTTATGGGAGTGGGACGTCCCCTAGGCAGTTGGTACCGAATGTTGATATCTGATTCGTAGTCTACTCCCAAAAACCTTTCATTTGAGCCCCATATTTCCATAGTCAGCAAACATGACCGGTTTCGGGGGTGTTTTGGGGGATGGGGCGACCGTTCAATGACTTGACTCATGTTCTACTCTTAAATACTTCTTATTACAGCCCCATATTGGAATGGTCAGCAAATACGTCCTATATGGGTGGTGTTATGGGCGTGGGGTGGCCCCATACACACTTTTCCCGAATATTGATATCAGATTCGTGCTTTACTCCCAAAGACCTTCCATTTGAGCCCCATATTGCTATTGTAGTAAATTTGTCCTCTTTGGGGCTTGTTTTTCAAAGAGACGGCCACCCATACACTTGGTCCCACATTTGGTTATCAGATTCGTATTCTACACTTAAATACCTTTTATTTGAGACCCATATTGCCATGATCAGTATATAAGTCCTGTTTGGTGGGTGTTTTGCCTTAGAGGTGCACCCCCAGAAACTTGGTCCCACATTTGGATACCAAATTCGTGTTCTACTCGCAAATACCTCTCATTTGAGTCCCATATTGCCAAGGTCGGTAAATATATCCGATTTAGGGGTGTTTTAGAGGTTGGGGTGGTCCCCCAAACACTTGGTCCGACAAATAGATAGCAGATACGTTTTCTATTCTTAAATACCTTTCATTTGAGTCCCATATTGTCATGATAGGACTTTCTATATATTTAGTAGGTTTTGGGGGTGGGGCTGCCCACCCCCCCACCCCCCTTCCCCCCCCTAGGTACCCCATCGTAAATTTGGATACCAAATTTTTATTTTTAGATTACTTTAAGAGACCACACAAAATTTCGCTTAAATCGCACCACCCATCACCGAGATCAGGCGTTTCTGAAAATTCGGGTAAGGGGGAGGGTCCGCCCCCCCTTTCAGATATCAAAAAATGCAGTAGCCTATTTTCACCACGGGATCATTATGCACCATCTGTGAAAATTTCAAGAAATCGATTCAGCCGTTTTTGAGCCTATAAGGCACACACAAACAAACAAACACAAATTGATTTTTATTTATAAGATTATCATGATATTCTCCAAAAGCAAAAATTTACCCGAATTTTTTTCTATCAACGAAACTTTTATGACATTTTCTCGAAAGACAATATTTCTATAAAATTTTCTCTTAAGCTGAAATTTTCATAAAATCTCCTCAAAAGACAAAATTTCCATAAAAATTTCTTCAAATGCAAAATTTCAATGAAATTTTTTCTAAAGGCATATCTTTTCTTGAAAAAAATTTTACGTAACGACAAATTATTCAGAAATATTTCCCTACAGACAAAATATCAATGGAATCTTTCTCTAAAGATAACATTTTCCTGAAATTTTATCTGTAATGAAATATAGACAAAAAAAAATAAAGACTGGCAAAAGTTGGGCGATGCCGACTATATCGTCCCCTAACCGACTTGGCTTAGGGAGATTTACTCTGCTTGTATCAGCATGTCATATATATACCTGAGGGATGGAGGGACACGAAGGTCATTTTCATTCCGAAAGCAGGAACATCTTACCACACAAAGGCGAAATATTTTCGTCTAATAAGTCTGTCATCCTTTATGCTGAAGACTCTTGAGAGGTTGATAGAAACAAATTTTATTGCAAAGATCCCTGATGCGGCGGCAGCATGCATATAGTAAAGGCAAATCCCCTAAAAAAAGCCCCTAACGACCTAGTCGGCTACATAGAGGGTTCTGTCGCTGTGAAGGACTATACAATGGTAGTATTTCTCGACATTGAGGATGCTTTCAATTATGTAAAACCGACGTCAATTATGAAGGAGCTGGAGTTTCTAGGCATTAACTCTACCGTAAGAATGTTTATTAATAACTTACTCACTAAAAGATGCATTACGGCAGACTTGGGATCTGTGAATCTAAACAGATGGGTCAGCAGAGGAACACCTCTAGGAGGTGTACTGTCTCCTCTACCTTGGAGTATAGCCATTAACAATACATTATTGTCTCTGAAAGAAAATGGCGCGAAAGTGAACGAGTATGCTGATAAAGTGGCAATTGCGGTTAGAGGAAAATTTCCCAGCACTCTAAGAGAGATACTTCAGGAAGCTCTACGTTCAACAGCGAAGTAGGCTACCGAAAATCTAGGTCTAGGTATAAATATGTGCAAGACAGAAGTAGTTCTTTTCAGCAGGAGATACAAGTTGCCTACAGTGGCTCCTGGCTCCTTGGAAGGAAAGAATGTTCCATTTACAGAAAGCGCAAAATACCTGGATGTTTTGCTAGACAGGAAATTGAAATTCAACTACAACATTTTGGAAAGGGCAAGAAAATCATTGGCAAAAGTTGGGTGTTTAGCCATTGGCAAAAGTATGGTGTTTAGACCGCGTGTCGTGCGCTGGGTATATACTGCAGTTGTCAGACCTATAATGCTATATGGTGTTGTGGTGTGGTGGACGGCGCTTCAAAAGTCAATTCTTATCCGATTTGTCTGAAATTTTGCGTGAGGTTACTTCCAATAACAGTGCTGAGTTTGGTCAAAATAGATCCATAACCAGATATAGCACCCATATTAACCGATCTCGAATGTTAACTTCTTGAGCCGCTAGAGAGCGTCATTATTATCCGATTTGGCTGAAATTTTGCATGAAGTGTTTTGCTTTGTCTTCCATCGACTGGGCCAAGTATGGTCAAATTAGGTTTATAGCCTGATGTAGCTCCCATATAAACGATCGGTTTATATGGGAGCTACATCAGGTTCCTGATTTTATTAAAGGGCGCAGTTCTTATCCGGTTAGCCGAAATTTTCCACATAACTTGTGCTATGGTCTTCAACATTCAAATTAAATATGGTCCATATCGGTTCATAACTTGATATAGCTTCAATAGCATAGCAAATTTTATCCATTATTCTTTGTTTACCTATTAAGAAATACCGGGCAAAGAACTTGACAAATGTGATCCATGGTTGAGGTTGCATATGATTCGGCCTAGCCGAACTTACCCAGCTTCTACTTGTTGTGTCTTAAGCGTTATTTTGACTTTTCTGTTCTTATTCTTTGTCTTGTATCGATCTGTATATGTTTAAACAATTTTCTCCATATTTTTCTGTTTCACTTTCTTCTACAGTTAACATGATGAACCTAAGGTCTCCGAGTGAAGCGTCTAATAACCGGGGCCCTCCAACCTAATCTATCTGTGTTAATATTCAAACGCATAGGTCTAGACCGCTTCTATGCTATCTCTAAAACCCTTTGGACTTTCTGAGGTCTTTGTCGTGTTTGCCACTCATAGCGGTCCCTATGCAATAGTTTACTTTATTGTTACGTCAAGGGACCCACGGTTTATTCCTAAGGTCCTTAGCATATGGCCTATACTGTCTCTATGCATTTGGTGCTCACGGTTCTGGTATAACAATAAATCGGCATCGATTCTCATATTGGCAAAAGTCGCTTTGTACATTGCATTGACATAATGCATACCGACATGTAAAGGGTGATTTTTTAGCTATTATCTATTTGGTAACACTGGCTTCGTGATTTGTTTCATTGGCAAACATCTTCAGTTTAATCTATAATTTAACCATGAATCGTTTTACAAACGAACAACGCTATCAAATTATTGAATTTTATTATCAAAATGCGTGCTCTGTTGAGAAAGTCCATAGCGCGCTTCTTCTTCAGCGACGAAGCTTATCTTGGTTCAATGGGTACGTAAATAAACAGAATTGTCGTTTTTTGAGTAAAGATCAGCCAGAAGCATTGCAAGAGCTACCAATGCATCCCGAAAAAGTCACAATTTTGTACGGTTTATGGGTTGGTGGCATCATTGGACCGTACTTCTTCAAAGATGATGCGAATCGTTACGTAACTGTGAAATGTGGGCGCTACCGTGAGATGATATTCATCTTCGTTTTTGTCCAAAATGCAAGAGCTTGACTTGCATGACATGTGGTTTCAACAAGACGGTGCCACATGGCGCACAGCACGCGTAACAATGGACTTATTGAGAGGCGATTTCGATGAACGTTTTATTACACGTTCGGGACCGGTCAATTGGCCGCTAAATCGTGCGATTTAACACCTTTACACTATTTTTCGTGGGGCTATGTTAAAGCTCATGTCTATACAGACAAGCCCGCTTGAATTGACGCATTGGAAGATAACATTGAAGCATTTATTCTTGGGATACCGGCCGAAATGTTGGAAAGAATATGCCAAAATTGGACACTTGAGGCGCAGTCACGGTCAACATTTGCATGAAATAATTTTCAAACATTAAATTATTTGGACCGATTCAAATAAAGATTTCATCCCTGTTTCTGAATTGTATGTGTTATTTTTTTTTTTTTTTTGATATTGGTGGGACTAGAAACTAATAATTTACCTTTTGTAGGCTTAAGACACTAAAACGCCATATCGGTCTATATGACAGCTATATCTAAATATAGTCCGATGTGGCCCAATCAAGAACTTAACCTGCGTATAGAAGAAATATGAGTCAGTGCAAAATTTCATCTCAATATCTCAATTTTTGAAGTCTGTAGCGTGATTACAACTGTCGGATACACCGACGGACACACGGACGGACATCATTAAATCGTCTTTGAATTTTACAACGATCCTAACTATATATACTTTGTAGGCTCGGAATTTCGATGTGTTACAAACGGAATGACTAAATGAATATACCCCCTATCCTATAGTGGTGGTTATAATTACCTAGTTCAATTTTCTCACAATTGAAGCTTAACAGCAGGTTCGCATTGCATTCAAGTATTACCATAAATGCAAATTTGCCCATGAACTTTCTATTAAGGAACATGGACAAACTTTTCACATATCAATGTGCTGTCCGATTCAAGTTTAAGCTCAATGACTGGGGGTCTCGGTTTAAAAGCCGAGTTCGAACGGCTGCCACGACACCTCTTTATTGAGAAGTTTTTACGTGGCAATCATACCAAATGTTACAGTACCTCACAAATGTCGGCAGTACAGTATCAGGAGAGGATAGTCAATGCTGAACACATTTTTCGATGTTCTCGACGGGATTCGATTCCAGGCGTTCAGCATCATACCCGAACATGCTTACCTCTACGCTACAGTGGCCATCCAAAGCCGAGTCCAAACGGCTGCCACAGTGCGACACCTCTTTGTTGAGAAGTTTTAACATGGCTGTCATACCAAATGTTACAGTACCTCACAAATGTCGGCAGTACAGTATTAGGAGAGGATTACCAACGCTGAATATATTTTTCGATGTTCTCGACAGGATTCCATTCCAGTCGCTCAGCGTTATAGCATACCTCTACACTGCGGTGGCCTCCCAAACATTGCCATCTACCTCTCGTAATTTCCTCCCACTGTGCCGCCTTCAGGTGTGTCTGTCTTGTTGCTGTTATTTAAATTTGAAAATTTTACAATAAAAGTATCATTATTTCTTTACAAGACGGTGTTAAAATATCATCTTATCCCATTTAACTGCCATCGTATCGCCGTCGTCATCGCCATCATTCCCATCTTCATGGCCATCAACAACAGCAGCAGCGCCAATACCATCAACAGCAACACCATTCCCACCGACACCATGGGCCCTTTAGTGGTGTGCCATTATGGCGGCGGAGTTGTTGTAGCCATTATTGTTCCTCCTGGGTGGCTTATTGTTCCTCCTGGGTGGCTTGGGGGGAATTTACCTTTATCCGTTTTTGGGGAGCACAGTTGTTGTTCGGCTTTCCGTTTTCCGGTTTCCTGGTTACTTGACTCGCACTCAATGTTGCTGCTGCTGCTGCTGCTGCGGTGTATTTAGTAAACTTTGTGTCACATCTACTTCTACTTTAGTTTATTTCCGTTTTATTGTCACTCAATTTGGTTTTTATGTATTTCAAAAGCCTTTTTATATCCTTTTGTTCAACATGAAACAAGTCCCTGCAGCATGTCTCTCCTTTGTCTGACAGTGTGTGTGTCCGTCTGTCGCGTTGGCCATTTGAAAATTTGTATTTATGCTTATAAAATACATGTTGTTATGTTTCACAATCCTCTGCTCTCAGGTACATGGGTGTTTGTGTAGGGGGCTTTATCTAAATAAAATGATTTGGATATCTTTCGCTTGCTTAATACAATTTTGTGAAAGAGTTAAATTCTTTTTGGGAAAAACAGTGACTTACAGAAGAAACAAGGAGGAGCTAATGAAGTTTAAGTTCAAAAAGTTGAAGTTTAACTTCAAAGTTCCTTTAAGTCATAAAACTAGATATTTTGATGAAATACTTGTTAACAAGTAAAAGCGTACTACTTTCGGCCCGGCCGCATCTTTAGGACCCACCAACGCGGATTCTGCTAAAAATTTATACACAACGAATTTATTTGAGGGGCATAATTTAATTTAACATAACAAGCTTCTGCCAAACCAGTCAAAACTGAAGCTTCTAAGGACCGAACAAGGATAATCGAGAGATCGGTTTATAGGAGAGTGATATCAGGTTATAGACCGATATTTCGAGATATGACTCATCATATGGTGGTGGGTATGAAAATCAATTTGTGTTTGTTTGTCGGTTTGTTTGTTTGTGTGTTCCTTATGGACTCAAAAACATATGAACCGATTTTCCGAATTTTAACAGATGGTGCATAATGATCCCGTGGTGAAAATAGAGTACTACTGAGGGGGGGGGGACCCTCCCCCTTACTGTAATTTTCAGAAACGTCAGATCTCGGACATGGGTGCTGCAATTTAAGCGAAATTTTTTTGTGCTCTCTTATGGTAACCTAAAAACAAACATTTGTTATCCAAATTTCGGATGGGGTAACTAGGGAGGCCGCCCCAGCCCAAAACCTACCAAATATAATTAAAGACCAGTTACGACAATATGGGATTCAACTGAAACGTATCTAAGAACAGAAAACGTATCAACACCCCAACCCCCAAAACACTCATAAATCGGTTTTATTTACTGATCATGGCAATATGGGGCTCATATAATAGGAATTTGGGTGTAGAAAACGAATATGATATCCAAATAAAGGACCAAGTGTTTTGGGGCGCCGCCCCTCGCCGAAAACATCCCCCAAAAGAAACAAATTTGCGACCATAGCAATTTGTGCTCTAATGAAAAGTTTTTAAGAGTAAAACACGAATTCTATATCAATATTCAGGGAAAAGTGTCTATGAGGTCAGCTCACCCCCATTAAACCACCCATGTAGGGCGTATTTGCTTCCATATTCCAATATGGGGCTCAAATAAAAGGTATTTTAAAGTCGAGTCAGGAGTGGCCGCCCAATCCACCAAACCGGACATTTTTTCCGACTATTGAAATATGGGGCTCCAATGAAATGTACCACGAATCTGATATAAATTTTCGGGACCAACTGTTTAGGGGACGTCCCAGCCCCATAACAACCCATAAATAGAACGTATTTGCTCACCACGACAATTTGGATCTTAAAGAGAGTGGAGCTGGATGTTGATGGTCTCTTTGGGCCCATATCCCTAACCGATCATATGAAAGGTATTTGAGATTAGAAAACGAATTTCATATCCACTATTTAAGGCGAGTGGCAATATGGGGTTTAAATAACTGATATTTGCGAGTAGAGCACGATGCTCATATATTTTCAGAGCTAAGTGTTTGGGGGAACACCACACTCTCCAAAACACCCCTAAACCGTACATATTTACCGACCATGTCAATGAAAGATTTTGGGGAATAGAGCGGGTCATTGATACCCATTTTCGGGACTAATTTTCTACCCCTACCCCATCCCCAAAACTCCCCGTAAACACCAATTATTAACAGACCATCGCACAATGGAGCTCAAATGAAGGTATTTGGGAGTAGAATACGAATCTGATATCCAATTGTGGGACTATGTTTGGGGAACCGCCCTTTCCCAAAACACCCCCAAGGAGAACAAATTTACCGGCCATGGCCTTCGATACGGTCAGTCATGCCACAAACTTGGGGAACAGGGAGTTCCCCAAGGCGGGGTGATATCTCCGGCACCGCTTAACGTCTACCTATCCTCCACTCTAACGCCTCCAGACGGCAAAGAGATCGTATCATATGCGGACAATTGTACGATCATGGCATCAGGCCCCCTACCCTCAACGAACTTGCCTGCAAGAAATTTTAATATATCTGTCACCAAAACTTCACCCACATTGTTCACTACATACACGCGTGAGGTGCGTAAGGAGCTGAAACTGATGGTCGACGGAGTGACAATTCCGACCATCAAGTGCCTTAAAATACTTGGTGTCCCATTTGACAGCTCTTACAAATTTTCCTCGCATGCCACAGCAATTTGCGATAAAGTCAAAAGTAGAAACAAGGTCTTCAAATCACTTGCCGGCGGCACTTGGGGTGCTGACAAAGTAACCCTGTTGACAACGTATAAAGCAATTGACCGGTCTGTGGTAAGTTATGCAGCTCCATTGTGATCCCGTCAGCTTTGTGACATGCAGTGGAATAATATACAGATCCGTCAGAATACCGCCCTTCGAACTGCTACGGTCTGTCTTCTCAGTTCTCACATGGAACACCTCCATCAAAAGACAAAGATCCTACCCGTGCGAAGACATAACTACATGCTGTCTTAGCAATACCTTTTGTAGACAACGCAGAGAAGTCTTAAGTCTTAGGTAGTCAACGCGCAGAAGTCTTAAGATAGATCTACATGATCTAGAGCGTGAGGTTCAGCGCTACATGAGAGAACCTCTAGATCAAGCGGTCCAGACAATATTCATGCAGACACGTTACCAGATGCGGTAAATGGCAACCGGGCGAATGTAGTCCTTGGAAAACGACCGCCTCCCATTGAACCTGAAGAAATTGACCTCCCCTGGAACACCAGAGTAGTTCTGGCTCAATTACGATCTGACAGATGCAGCCGCCTCAATTCCTACAGAGCAAGGATTGATGCCAACGTACAGGATATATATCCCGATTGTGATCAGGGATCACATGAGACATGTCACAGGATCACCTAGATCCCTCTAGATGCACCCCATCTTATTCGCAAAATTCGTAGATCTGGACGCTCAACAGAATCAGGCGGACGAAAGACAGAACACAATACACTGCTACAACAACAAAAACAGCAACAATCGGCCATGACAATATATGGCTCAAATGAATGGTACATTGGATTAAACAACAAATTTAATAACCAATTTTTGGACCAAGTGTTTGTGGGACGGCTCATCCCATATACTCCCGAATGGCCATATAAACTAAACCAATGGTTATATGGGGTTTAAATCAATGATATTTGAGAGTAGAGCACAATGTTGATATTTTTTCAGTACTAAGTGCCTGGGGGACGAACCCACTCCCGAAAACACCCCTTAGTCGGACATACATATCTACCGATCATGGCAATAAGTGGCTCAAATGAAAGGTATTTGGAAAGAGAGAAGAGCACGAAATTCATACCCTCTTTCGAGACCACGTTTCTGGGGGTCCACGCCTTTCCACTCCCAAAATCCCCATGAGAATATCGGGCTCAAATAAAGTCTTTTAAGAATGGAGCACATCTAACATCCACACTTAAATGGCCCTAAAGCCTAAGAGAGTGCTGAGTTCGGCCGGGGCGATTCTTATATGCCCTCCATTGCTATCCCATTGCCGGAACCCTAGTATAGCCATCTGGAAGATCATGTTACACGGATGGATCAAAACTAGAGGACAGAGTGGGCCTGGGGGTTTACATTGAAAACCCAGGAACTGACATCTGTTTTAGACTGCCTGACCATAATACGGTCCTGCAGGCGGAGATCCGGGCGATCACGCAATGCGTGAAGTGGTGTGGTGCTAACGCGAGGACGTCGAGTGTGAACATCTTTACCGACAATAAAATTGCCATAAGGGCAATAACGACCTTACCATCCTGTCACGAACAGTCTTGCAATGTAAGAAGGAGATTAACGCCTTCTCTGAGGATGGAAAATCCGCATCGTTTGGGTGACGGACCATAACGGAGTAAGGGGAAGTGAAAGGGCAGACGATTTGGCGGTGGAGGCCAGAGGACTGACGTCAATAAACTTGGTTAACCCGAAGCCTTTCGGATCGACGCAGTCCGAGTTAAGGGAGTGGACGACGAATGCGCATGCAACATTGTGGAACAGCGAAACGGTCGCTAGGACGGCGAAAATCCTATGGGGGCATCTAGATCGTGAGAAGACGAGGTTATTACTGAAAGGAAGCTAGAAGAAGGTCAGTATAGCTATTGGTATCATTACGGGAGACATAGGACTACGAGTTCACTTATGTAAAATCGGTGCAGCAAGTGATAGCATGTGTTGGGCATGCGGGAAGATGATGAGACGTTGGGGCATTTCCTTTGTCATTGCCCGGCTTTCGTGTCCAACAGATACCGGTACTTAGGTGGAGACACAATATCACATGAACTAACTTAGGGGAGTGGTATTGAAAACAATTAAGGATTTTGTAAGTAGCACGGAATTCCTAACTTAAAATTTTCTTTTTAAGGTTACTTTATAGTTTTTAGAACGCACAACAAGCCGATTACTGGCTTAGGTGTATGTCCATAGTAGATGGATTAATATATGCACCCTCTTTTCAACCTAACCTAACCTAACCTAACCTATATACCCTCCACCATGGAGCGCATTTGTCGAGTTCTATGCGCGGTATCTCTTTGTAAGCAAACAAAAAATATTGAATAAGAACTGTTATGCTATTGGAGCTATATCAAGTTACAGTCCGATTCGGACCATAAATGAATGCTGAACATTGTAGAAGTCATTGTGTAATATTTCAGTTCATTCGGATAAGAATTGCGCCTTGTAGCTCAAGAAGTCAAGATCCCAGATCGGTTTATATAGCAGCTACATCAGTTTTAATACCGATTTAAGCCATACTTAGCACAGTTATTGGAAGTGATAGCAAAACTCCTTATGCAAAATTTCAGCCAAATCGGATAAGAATTGCGCGCTCTATTGGCTCAAGAAGTCAAGATCTAAGATCGGTTTATATGACAGCTATACCAGATTATGAACCGTATTCAATCATACTTAGGGCAGTTGTTGGAAGTGATACCAAAACACCACGTGCAAAATTTCAAAAAATTGCGCCCTCTAAAGGCTCAAGAAGTCAAGACCCAAGATCGGTTTATATGGCAGCTATACAGCTATATCAAAACATGGACCGATTTGGCCCGTTTACAATCCCAACCGACCTACACCAAAAAAAAGTATTTGTGCAAAATTTCAAGTGGATAGCTGTACTCCTTCGAAAGTTAGCGTCCTTTCGACAGACAGACGGACGGACAGACAGACGGACACGGCTAGATCGACTTAAAATGGCATGACGATCAAGAGTATATATACTTTATGGGGTCTCAGACGCATATTTCGAGATGTTACAAACAGAATGACGAAATTAATATACCCCCATCCTATGGTGGAGGGTATACAAATCAGCGAATTTCTTATGAGTATTTATTTTGGAAATTTTTTCTTACAAATTTCGAAAAATTTTCTATTTAAATATATTTATTATCTATGATTGGTATTCTTTGCCAAGCAAATTTTTACAAAATATTATTCGCTTCTAAACCACCGTGCATTTGGGTGAGTAGCACCAGATATGGGTTAAATCGCGCGTATGTTTCCATGTTATGTCCAGGGCGCATGTACGCATAGAAATGTTTGCATTCGCTTGTTAAGTTATAATAAAATAGTCGTTGAAAATTTTACGATTTCTAAAAATTAATTTATATAACAAGGTAAAATGAGTGTATTTTTTATGCAAGCCACTTCTCTCGTCAATTTTATGTGTGTTTTGGGAAATTCCTCAAAATGCGATGGGATGCGGGACACGAAAACAATGACAATGTGCATTTAGGAAAGGGTAATTCATAGCAGTGTATATCCAATGTTAAATGGAGACAAATTCATCAAATATAACTTTAAAAATAAGCTTATGGAGTAAATAGAAAAAAATCAGTTTGTATGTTACCAATAGACTCAAAAATGGCTAGACTTATTTTTATGAAATTTTCACCGATGGTATAGGATAGCCCACCGATGGATAAAGGGGACACTATTTTTTGATATCCGGGAGGAGATCGACCCTCACCATAAACACAATTTTCAAAAACCCCAGATTTCGGTAATGGTTGCAACGATTTAAGCGAAATTTTGTATGACCTCCTTGTGGTAACCCAAATACATGAAATTGGTATAGAACTTTGGGATCGAATAACCGTGGGGTCGCCCAACCATAAAACCCACCAAAACGGACATGTTAACGATAGGGGTAGTAAGGGTATTAAATGAAATTTATTTAAGAGTAGAGTGTGAACTTTATATAACAATTTGACCCCAAGTGTCGGGGGGTTCCCTAACTCCAAAAACACCACTCAATAGGACACTTTTACCGCTTTGGGCAATATGGGTATCAAGTGAAAGGTATTTAAAAGTAGAAACAAATCTTATATATTACAAGTAAAAGCGTGCTAAGTTCGACCGGGCCGAATATTATATACCCTCCATCATGGATCGCAGCTGTCGAGTTCTTTTCCCGGTGTCTCTTTTTAGGCAAACAAAGGAAAGGAAAGGATACAAGAATAGAATTGCTATTCTATTGGAGCTATATCAAGTTATGGTCCGATTCAGACCATAATGGAATGAATGTTGGAGACCATAGTAGAAGTCATTGTGTAAAATGTCAGCCAAATCGATTAAGAATTACGCCCTTTAGGAGCTCAAAAAGTAAAATAGGAAGATCGTTTTATAGGGGAGCTGTATTAGGCTATATAGAAATCGGAGAGGATTTGCGCCCTCTAAGGGCTCAAGCAGTCAAGACTCCAGATCGGTTTATATGACAGCTATATCAGGTTATGGTCCGATTTCACCCATACTTGGCACAGTTGAAAATCATAACAAAACACCTCATGCAAAGGCTCAAGAAGTCAAGATTCAAGATCGTTTTATATGACAAAACATGGACCGAAATGGCCTATTTACAATCCCAACCGACCTACACCTATGAGAAGTATTTGTGCAAAATTTCAAGCGGCTTACTTTACTCCTTTGAAAGTTTGCGTGCTTTCGACAGACAGACGGACATGGCTAGATCGATATAAAATGTCATCGCGATCAAGAATATATATACTCTATGGGGTCTGAGACGAATATTTCGAGGAGTTACAAACAGAATGACGAAATTATGGTGGAGGGTATAAAAATGAATTTGTGTTTGTGTGTCGGTTTGTTTGTTTGTTCGGCATTGATTCAAAAACGCCTGAACCGATTATCTTAACATTTTCACACATATTGTAGGTTGGTCTGGAAGGAACCATAGGTTAGATAATTTTTTGATATCGGAAGGGGGCGTCCCTCCCCCTTAACCCGAAAGTACCACCCAAAAATAAAAGTGCACCGATCAGGGCAATATGGGATTCAAATGAAAGGTATTCGGGAATAGATAACGGATATAGTCAGGAAGGAGGAATATTCTTTATAATTTGTTGCTATCGGAAGGGCGCGGACCCTCCCCCTTAAAACTTCTAAAAGACCAACCAAAATCAAAATTAGTCCGATAAGAACAATATATATATATCACTTGAAAGGTATTAAAGAATAGAATACGAATATGGTATTAAAAATTGGGTCTATGTACACAGGAGGTCGCCCTAACCCCAAAACTTCTAGAAGCTGACAAATTGAACGTCCATATCAGCTCAAAAAAAAAACGTATTTGGGAGTAGATTACGAATCTACCATACAAAATCAGATCGAAATTTGAGGGTCACCACACCCCCAAAAAACGCCCCAAATGGGCATATGACCCATCATGACTATATGAGACTCGGTTTCTATGAATCTAAGTTTCAAAAATTTTCACAGATTGTGTAGGTTTTTGTGGAAGGAAACATAGTTCATATAATTTGTAGAAACCGGATGGTGGCGGACCCTCCCCCTTTCCCCAAAAAAGTCACCCAAAACCAAAAAGGGACTGGGAGGCACAATATGGGTGTCAAATGAAAGGTATTGGAGACTAGAAAACGAATGTAGTATTAAATTTTGAGTCCAAGTACCCAGCGGGCCGCCCCAAACCCAAAACTCCTCCAATCAGATATATTGGACGTTCACGTCAATATGGGACTCAAATGTAAAGTATTCGGCAGTTGATTACAAATATCGCATAAAAAATTAGGTCCAAATAATGGGAGGTCGCCCCACCCCAAATAATCCCAAATGGGCATATTAGTCGACCATGGCTGCATGCGATTTAATTAAGGAGTAGATTACGAATAAGACATTAAAATTTGCGTTCAAGTCTAGGTGGCGCTTTTCCTCCCAAAAATACGTCGAATAGGTTAATAGACCCAATATGACAATATGGGACTTAAATGACAGGTATTTGAGAGTAGAAAACGAATTTGATATTCAATTTTGGAGCCTAGTGTTCAGGTGTACGCCCTAAATCACTCCCTAAACTGAAGTTAATTTCCGACTATAGCAATATGGAACTCAAATCAACGGTATTTGGGAGTAAAGAAGGAATTTGATATTTACTTTCAGAGCAGAGGGCCGCCCCAGACATTTACTGGTGAATTTCATAGAAATCGGTTCAGATTTAGATATAGCTCCCATATATATGTTGCTCCGATTTGGACTAAAATTGCAATTATATTGTCACTTGTAAACCGATTCTCACTAAATTTTGCACGAGGTAAGCTCTTATTAGGCTCGATATTATTGGTGAATATCATAGAAATCGGTCGGCTTCGGCCCGACTTTAGCCTGTCTTTACTTGTTTTTTCTTTGTAGGTAAAAGGTCTGTAGCGGCCTCTCTCTTTTTCTTTTACACTTCATGGGGGGTAAGCATTATAGTGCATAAAAACCTTAAATACTCCAGAAACGCATGTTTGTGGTTTCTGGGGATTGCGTTACGTATGTGTATTTCAGTGTTAATATACTGTTGATTTGCTAGATATATACCTATGCATACATTCGCCTTCATCGCATTTGTAAAAACTGAATGTTTATATATGCAAATATACAAACATTCGAGCAAAATGCAAAATAAAAACACACCAACCAAAGATCAATGATTATTGGACTGGTTTTAAATCTATTTAAAAGATAATGATGCTAAGCTCTTTATAGACGATGTTGATGAAAAGAAAAAAAGCAAAACTTTTGAAAAACTTCATGGACTTTGAATATTTTCTTTGGAATTGAAGGATGCGAGAAAAGTGGAGCTTAAAGCATACAGCCATACGAACACAAACAGTTTAAATAGATTATTTGAAGGCTTAAAAACAAACAAGTAAAAGCATATTAAGTTTGGCCGAACCGAATCTAATATACCCTCCACAATGGATCGCAAGATCGGTTTCCATGGCAGCTATAATATTTTATGGACCGATTGGAACCATATTTGACACAGTTGTTAGAAGTCATAACAAAACACTTCATGCAAAATTTCACCCAAATCGGATAAGAATTACGCCCTCTAGGGACTCAAGAATTCAAGATCCCAGATCGGTTTATATGGCAGCTATATCAGGTTATGGACCGATTTCAACCATATTCCGTACAGTTATTGGAAGTAATAACGAAACACGCCATTCAAAATTTCAGTAAATCGGATAGGTATTGCGCCCTCTAGAGACTCAAGAAGTGAAGACCACCGATCGGTTTATATGACAGCTATATCAAGTTATGGGCCGATTTGAACCATACTCATCACAGTTGTTGGAAATCATACCAAACTTCATCCAAATCGGATAAGAACTGCGCCTTCTAATGGCTCAAGAAGTTACGATCCAAGATCGGTTTATATGGCAGCTATATCAAAACTTAAACCGATATGGCCATTTACAATCTCAACCGATCTACACTTATGAGAAGTATTTGTGCAAAATCTCAAGCGGCTAGCTTTACTCCTTCGAAAGTTAGCATGCTTTCGACAGATATCCGTCTGTCTGTCTGGCGGACAAAAAAACAAAAAACAAAGTAAAAGCCTTTGTTTAATTGTGTATAACAAAATATTGGCCTTCTTAGCACCTATATCTAAAAATAAACCGATCTGAACCATATACGATGCGGAAGTCGAAAAGCCTAACATAAGTCACTGTGTCAAATTTCAGTGAAATCGGATTATAAATGTGCCTTTTATGGGGTCAAGACTTTAAATCGAGATATCGGTCTATATGGCAGCTATATCCAAATCTGGACTGATTTAGGCCAAGTGGCAGAAAAATGTCGAAGAGCCTAACACAACTCCCTGCCCCAAATATCGGCGAAATCGGACAATAAATGCGCCTTTTATGGGCCCAAAACCTTAAATCGAGAGATCAGTCTATATGGCAGCTATATCCACATCTGGACCTATTTGGCCCGAATTGAAGAGGGCCTTTGAAAGCCTTAACACAAATCACTGTCCCGAATTTCGGCGACATCGGACAATAAATGCGACTTTTATGGGCCCAAAACCTTAAATCGAAAGATTGGTCTCTATGGCAACTAAAGGGTGATTTTTTTGAGGTTAGGATTTTCATGCATTAGTATTTGACAGATCACGTGGGATTTCAGACATGGTGTCAAAGAGAAAGATGCTCAGTATGCTTTGACATTTCATCATGAATAGACTTACTAACGAGCAACGCTTGCAAATCATTGAATTTTATTACCAAAATCAGTGTTCGGTTCGAAATGTGTTCAAATTTTGACAAATTTTGTTCAGCGATGAGGCTCATTTCTGGTTGAATGGCTACGTAAATAAGCAAAATTGCCGCATTTGGAGTGAAGAGCAACCAGAAGCCGTTCAAGAACTGCCCATGCATCCCGAAAAATGCACTGTTTGGTGTGGTTTGTACGCTGGTGGAATCATTGGACCGTATTTTTTCAAAGATGCTGTTGGACGCAACGTTACGGTGAATGAACACATTTCGAACCGAACACTGATTTTGGTAATAAAATTCAATGATTTGCAAGCGTTGCTCGTTAGTAAGTCTATTCATGATGAAATGTCAAAGCATACTGAGCATCTTTCTCTTTGACACCATGTCTGAAATCCCACGTGATCTGTCAAATACTAATGCATGAAAATCCTAACCTCAAAAAAATCACCCTTTATATGACGATCTTGATCGATCTAGGCCAAATTGCAGAAATATGTCGAGGGGCTTAACCTTACTCACTGTCCCAAATTTCGGCGACATCGGACAATAAATGCGACTTTTATGGACTTAAAACCTTAAATCGAGAGATCGGTCTATATGGCAGCTATATCCAAATCTAGACCGATCTAAGCCAAATTGAAGAAGGATGTCGAGGGGCTTAACCTAACATTTTGGCAAAATCGGACAATAAATACGCCCTTTATGAGCCCAAGACCTTTAATCGAGAGATATGGGCCAAATTAAAAAGGGGTGTCGAAGGGCCTAACACAACTCACTTTCCCAAATTTCAGAAAATCGGATAATAAATGCGACTTTTATAGGCCTAAGACCTTAAATTGGCGGATCGGTCTATATGGGAGCTATATCAAGCTATAGTCCGATATAGCCCATTTGCAAAAAAGAATCTGTGCAAAGTTTCAATATCTCTATTTTTAAAGACTGTAGCGTGACAGACAGACAGACGGACATGGCTAGATCGTCTTAGATTTTAACGCTGATCAAGAATATATATACTTTGTAGGGTCGGAAATCGGTATTTCGATGTGTTGCAAACGGAATGACAAAATGAATATACCGCCTATCCTACGGTGGTGGGTATAAAAAGAATAGACATAAGCATGACATTACATTAACTTATTAGCAAAGAAAAACTAGTTGAAACCCCGAATAACATTTTATATATCAAGAACGAAAGGTGGAACAGGAGGGACGCCCCATCCCAAAACCCACCGGACGGGCATGTTCACCGATTGGTACAATATGGGTATCAAACGATAGGTATTTAAGAGTAGAGTACGAATAAAATGTGAAAATTGCACCCTAAGTGTTCGATGGGGGTCCCCCACTCCCAAAAAACCCCTTAACAGAACTCTTTCACCGCTTTGGGCAATATGGGGATCAAATGGGAGGTATTAAGAAGTAGAGTAGAAATCAGATATAAAAATTCATTTTTTGGTATCTGAAACGCGTAACCAACCCCCCAAAGTCGCCCAGCAGGGCATATTCACTAATTGGGACAATATGGACATCATTTAAAAGGTATTTAAAAGTATTGGTAGTATTGGTGTTATTGGTATCTGAGGCGCCTACCCACCAACCAAACCCCCCCAGCAGGGCATATTTACCAATTGGGACAATATGGATAGATGTTTATAAGTTGAGTACACATCTGTTTTAAGAATTTGGTCCAACGTGTCTACGGGGCCTTCCCAACCCCTAAAACGGACATGAATTTCCAACGAAACAAAATGTGTATCAAATGAAAGGTCTTTGGTAGTATAAAACAATTTTTACCCTCAAATTGCGATGGACACAGAAGGTGTAAATTGTTTGAAATATGATTTTGAATGTGAATAACCAATACAAAAAACTAATAATTAGTGTGAATCTGAATGAGACCCGTACCCCTGAATATCTTGATCACCACTTTTAAAATGCTTGGCATTATGGGCTTCGTAGAAAATCGTGCTCTAGCACGATGCTAACATTATATCGGGGTCCGCCCCCAAACTCCTCCTTTCAAACCGGCCATGTTTGCCTACTATGGCAATAAATAATATTTCTATTATAGTAGAAAACATTTTGAGGCCAATGGCAATTGGGGCTCATATAAAAGAAATTTAAGAGTTGAGCACGATGCTGATATCTTTTCAGGGCTAACTGCGTGGGTGGCCGCCTCACCCTACATACCCCTCAAAGTGGACATATTTGAGGACTATGGCAAAGAGTCTCAAATCTAATATCTGTTTTATGGTCAAGTGTTTCAGGGACGTCTCACCTCATAAAATCTCCCTGAACCACACATATATAACGGCAATATGTAGCTCAAATATAGTTTTTGGAAGTACACTATGACTCTGATATTCAGTTTCGTTGCAAAGTGTTTGGGAACTGCAATCCACCACCAAAACTAAGATAATGAAATAGATTTAATATCCAACCATTAATGGGCGGACCCTCCCCTTACCCTATTTTCAAAAACGAAAGATCTCGGAGATGGGTGGGACGATTTAAGCGAAATTTAGTTTGTTTATAATAACTCAAAAACAGAAATTTGATATCCTTATACAGATAACATGCTAAGGATATGGAAAGAACATTCTAACCAACTTCTAGTGTCCGACGATGGCGGCGAAGAGGATATCACAGAACCAATGATGGTATAGAATGGTTATTTCCCAGACAGAATGAGGTCCAAGTAGCAGTGACCCGACTAAAGAACAACAAGACAGCAGGAGCCGACGGGTTACCCGCTGAACTATTTAAGACCGGAGGCGACACGCTGATAAGGCGTATGCATCAGCTAGAAGAACACATACCCGATTATTGGAACCTCAGAATACTATGTCCCGTACACAAGAAAGTAGACAAGACGGAATGTGCCAACTACAGAGGAATAAGTCTACTCCCCATCGCATACAAGATACTCTCGAGCGTGCTGTGTGAAAAATGAAAACCTAAAGTCAATAAGATAATTGGGCCCTATCAATGCAGCTTTAGACATGGTAAATCCACCCTAGACCAGATATTCACACTGCGCGAAATCCTGGAAAGACCCGAGAAAGACAAATAAACACCTACTATCTCTTTGTCGACTACAAAGCCTCCTTCGATACTCCTTTACGTTCAAAGATATTTCAAGCCATGTCTTAGTTTGGTATCCCTGCAAAATTAATAAGACTCTGCAGGATGACACTTGCTGATACGCGTTCCTCAGTAAGAATAGGAAAGAATCTCTCCGAACCATTTAATACCAAACGAGGTTTCAGACAAGGAGACAGCCTATCGTGTGATTTCTTTAACATCCTGTTGGAGAAGATTATACGAGATGCAGATGTGAATAGATATGGCACACTGCTACTCGCCTATGCCGACGACATCGATATCATAGGTCGGTCAGCGGAAGTAGTAACTGCAGCCTTTGAAAGAATCGAAAGAGAGTCAGTGAAAATGGGTCTATAAATGGAGGTAAGACGAAATGGATGGTTTCAACTCCTTAAACGCCTCAGATAAAGAAAATGGAGAAAGTTGCGAACCACAACTTTGAAACAGTCAGTAACTTTATCTACCTCGGCACCGCCGTAACCGAAACGAATGACATCAGTTTTGAGTTTAAGCGAAGAATAATACTGCCAAACAGATGCTACTTTGGACTAAGTAAGCAGTTTAGAAACAAGGCCTCCTCCCGACAGACGAAGATACTACCCGTGCTGTTATATGGTTCTGAGGCATGGGTACTTGTGAAAGCAGATGAGGCAGTACTTGGAGTATTTAAGAGAAAGATTCCTCGAAAAATATATGGACCAGTTAGCGTTAGTGGATAATATAGGCGCCGTTTGAACCACGAGCTGTATGACGACAATAGCATAGTAACACGCATCAAAATACAATGACTGCGTTGGCTAGGTCATGTTGTCAGAATGGATGAAGAAGCTCCAGCAAAGAAGTCTTTTGAGGGCAAACACAATGGTACACGCAAACCGGGAAGGCCAAAGGACGATGGAAAGATCAAGTGGTGGGAGGCACCTCGAAACTTGGTGTCAGAGATTTTAGAATGAGCGCAGAAGAGGCGCTTGGAACGCTATTCTACGAGCGGCTAGTGGAACAAATATTCTGTCATAGCCAATTAAAGCAAAGCAAAGCAATTTAGGGTGGGGTATCTAGTGGGGCCGCCACACCTCCAAAACCCGCATATGGAAACATAAACCAATAATGACAATTTGGTGTCAAATGAGAGGTATTTGAGACTAAAGCACGAATCTGATATATGGGTGTCTAAATATCTAAATACCGGATATATTTACCGACCACACCAATATAAACATAAAATTACATTTTTTTGGTAGTAGATCACGAAAATGATATCCACATTGGGGCGAGGTATTTGAAAGGCCGTACCAGCACCCCAAAACAGGACTTATTTCCTAACCGTGCCAGTATAAGGCTCTGATAAGATAAGAGACTGAAAGAAGAGGCAGCGGAGCGGGCCCTGTCCAGCTAGTTTATTATGTTAGTAAAATCTTGGTCAAACATTTTTCATACAAAATTTTTTTCGAATAATTCTATCAAGAAGCACAGAAAATATTTATAGAAACTAAATTTAATATAACTTTTGCTTAACATACTTTCAATTATCAAGTAATTAGAAGCCATTTAAACAGTTTAAGCTAAAAGTTAGCCAAACTTAAAATTTTTTATATTTTTTTATAGTCCCTCTTCAGAATTAATGCACTGACCAGTGCCTGTATTTCTCGTTAACATGCCGAAGAAAATTGCGCACATAGCTTAAAGCCTTACAGGGTAAATCGTTTTTGGAGTTTTGTCAAGTGAAAAACCCCCTCAAGCAAAAGGCGAAGATGAAGTCGACTAAGAAACTAACAAACAAAAGAAAGTTGAAAATCCCATTCAAAAAAAAAAAAAAAAAAAACACGCAAAACTTTAGTCCAGCTTTCGTTGAGTGCATGGTGTTGCATTGCATGTGGCCGTATGTATGTGTGAAATATTTGCCAACATCGGAACAATTACAAAAATTTCATGAGCTGCAGTTCACCCATGCACAATGTGGTGCATTCGAGTACAAGTGCCACGAAACCAAGAACTATAACTCACAGTTATGGATAACTTTTATAAAATGCTTCTTTTTTTTATTTTCAACTCTATCAACATAAACAAGCTAGAAGAAACTAGGAGATGTTTTTTAAAAAAAAAAAAAAAAAATAACAGCAAATGTGTTGGTGACTCCAGAATGACAACTACAGAATCTCTTTGGAAATAGCAATATTTTTTAGTGATAAATACGAATTAAATTTTATAAAGTTTAAGCTTAATATATAAAACTGGGTGTGGCTATTTCTCCGCAATTTATTTTGTCCTACAAAGCTTAAGAAGCATTAATTAAGAAAATAAAAGTGAATATGAACAAATTAAGTGGTATACCTTATAAGTTTTCACAGCAACGATATTCTGTGCGTTGGACTATGGCTCAGAATTCAAAGGAATCTACATAAACCCGCATCTACATACTGGAGAAGAAAACACTGGACATAAAAACACCCTGGCGAAAAAGGACCCCGCAATATAACTAAAAGTAAAATAAAACAACTAAAAAGCATTAAGTTCGTCCGTGCCGAACTTTGGACGCCCACTATCATTGATATATTAATAACTTGCTGAACCGGGTCCGCTCCGCTGCGCCTTCTTTTCGATGATAGTTGTCCTCTACGGGAAAGAAAATCAGCCCAAGAAAAACCCTGGATGACCGGGAAGATTCGCAATATTGGCAAAGAGGTCCGCAGACTTTTTAACAGAATACGTCGTAAAAAAGCGGAACTTTATTGGGATGTGTATTACACACGGTTCAAGGAATACAAAAAGATTACCAGAACGGCAAAACGTGCCTCCTGGAAGCTTTTCTGCGAACGGGTCGATAGCGTTAATGACGCCGCCAAGATAAAAATTTTTTTCTCAAAAACCTATATCCAAACTGAAACTTTAGTAAACGATATGGGAGTGAGAGCAGAGACAACGGATGATATGTTGAGGCTTTCGATGAAAACCCATTTTCCACAGGATACGACAGGACTCACGGAGACAGCGGAATCTTGGAATAATGACGTTGATCGAAAGTTTATAATAACGGAATTTATGGTGAAGGAATCGTTGAGGAGCTTCAAACCATTTAAGTCACCCGGACCTGATGGAATATTTCCGCCGTTACTACAGAAAGAGGCAGACTATCTGGCGCCTCGTCTGGCCAAAATTTTCACAGCGAGGCTAGGACTTTCATATACTCCGAAAGCCTGGCAGGAGACAAGGGTGGTAATTATACCTAAACCCGGCAAGGCAAGTTATGCGACACCAAAGGCATACAGACCCATAAGCCTTACGTCCTTTCTACTCAAAACCATGGAACGTATTGTGGGCAACATGATAAAGAGTAAGACATCCAGCGAACTCCTCAAATACAAACAGCATGCCTAGGTCGAAGGAGACTGCCCTGCACGAGGTTGTGCATAAAATAGAAGAATCTTACGATGTCAAAACGTACACACTGGCTGTATGCATTGGTATGGAGGGCGATTTCAACTATGTGCGGATCGACACACTGATCTAATCCTTAGACCAGTACCGGGTAGACCCGGTCCGCAGAGACTGGATAAACCATATGCTAAGGAACAGTTGGACAAATTGTGAGTCCCATGGCATAAATATGAGGGAGAAAGTGGCACAAGGCACGCCACAGGGGGGCATTTTATCGCCACTTCTAAATGTCCTATGCCTGTTACGCAGACGATGTTATAATACTTCTCACAGATAAGGATCCTAACGAGCTATGCAGAAGGGCCGAAAGGGTCTTGCATATAAAATATGACTCGGCTAGACCCAGAGGTCTCAATGTTAACCCAGAGAAGACTAAAATATGCTTGTCCACGAGAAAGACGAAGGTGGGTCAATTTAACACACCACGTTTCCTTAATAAGACGATTTCCGATATCTGACAAATACTTAGATGTGATCTTGGACAGGAAACTGAATTGGAAGTGTCACATTCAGGAGCGTACTGAGAAGGCTCACAGATGTTGGGCACTATGTAGATGGGCCGTTGGCACGAAATGGGACCTGAATCCCAGAATAGTCAACTGGCTCTACAGGAGCGTGATTAGACCAATACTTACTTAAGCCTCAGTAGTTTGTTGGACTACTATGAAAAAAAGTGCTACGAAAGGACCGGACCTCATGGTCCTTGAGGATGAGCGATGAGTACCACACCCACTAGGGCACTGGAGACTATTCTAGATATCCGACCCATTGACATACAGATTAAGTGTGAGGCAGCCACTGTGGCTATGAGACTTAAGGCGATGGGGGAATGGATTGAGGATCGGAGCAGCTCATACAATCGCGGTATAATCGAGGCGACAATAGGAAACCAGAAAGGAATGAAAGAGCTTTCTGATCGGATACCTGAGACGACACTTGAAGTCGAGTGCGAGGCACTGCTACCAGCGGCGCAGTCTTGGATTGACGGAACCTTAGCATTCCCATCTGGAAGGTCGTATTACAAGGATGCATAAAAGCTAGAGGATAGAGTGGGCCTGGGCGTCTACACTGCGAACCCAAGGACTGAGAGCTGTTATAGACTGCCTGAACATAATACGATCCTGCAGGCGGAGATCAGGGCGATCACGGAATGCGTGAAGTGATGTGGTGCTAACGCGAGGACATCGATTGAGAACACCTTCACCGACAGTAAAATTGCCATAAGGGCAATAACAACCAGGACGGTAAGGTCACGAACAGTCTTGCAGTGTAAGAAGGACGCCTTTGTCATTGCCCGGCCTTCGCGTCTAACAGACACCGGAACTTTGGTGGAAACACAATACCAGACATGAACCATCTTAGGGTAGTGGTATTGAAAATAATTAAGGATTTTGTAAGTAGCACGGAGTTAATGGCCTGCCAACAGGCGACCAGACCACTTAGGGCCTCGAAAATTTGCGCATGATAGTATCACACCTTTAACCAATTCAAATCTCAAAGAGTTATCTATATCCGTTCTCAAACGGCATATTTTTTACTCGTTTTTTTTTCGATTTTCTCCCATTTTGGATACAAAATTTAGCAATATGGTTTATCTTACGACTCTTCAGGGTACTGGTGAATTTCATATCAATCGGTTCAGATTTAGGTATAGCTGCCATCACCGACGTAGCTGGGCGGGATTTTTCTTCAACTGTGCAATGGATTAATATTTTGCAATTTTTCTGGAAAATTGTGATTTCCATTGTCCAGATATAGAAAATCGTGTTTAAATGCCTTTTATATCCATGAAATTTAGCAACAAAATTCTTTATATATCTAAAAAATAAATTTTTACGAAAATCAGTCAATATTTGGCTTTTGCAATGGCAGAGATCTCCACCTGGAAAATGCTACAATCGAAATTGCTGTGAAAAGTTTGAAGGTGCTGTTACAATTAGAGGAAAATATTATTATTACTTACCATATTAACAATGTAGGATAGTATCTGAAAATATGAAAAATAGAACTATTACATATGTATTTAATATAAATATAAAAATAACGGGAGACAAGTATCATATAAATTGTAATGATGCTGCGTACTACACAATATCCCATTAAAAAGTAATACCATCTAGAGCACAAGGGCATAACCGAATCTACTTAGAATGTCAGACAATATTTTATATTCGGCCAGCATTTCCAGATAGAAAATATTCAAACTTATTATACCCAGGTCAGTTTAGTAGATTTGTTTTCATAGGCCTTAGGGTGTACACTAGGGTGGTTTTATCTTAAGGGAAAAAAATCGATGTTAATTTTTTTTTTTTGGCGGCACCCCCAAAATTTAAGCACAATTGGATCATGTAGGAAGATGAGCCCGTGCGATGTAGGGCGAATTATATACGGAAGCTATATCTAAATCTAAACCGTTTTTCCCAAAATTGATAACGTTTGTTTTGGGGTTACAGAGTGATATGTGCAAATTTTCGTGGATATTGGATAATAAATGCGATCTCTACATTAATTACAACAAGAAAAAGGCGGCCCGACTTAACACCTTTTTGGGGGGCCAAGACCTTCAATCGAGATATCGGTCTATATGGCAGCTATATACAAATCTTGACCGATCGGAGCCAAATTGCAGAAACATGTCGAAGGGCCTAACACAACTTGCAGCCCCAAACTTCAACAAAATCGGATAAATGTGGCTTTTATTGGCCTAAGACCCTAAATCGGCGGATCGGTCTATATGGCAGCTATATGCAATTCTGGACCGATCAAGGCTAAATTGGAGAAGGATGTCGAAGGGCTTAACCTAACTCGCTGTCCCAAATTTCAGCAAAAGCGGATAATAAATCTGGCTTTTATGGGCGTAATACCTTAAATCGGCGGATCGGTCTATATGGAGGCTATATCAAGTTATAGTCCGATATAGCCCTCCTTCGAAGTTAACCTGCTTATGGACAAAACAAAGAATCTGTGCAAAGTTTCAGCTCAATATCTCTATTTTTAAAGATTGTAGCGTGATTTCAACAGAAAGGTGGACAGACGGACATGGAGAGATTGTCTAAGATTTTTACGCTGATCAAGAATATATTTATATGATTTATGGTCGGAAATGGATATTTCGATGTGTTGCAAGCAGAATGACAAAATGAATATACCTCCCTCATTCAGTGCAGGTATAATAAAATACACACTGACTATCAGCACAAGGGTTACCTTCAACGTTTTTAAGGACATTGGCTTCATTATCTCGAATTCAGTACTACTTTTGTTCTCCTAAAAAGAGAACGACCTTTAATTTGATGTATGACATGGGCAAATAGCTTTAGCCGTTTCAGAGATATGGGTCGCCGTAGTCCCAAAATTCGCCAAACAGCCAAATAGCCGATATTTTCGAAACCTTGAGACCCTAGCAGCACGTGTAAATATCTTCATATTATGCTCAAATTTGGGAATCTTTAAATCTAACAAAATAAAACATTTCAGGGGGTGCGGCCAAAAAAATTTTTTTTAACCAACCAAGTGTACACCGGGGTCACCGTTTATAACGCTTTTGGAGGTAACCAACTATCCGGCTAACATTTCAGAGTATATCAAATTCCAAAATTTGCCTATGAGCATTTCTCTAAGGAACAGGGGCAAACTTCTCAGTGCAGTCCGATTCAAGTTTCAGCACAACGATAAGGGGTCTCATTTTTATAGCCGAGTCCGAATAGCGTGCTGCAGTGCTACACCTCTTTGGGGAGAAGTTTTTGAATGGCATAGTGCCTCACAAATGTTGCCAGCATTAAGGGGGGAAAACCACCGCTAAACATTTTTATACCCCCCACCTTAGTATGGAGGTATACTAATTTCGTCATCCTGTTTGTAACTATTCGAAATATTCGTCTCAGACCCCATAAAGTATATATATTCTTGATCGTCGTGACATTTTAATTCGATCTAGCCATGTCCGTCCGTCTGTTCGTCCGTCCGTCTGTTTATCGAAAGCACGCTAACTTTCGAAGGAGTAAAACTAGCCACTTCAAATTTTGCCCAAATACTTCTTATTAGTGTAGCTCTGTCGGGAATGTAAACGGGCCATATCGGTCCATGTTTTGATATAGCTACCATATAAACCGATCTTGGGTCTTGACTTCTTAAGCCTCTAGAGGGCGCAATTCCTATCCGATTGAAATAAAATTTGACACGACGTTTTTCGTTATGACTTCCAACAAGTGCGCCAAGTATGGTTCAAATCGGATGATAACCTGATATAGCTCCCATATAAACCGATCTTTGGTCTTGATTTCTTGAGCCTCTAGAGGGCGCAATTCTTATCCGATTGGAATGAAATTTATCACAACGTGTTTCGCTATGACTTCCAACAACTGTCCTAAGTAAGGTTCAAATCGGTCAATAACCTGATATAGCTATCATATAAACCGATCTTGAATCTTGACTTCTTGAGCCTCTAGAGGGCGCAGTTATTATCCCATTGGAATGAAATTTTGGACGACGTGTTTTGTTACGACATCCAACAACCGTGCCAAATATGGTTCAAATCGGAAGATAACCTGATATAGCTGCCTTGACTTCTTGAGCCTCTAGAGGGCGCAAGTCTTATCCGATTGGAATGAGATTTTTCACAACGTGTTTCGCTATGACTTTCAACAACGGTGCTAAGTTAGGTTCAAATCGGTTCATAACCTGATATAGCTGCCATATAAACCGATCTTGAATCTTGACTTTTTGAGCCTCTAGAGGGCGCAAGTCTTATCCGATTGGAATGAAATTTAGCACGACGTGTTTTGTTATGACATCCAACAACTGTGCTAAGTTGGGTTCAAATCGGATGATACTTTCAACTTTCATCTTCTTGAGCCTCTAGAGGGCGCAAGTCTTATCTGATTGGAATGAACTTTTTCACAACGTGTTTTGCTATGACTTCCAATAACTGTGCTAAGTTAGGTTCAAATCGGTCAATAACCTGATATAACTACCATATAAACCGATCTTGAATCTTGACTTCTTGAGCCACTAGAGGGCGTAATTCCTATCCGATTGAAATAAAATTTAACACGACGTGTTTCGTTATGACTTCCAACAACTGCGCCAAGTATTGTTCAAATCGGATGATAAGCAGATATAAAGGGTGATTTTTTTGAGGTTAGGATTTTCATGCATTAGTATTTGACAGATCACGTGGGATTTCAGACATGGTGTCAAAGAGAAAGATGCTCAGTATGCTTTGACATTTCATCATGAATAGACTTACTAACGAGCAACGCTTGCAAATCATTGAATTTTATTACCAAAATCAGTGTTCGGTTCGAAATGTGTTCAAATTTTGACAAATTTTGTTCAGCGATGAGGCTCATTTCTGGTTGAATGGCTACGTAAATAAGCAAAATTGCCGCATTTGGAGTGAAGAGCAACCAGAAGCCGTTCAAGAACTGCCCATGCATCCCGAAAAATGCACTGTTTGGTGTGGTTTGTACGCTGGTGGAATCATTGGACCGTATTTTTTCAAAGATGCTGTTGGACGCAACGTTACGGTGAATGAACACATTTCGAACCGAACACTGATTTTGGTAATAAAATTCAATGATTTGCAAGCGTTGCTCGTTAGTAAGTCTATTCATGATGAAATGTCAAAGCATACTGAGCATCTTTCTCTTTGACACCATGTCTGAAATCCCACGTGATCTGTCAAATACTAATGCATGAAAATCCTAACTTCAAAAAAATCACCCTTTAGCTGACATATAAACCGATCTTAGGTCTTGACTTCTTGAGCCGCTAGAGGGCGCATTTCTTATCTGATTTGAATGAAATTTTGCACGAAGTATTTCGTTATTATATCCAACAACTGTGCCAAATAGGGTTCAAATCGGTCCATAACCTGATATAGATATCATATAAAACGATCTGGGGACTTGACTTCTTGAGCTTCTAGAGGGCGCAACTCCATTCCGATTTGGCTGAAATTTTGCATGAAGTATTTTATTATGACTTTCAACAACTGTGCCAAATAGGGTTCAAATCGGTTCATAACCTGATATAGCTGCCTCATAAACCAATATGTGATCTTGACTTCTTGAGCCTCTAGAGATCGCAATTATTATCAAGATTTGCCGGAAAATTTTGTACGACGGATCCTCTCATGACCATCAACATACGTTATTATTATGGTCTGAATTGGTCTATAGCCTGATACAGCTCCCATATAAATCGATCTCTCTATTTTACTTCTCGTTTTTGCCTAAGAAGAGATGCCGGGAAAAGAACTCGACAAATGCGATCCATGGTGCAGGGTATATAAGATTCGGCCCGGCCGAACTTAGCACGCTTTTACTTGTTTCTTTAAGTCTCGCCAGGATTCGAATCCAGGCGTTTAGCGTCATAGGCGTCATAGGATATGTTAACGTGTGCGCTGCGGTGGCCTTACTGAGTATTTCAGCCACTTAGAACATCAGTCTCGCCTGGCAATTTGAAGTCCTCTGTAAATGGGAGGACAATTTTTTGCAAACCGAGTAATCCTGACAACTCTTGATCTCCTACTCTAAGCTAAAGACACGAATGCTCCCACGAATGGGAAGACATTTTTTTGCAAACCGAGTAATCCTGGCTAAAGCCACGAATGCCACATCCGAGAGTACAGAAATTAAATTGACCTCTATCATCTCACCTTATCTTTTGCTTTAACACCCGAATTCTTTCTAGTCATTAAACCTAGACTACAAAATTTAGATAAAACATTACAATAATAAAAAAAAAAATTGCAATTCTCACTGGCGCGTTTAAATTATCTTCCAACTAGTAATGACTTGCATCTCTTTCAACGACTATTCACTTTAAATCGTAAAGTTTGCGATAAAAAGTACAACCACCAACTCGGTCGTAACTTTACCATTTATGGCTATATTTCCAAGCGATTTTACATGAATGCATTTTTTTGTGTGTTTGTGTTGCTTTTTTTTTTGTTTCCTTCGAAACAGCCACCCAAATGCAATGGAAAGGCAAAAGGAATATAGCTGCTGCTGCTACTTGCCTGACTGCTACTGTTGATATTCGCAGTAAACCAAAGCCAATAAAAAAGTGAAGCAGTACTATTCGCTGTACGCGTATACAGGGCCATAACTATTAGCGATAACAATTTGGAGCGATACAAAACCAATTGCTAACTTTATGCATATTAACCGAATTTATAGTTCAACGCCAACAACAACAACAACAGCTGGAACAACATCAACCGCCATTACGCCCATACGAATGTAGCTGGTTGTAACTGCTGAGAAAAGGAGAGTGTTGCCGCGGTAATAGAAAATTTGTGTTTACCAAAATTTTTTATTGAACTTTAAAAAACTATAATTTTTTAAAAAATTAAATTTCGTTTTTAGAAAAATTATTTAGAAATTAAGGAAGCAAAGAGAAACAACACCTTAAGAAGAAGAAGAAGAAATTGCCAAGTGCATTCCATCCAATTAGTTCCAGGTAATCAAACCCACGACTCCGAACAGGTTGTTGTTGTTGTTGTAGCAATGTGTTGTGTTCTATCTATCGTTTGCTTGATTCTGTTGAGTGTCCAAATTCAGAGAGGGTCTGGCAGAACAATTAAACAGGTGACGTGCGATCCCTAGTCACCATGGGGACATACATTCTACACGTTGGCATCAACCCTTGCTCTGTAGGAATTGAGGCGGCTGCATCTGCCGGATAGTAGTTGAGCCAGAACTACTCTGTTCGCGGTCGTTCTCCAAGGACCACGTTCACCCGGTAGCTATTTACCGCATCTGCTACCTTGTCTGCATGAATGTTGTCTGGGCCCGCTTTATACGCCGCTTTATGCAGTGGTTCTTTCTTGTAGCACTGGACCTCACGCTCTAGATCATGTAGATCTACGTTAAGGCTTCTGGGCGGTGAATACCTATCCACAAGATGATGATTTGGATGGTCTCTGCGATAACAGCCCAGAAAGTATGGCTTAGACAGCATGTATTTATGTCTTCGTACGGGTATGATCTTTGTCGCCTATTGGAGACAAATGCCGTTGGTCTCAGTTCGAACTTACCACAGACCCGCCAATTGCTTTGTACGTTGCCAACAAGGTTCCTTTGTCAGCACCTCAAGTGCTGCCGGGTTGTGACTTGTAAGGGCTGTCAAATATGACGCCGAATAGTTTGGGACACTTTATGGTCGGAATTGTCCCTCCGTCGATCATCACTTTTAGCTCCCTACGCACCTCATGCGTGTAAGTAGTGAACAATAAGGCTGAAGATTTGGCAGCAGATATCCTCAAATTTCTTGCAGCGAAATAAGAGGCAAGTTCGTTGAGGTAGATGTTTAACCCATCACAGATGTCATGGGGGGGGACCTGATGCCATGATCGTACAATTGTCCCCATATGATACGGTCTCTATGGCGTCTGGAGAGGGTGGAATGGAGGATAGGTAGAGGTTAAACAGTGCCGGAGATATCATGCCGCCTTGGGGAACTGCCTGTTTCACTCTATGGTGTTTCGATTTATTATTCCTTAATTACACAAATGACTGGCGACTACACAGATTATTCGCGAGCCAGCGTTTCAGCCCTGTATTGGCGATGTCCTCAAAGAGTTTGGCATGGCTGACCGTGTCGAATGTCTTTGATAGGTCCACAGCCAAGAGGACCGTCCCATCACATGGCCTGGCCTGATTGAAGCCACGGGAAATGTCTGCAGTGATGGCATGCAGAGCAGTTGTTGTGCTATGCAGTTTTCCAATCCATGTTGATGCTCGGCGAATGGAAATATTCCAACGAGGCTCGGGAGGAGTAGTCCCTCAAGCGTCTTGGCTACTGGTGAGAGTAGGGAGATCGTTCTGTACAACTCCATCTTGCTCGGATCCTTTTCAGGCTTCAGTTCCGTGATCACTCTGCCCACGTTCCAGACATCGTGCACTATTAGAATGTTCAAAGAGAGGTTGAGGAGAGTCTTAAAGTACTCGACTCCAGGTTGATCCAGATTCTTAAGCATCAGTGTAGAATTCCGTTGGTTCCCACGTCTTGGATGATTGGGCGCCACGAATGGTATTCGTAACTTCGTCCATGGCAAATTGTGTTAGCTGTTCTTCGGCTCGGAGATCACGGATACGACGAATTGCTCTCCTTCTAGCCCTGTCACTCTCGGGATGCACAATAAATTGACGATTGAACAACCTGGCGCATCTCTTCAGATCAGTTAGAGTTACGTCGCCAAAAGTGACTGAGGTCCTGTCGTCCCGTCTATCGGGGTTCGTGGGTGACTTAACAGTAGATCACAGCTTGCATAAACCGGTACCTAAGTTACATTGTTTCAAGTGTTCCAACCACAAATTCCTCTTATGATCGTTAATTTCCAGTTTCAGCTCTCAGATTCTGTGGTTAGTGGGGTCCGTGCAACGAATCCCATCACGTTCGTCTGCGATTACCACTGGTGGAAAATTGGGCCGCTCTTAGGCTATTCGCCTGGATGGTATAAAGCGAGCGGCTGCTGCCGAAGTGGTCTGCCGAAATGGTCTGATCCCAAAGAAATGACGGCTTGCCAGGTTACGTCACTTAGGAGATCAGGGGATGCAATGGAAATGTCTGGCGAGCTGCTACACCTCCTCGAAATCCTAATGAGGACATCCTCATTCATCTAGTATACAGCCACAAAGGCTTTCCATCCTAGGAAGGCGGCTATTCTTCGGTCTCGGCGAACTTTCAGATGTATTTCTGGGGAGTCTTCTCAGATACGTGGAAGATGGGTTTGATTCGACGTCGAGGAATGCGATGAAATCTTCGACACGCTGTCATGCATGAGCTGACGCGAAGCATCATTGCTTGGCATTTGACGAAAGAATACTTTAGTGATTCTGGGCTTAGGCTCCGGGGAAGGGGCTTACTCCCTATTCTATTCGTATATTTCCAGTACTTTTTTCATATCTCGCCATCTTCCAGTCTACCCTTTGGCACGCAGCGGTGGTTAGTGTATTTCATTATCATAATTTTTGTCACCAAGTCTGCGGTTTTCTTTTCTTCTTTTTATGCCCACCACCAGGATGCGGGTATACTAATTCTGTCATTCCGTTTGTAACAGTTTGAAATATTGATCTGAGACCCCAATAAGTATAAACATTTTTGATCTTCTTGACACTCTAAGTCGATCTAACCTTATCTGACCGTCCGTCTGTGGAAATCACGATAACGTCGTTGGGGATTGCAAATGGGTTGTGTCGGTTTAGTTTTTTATCCGATTTGGCTGGTATATAGCCCAAAGACTTGTGTTCTGATTGTCAATATCCGTGTCGATTAGATCGTGCTCTATTTTCAAATAGTTTTCATTTGAGTCCCATATTATATGCCCGCTCAGTATGCCTGTTTTTAAGGGGATTTTGGAGAATGGCGACCCCCAGATAGTTTGACACAAATTCTAATTTAATATTCGTATTCTACTCACCAATAATTTTCATTTGTGTCACATATTGCCGTTTTCGTTCAATATGGTCGTTTAAAGGGGTTTACAGTGGGGACGGCTCCTTAGATACTAGCACCCAAATTCGTTCTCTAATCCCAAAATATCTTTAATAAGAGTCTCATACTGTCCCGATCGGTCCAATTTTGGGCTTTGGGTGGTAAGCGAGAAGGTCCGCTTCCGATTTCAACAAATTCTATAGCCCATTGCTCCCTCCAGACCGCATTTGGAATCTATTCTTGAATATCTTTCACTTGTCACCTGTCTTTCCCATATTGTCATGATCGTCCAAACGCTATTTGAGGGGGTTTTGTGGTTGGGGCGACTACTTAGGTACATGGACCCAACATACCTTTCACCTTAGTGACAAATTTTGTGAGGATCGGTTAACAAATGACCATATTATTGCAGTAGTAGTCAAAATCGCACGAAAATAAAAATATATGAGAACTATATCTTAATCTTAACAGACTTTAACCAAAATCAGTATACAAAGTTCAAATTATAGAAAAAGACATTGTGCAAAGTTTAGAGAAAATCTGTTAAGAAATACAGTGAGAAAGGCTCTAAAAATGAAAATGGGGTGATACATATATATGGGAGCTATATCTGAATATGAAACGATTTCCATGATGTTAAACAGCAATGTCGGGAGTCATAAGGTAATCCTTTGTGCCAAATTTCATGTGAATTCTTTTGGAATTTTCTTCCCCAATACCATTCTCCATTGTATGGTGGTGGGTACAACTTAAATTAACGAAGTATGAAAAACAAGTAAGAGGGTGCTAAGTTCGGTCGGGCCGAATCTTATATACCCTCCACCATGGATCGCATTTGTCGAGTTCTATGCGCGGTATCTCTTTTAAGGCAAACAAAGAATATTGAATAAGTACTGTTGTGCTATTGGGGCTATATCGAGTTATAGTCCGATTTGGACCATATATGAATACTGAATATTGTAAAAGTCATTGTGTAATATTTCAGTTCATTCGGATAAGAATTGCACCTTATAGGGGCTCACGAAGCAAAATCAGGAGATCGGATTATATGGGAGCTGTATCAAGCTATTGATCGATTCAGACCATATTAGACACGTAAGTTGAAAGTCATGAGAGAAGCTGTTGTACAAAATTTCTGCCAAATCTGATGAGAATTGTGTCCTCTAGAGGCTCAAGAAGTTAAAATCCCAGATCGGTTTATATGGCAGCTATATCAGGTTATATGCCGATTTGCGCCATACTTAGCACAATTGAATTGCGCCCTCTACTGGCTCAAGAAGTTAAAACCCAAGATCGGTTTTGTATGACAGCTATACCAGATTATGAACCGATTTGAATCATACGTAGCATAGTTGTTGGAAGTGATACCAAAATACACCTTGCAAAATTTCAGTCAAATCGGACGTGAATTGCACCCTCTACAGTCTCAAGAAGTCAAGACCCAAGATCGGTTTATTTGGCGGCAATTTTAAAACATTTACCGATTTAAACCATACTTAGCGCAATTGTTAGAAGTGATACCAAAAAACCACCTGCAAAATTTCAGTCAAATCGGACGAGAATTGCACCCTCTAGAGGTTCAAGAATTCAAGACCCAAGATCGGTTTATATGGCAGCTATATCAAAACATGGACCGATTTGGCCCATTTATAATCCCAACTGACCTACACTAACAAAAAGTATTTGCGCAAAATTTTAAGCGGCTAGCTTTACTCCTTCGAAAGTAAGCGTGCTTTCTACAGAGAGACAGACGGACGGACGGACATCGCTACATCGACATAAAATGTCAAGACGATCAAGAACATATATACTTTATGGGGTCTGAGCCGCTTGAAAAATACTTCTTATTAGTGTAGGTCGGTTGGTATTGTAAATGGGTCATATCGCCCTAGCTGCCATATAAACCAATCTTGGGTCTTGACTTCTTGAGCCTCCAGAGTACGCAATTCTTATCCGATTGGAATAAAGTGTCGCACGACGTGTTTTGTTATGATATCTATCAACTGTGTCAAGTATGGTTCAAATCGATTCATAACCTGATATAGCTGTCATATATACCGATCTTAAGTCTTGACTTCTTGAGCCTCTAAGGGCGCCATTCTAATCCAATTTGAATGAATTTTTGCACGAAATATTTTGTTATGATATCCAACAACTGTGCCAAGTATGGTTCAAATCGGTTCATAACCTGATATAGCTGTCATATAAACCGATCTGGGGTCTTGACTTATTGAGCCTCTAGAGGCCGCAATTCTTATCCGATTTGAATAAAATTTTGCATGACGTATTTTATTCTTTATTTCAACAACTGTGTCAAATAAGATTCAAATCGGTTCATAACGTGATATAGCTGTCATATAAACCGATCTGAGGACTTGACTTCTTGAGCCCCTAGAGGTCGCAATTCTTATCCGATTTGCCTGAAATTTTGTACGACGGATTCTCTCATGACCATCAACATACATGTTTATTATGGTCTGAATCGGTCTATAGCCTGATACAGCTCCCATATAAATCGATCTCTCTATTTTACTTCTTGAGCCCCCAAAGGGAGCAATTCTTCTTGGCTGACATTTTACACAGGTCTCCATCATATAATTTAATTGTGGTCCAAACCGGACCATACCTTGAAATCGCTCTAACAGCAGAACAAATCTTTTCTTATATCCTTTTTAGCCTAAGAAGAGATGCCGGCAAAAGAACTCGACAAATGCGATCCATGGTGGAGGGTATATAAGATTCGGCCCGGCCGAACTTAGCACGCTTTTACTTGTTATTAATAGTCTTCGATGCCGTTGTTATGAAATGACGTGTAGAGACGGCAATATGAATTAATTTTACAAAAGGATTCATAGGCAATGAAATGGCATTTAAATCGTTCTCTGATATCTGATTTAAATTTTCCTTAAAAATTACGTCCACATATGAATGTCAATAAAAAATCCATTGAAATGTGTATGCCTTAAAAATGTTGTTAAAATAACGGCAACACTGGTCCCCCTAAAAGAATGGACAATAACAACTAGGCCAATAAAAAGCGCAATGCTGTGGAAAAAAGGCGGGCGTTGTTGATGTTTATCCATGGTAAACAGTGCCGCCATTCCAACTTTAATTTGCGGTTAAATACAAAAATCAACATTTCCACATATGTATGCATGTAAGCGGGAAAAAGAAGAGAAATTGCAACAAAAAAACAAATCGATATGAATATCAAATATTATGTCGCTGAGGCCACATCGCAATCGAGCGGTAAGTGAGTGCAGCATTCGGAACAAAGAGGAAACCTTGCGGGGATAGCATTTAAGATAATAGTAATATTTAAATGTTATGGCCAAGGGGAAGCGTAGCAAGCGTTGTGACTGAAAAAAAAACCAGCGCCATATGAAACAAATTGTTACAGACACTTAACACTCTATAATATTGGCAAATTGCATACGATTGAATGACACAAAGATCCATAAGTAAGTAATAAACTGTAAAAATTGTAAGGGAGAAAAAATGTGAAGCACCTACAAAATTTAAGTTTTTATAGCTTAGGGGCACGGAGTAAAATGAACCAACGTACAATACTTTGGGAGGAACCAGGCGGAATTAGTACTACCATCTTTTTTAAAAAAGCCCAAAATTAACAAGAGGAAATGTAATCACAATGTGACCGAGCTGTCCTTGGATTTCGAATTCTGGTAAAACCAGAGGAATGCATAGTTCGTCCCCAGCCTTTAAGTAAAGGTGGTGTTTCCGACTCGGATTCTGACAGCGACTGTGTCAAGGGAACAGTCAAATCGAGAGATAAGGGCAGCGGGATGACGGCAGAAGTGAGCAATGGCTTTGCTAAGCCCACAAGCAGACGATCCGGAGCACGACGAAGGAGACAGGGATTTATATACCGGCAGCGCAATCGGGAGAAAGTGCAGGATGCATGAAGGGATAGTACTGACATTCCAGGCACTTCTACGGAAGCTCGAAAGAGAATCAGATCTCCCGAAGAGCATAACACTGCTAAAATGCTGAAAAAAAAAGCTCCCCCCTTCCAAGTACTCTGAAAAACCAAGCCCCAGAGGTAACCACGCTCTCTTGGAGGGCGCAAACCTCGACCTGGTGAGAAAGATGGACATACCCCAGCTCACAAAGGCGACGGTCTTGATCAAGGGATCGGGCAGCAAATTTGCAACAGAAGGAATGTTGGAATTCTTAGTTAAGCAAAACCAAGGTTTGGTCGCAGAGAAGTGGTAAGTCTTCCACATGGTGGAGAAGGGGGAAGAAACTCTCCCTGTGGTTGGCACCGATCATATCTCCTTGACGAGTTTGGCTAAAATTAAAGGCATGGCGCACTACGGGAACAAGGTAGTCTTTTTCAAGATTGGGAAGACTAAAATAGGGAGAAATCCTCATATTGAGACATCAAGCCATGCAATGGCAGGTGACTTAATGCCACCCAACGAACAGGGGGCTGACGACGAGACAATCACCGCCTCTCTCAATATTGGAAAGACTAGGATACGCAAACATCCAAATACTTAAATATCAGGCAGTGCAGTGACAAGAAACCCAACACAGCCTAACAAACAAGGACAGGACATGGAACAGGGATCGAGTGCAGAGTAATAGTGAGAGGTCGGGCGCCATCGGCTCTTGCACAAATACTGAGTGAATATGATGCTCGATATGACAAGGCGAATTATTGGTGCCTTTAAATAACCAATGACCAACCTGTTTCCGCGGCGATCGGTCCTTTGGGCCGGAACGAGCTTGCTCACCTTCAAGATCTTGACGAGGATCGGAACAACAGGAACAACAGCGACCCGACGACGAACCCATAACCGACTTCAAGATTCGGAAGACCAGGATAAGTAAAGATCCTTACATTGAAACATTAGGCAGAGCAGCGACAGGAGTCTCAATGCAGCCTAACGAACAGGGAGCTGACGATGGTACCATAACCTACTCCCAAGAAGCCCATTTACTTAAGATTTGAAAGAGTAGTATAGGCAAAGATCCTAGTATTGAAACATCAGGCAGTACAGCGAGTGGAATCTCAATACAGCTTAAGGAACAGGGACCCGACGATGGAACCATTACCGATTTTATAAAGATTCGGAAGACTAGCATAGGCCAATGCAATCTGAAGAACAGGCAGCAGACGATGAGATCATCACCTACTCCCAAGATGCCCATCTACTAGAGGACCAATGATTGAGGTAATCCAGATAAATCTCCACTGGAGCGAGACTGCTACAGACGTTCTGATGGAGAAAATCAACAAGGGCAAGATTCATATTGCCTTAGTTCAGAAGCCATCAACGACCCGAAACAAAGTTTCTGGACTGAACCATATTAACTACCAATTATTCTATGCTAACACTGGTACTCGGCCGAGGTCCTGCGTTATTTATCATAAAAATTTGAATTAAATATTATCCCCAGAGTTGTCAACGTCGAATGCAACAGTGGTAGGACAAGGAGACGGTGGAGCATCACTTTGTCTGTTTCGACTCTCCGACACCGTCAACCACGTTGGAGATACAACGGCTGGTGAGGAAAGCAATACAGATAGAAAATAAACCGAATTTAGATTTTCCAAGCATAAAAGACATTGACGAAAATGTCAACAGGATTACGACTGCACTGGGGGTGGGTCTTTCGAAGATAGTTGTCCTCTTCCGGAAAGAATATCAGGCCAAGAAGAACTCTGGATTTCTGATTTATCCTTTTTCTTAAGTTGTAAATGAATCAAGGGCACTACTTCACTTCGAAATCGAAATCGACTCTGATTTAGTCATCGCACCCACAAATATGTTTGTCTAATATTGAAAAAAATTGCGCTATGTGGTCGTTTTTCAATCGATCCTCATTGATATTTTCAATAAATTTTATTTAGATCTATTCAAAAATGTATATTTCGGTCATTAAAGGTGAGTTCACGCGGAGACCAGTTTGGCCCATTGCGGTACCCTAGAGAGAGAAAGGGAAGAAAAAAGGAAATGTGAGACCTCGTACTAGAGGTTATACACGAATAAAAGAAAAAGACAGGAGGAGTGGAGAAACCCGAGCGGGGGGTGAAGAACCGCCCGCCCCTAGGCAATCACGGATCTACCTACGCCGGAGCCTGTGGCAGCCCCCGTCTGAACCATCCTGTTCCCACAACAAAGCTCAGGAGAGTTAACAGAGGTACGTTCTCAAGTTCACCCAGATCACAGAAAAAGCGGCTCCCCAGAAAGGAGAGCCTACGTCTCTGCAGCCCCGGACAGGAACACAGCAAGTGCTCAATAGTCTCATCCTCATCGAGGCAACTCCTACAGAAGTTATTATGCCTTATCCCCTTGCGCGCCGGCCTATAGCACAGTGTTCGGTTATGACCCCCGTCAAAGTACTTATCGACCTCTTATCGAACGCCACTAACTCCCTCGTGCTCCTCCGGTCGATGACCCGCCATAGCGCCTTCGAAGTCCAGCAACCAGTCCGAGTCCCACCTCGCCACCGACGCAGCCCTGGCCATCCCATCTACTGTGTTTAGTAACTCGACAAATGGCACGGAGGCAAGAGCAACGACTGGTCCGCCCAACGCAGACGAACCCCTCCTGGAACACTCGTCCGCCCTATCTTTTCCTGGAATCCCCTCATGCCCAGGAACCCATGTCGGAGTCACTTCATGGGCTCGAAGCCTATCCAAGGATTCCAAACAGTCCGCCACGCACCTCGACCTCACCATCCTCGACCACAAGGCATTAAGCGCCGCCATGCTGTCCACATAAATTCTGAGTTTTGAGGGCGGTAAGCCCCGTGCCAGAATTTCTCTTGCGGCCACTGCAATGGCACAGACCTCGGCCTGAAAGACCATGCACTCTTCCGGCAGTTGCAGAGACATACTGATATTGAGTGCATCAGAGTAGACCCCCAATCCAGTCCCTGACTCCATCTTGGAGCCATCTGTGTAGATCGAGGTCTCATCCCACCCAAGTACTCTATCCGCCCTCCATTCGTCCCTCTCAGGAAAACGAATAGCGAATGCCCTCACTCTAATCGGCACTGGTACCAGGTAGTCGGAGATCCTCCTCAGTCTACCCTCCGTATCCATAACACCCAGAATGGAACTGTGGACGCAACCATCCTCCTTCAGCATGCCGAACTCTCTCAGCCTTACTGCGACCCTGCCGGCGCAGTTCCAAATATAGGCCCCAATGGGCTGAATATCAAGCATCGCCTCCAGGCCTGCCTGCGGTACGGATCTCAGCGCCCCTGTGATCCCGACGCAGTCCAGTCTCTGGACCTTCTCGAACTCCTTTGCACGCGTACTCTTCCCTAAGGCGTCCCACCATACAAGTGCTCCATAGGCCAATACTGGTCTCACGATGGCCGTATACATTCAATAAATCATCTTGGGATTCACCCCCCACTTCCTACCGAACATCGTCCTGCAGGAGTAAAAAGCGCACAGTGCCTAACGGCTTCTTTACTTGGTGTTCCCCTTCCAGAACAGTTTCGAATCGAGGACTATACCTAGGTACTTCGCCTAATTCGACAGACGCAGGGTGACAATGTCCAAGGACGGGAGTCTGAACTCCGGTATCTTATATCTACGCGTAAAGAGCACAAGCTCCGTCTTCCCCGTGTTGGTCCTCAACCCATTTCTGGTAGCCCATCGCGACAACCTTCTCAGTGACCCTGCCATGATCTTGCAGATCGTCGACAGAAACTTGCCTCGGACCAGCAGCACGACACCGTCCGCCTAAGCGATAATCATTGTGCAGTCCCCACCGAAATCCATCAGAATTTCATTAATCACGAGGTTCCACGGTACAACCAAGTAAAAAGACATTAAGTTCGGCCGGGCCAAACTTTGGTTACCCACAACCTCAAATATACATTAACAAGTAAAAGCGTGCTATGTTCTGCCCGACCGAATCATGGGAACCCACCACCATAGATTCTACTAAAAATTTATACACAAAAAATTTAATTGAAGGGCAAAAACTAAAGCTTCTAGGAACCGAACAAGGATGATCGAGAGAACGGTTTGCATAAGAGCTAATATCAGGTTATAGATTAATTTGTACCGTATTTAGCAAAGATGTTGCAATTCGTTACAGAGCACCGCGTGCAAAATTTCAGCCAAATCGGACCAAATTACGGCTTGTATGGACTCAAGAAGTCTAATCGGGAGATCGGTTTATATTGGAGCTATATCAGGTTATAAACCGATTTGGACCGTAGTCGGTACAGTTGTTGAAAGTTATAACAAGTCATACATGCAAAATTTCAGCCAAATCGGGCAAAATTGCGGCTTATAAGGGCTCAAGAAGTCAAATCGGGAGATAGGTTTATATGGGAGCTATAATTAAATCTGAACTGATATGGCCCAGTTGCAATCCCCAACGATCTACATTAATATGAAGTATCTGAGCAAAATTTCAACCGCTAGCTTTACGCATTTGACCGCTATCCTGATTTTGACAGACGAACGGACGGACATGGCTAGATCGACTCAGGACGTCGGGATGATGAAGAATATATATACTTTATGGAGTATTAGACAAATATTTCGAGGTATATGTAAAAACGGAATTACTGTATAAGTATACCCCCATCTTATGGTATAAACCAGTCGTCATAATACAGTGAAAAATGCATCATTCATGAACCCATACCAGCTATATATAAATATAGTCCGATCTCCACCATATTCTAGTAGGATATGCAAGGGTCTAACACAACTCATTGTACCATATTCATCGGTTAAAAAATTCACCTTTTATGGGCCTGAGATCTTAAATCGGGAGATCAGTATGTGTATATGACGACAGCTGTACCCAAATCTGTACCGATCTGAGCCAAATTGCAGAAAGATGTCGAAAAGCCTAACACAATTCACTGTTCCAAATTTCGACAAAATCGGAAAATAAATGGCCCTTGTATGGAACCAAGACTCGGTTTCAAATTTAGGCGATCCGGAAAATAAATGCGCCTTTTATTGGCCCAAAGCCTTAAATCGGGAAATCGGTCTATATGAGAGCTATATCCCAATATAGCCCGATCTTAACCATACCCGGTACGAATGTAGAGGGGACTAACGAAAATCATTGTCCATAATTTCAGCGAAATTGGTTAAAAAAATAATTTTTAATGGGCCTAAAACCTTAAATCGGGCGATCGATATATATGGCAGCTATATCCAAATCTGGACCGATCTGGGCCGTATTTAACAGGAATCTCGAGGAGCCTAACACAACACGCTGCACCAAATTTCAGCTAAATCGGATAAATTAATACGTCTGTTATCGACTCAAGACCTTATATTGAGAGATGGGTCTATATGACAGTAACGTCGAAATAAAGACCGATCTTAACCATACTCGGTATTAATGTCGAGGGGCCAGACGCAACTCATTGTGCCTAATTTCAGCAAAATCGGTTAATAAATGCAATTTATGTGGGTCGAAAATCTCAAATCGGGAGTTCGGAATAGATGGCAGCTATATCCAAATCTGGGTCACTCTGGTCGGAGTTGAAAAGCAATGTAAAAGAGCCTAACACAAATCGCTGTACTAAATTTCTGGAAAATCGGACAATAAAAGTGACTATTATGGGCCCAAGACCTTAAATCGAGTGATCCGTCTATATGACAGCTATATTCGAATCTGGACCAATCTAGGCCAAATTGAAGAAGGATGCCGAAGGCCCTATCACAACTTACTGTCCCAAATTTCAACGACATCGGACAATAAATGTCCAAATTGCAGAAAGATGCCGAGGGGCCTAATACAACTCACTATCCCAAATTGCGTGTATATCGGACAATAAGTGCGTCTTTTGTAGGCCCAAAACATTAAATAGAGAGTTCGGTCTATATGGCAGCTATACCCAAATCTGGACCGATTAGAGCCACATTGAAGAAGGATGTCGAAAGGCCTAACACAATTCACTGTCACAAATTTCGACGAAATCAGCAATAAATGCGCTTTTTATAAGCCTAAAACTTTAAATCGGTCTATATGGCAGCTATATCCAAATCTGAACCGATCTGGACCAAATTGAAGAGGGCAACCCAAATATCGGCGAAATCGCACAATAAATCCATATTTTATGGGCCCAAAACCTTAAATCGAGACTTCGGTCTATATGACAGCTATATTCAAATCTGGACCAATCTGGGCCAAATTGAAGAAGGAGGCCGAAGGCCCTATCACAACATACTGTCCCAAATTTCGACGACATCGGACAATAAATGCGCCTTTTATTGGTCCAAAACCTTCGAGAGATCGGTCTATATAACAGCAATATCCAAATCTGAACCGATCTGGGCCAAATTGCAGAAAGATGTCGAGGGGCCTAACACAACTCACTATCCCAAGTTACGAGTATATCGGACAATAAGACTTCGGTCTATATGGCAGCTATATCCAAATCTGGACCGATCAGAGCCATACTGAAGAATAATGTCGAAGAGCCTTACACAACCCACTGTCCCAAATTGCGGCGAAATCGGGCAATAAATACGCCTTTTAATGGCCCAAAACCTTAAATCGAAAGATCGGTCTATATAACATCTATATCCAAATTTGAACCGATCAGGGCCAAATTGCAGAAAGATATCGAGGGGCCTAACACAACTCACTATCCCAAGTTACGAGTATATCGGACAATAAGACTTCGGTCTATAGGGCAGCTATATCCAAATCTGGACCGATCAGAGCCATACTGAAGAAAGATGTCGAAGGGCCTAACGCAACTCACTGTCCCAAATTTCGGCGAAATCGGACAATAAATTCGCTTTTTATGGGTCCAAGAACTTAAATCGAGAGATCGGTCTATATAGTAGCTATATCCAAATCTGAACCAATCTGAGCCAAATTACAGGAAAATGTCAAGGGGCCTAACACAACTCATTGTCCCAAATTGCGGCGAAATCGGGCAATAAATACGCCTTTTAATGGCCCAAAACCTTAAGTCGAAAGATCGGTCTATATAACATCTATATCCAAATTTGAACCGATCAGGGCCTAACACAACTCACTATCTTAAGTTGTGGGACCAAAAACCTTTAATCGAGAGATCGGTCTATATGGCAGCTATATCCAAATCTGGACCGATCAAGACCGAATTGAAGAAGAATGTCGAATAGCCTAACTCAACTCACTGTTCCAAATTTCGGTAAAATAAATGCGCCTTTTACAGGGCCAAGACCTGAAGTCGAGAGATCGGTCTATATGGCAGTTGTATCCAAATCTGGGCCGCTCTGGGCCAAATTGAAGAATAATGTTGAGGTGCCTAACACAACTGACTGTCGTGAATTTCAGCAAAATTGGCTTTTGTGGCTTTTATGGGCCTAAGATCTTGAATTGGCGGATCGGTCTATATGGGGACTATATATCAAGATATATAGTCCGATAGCCATCTTCGAACTTAACCTGCCTATGGACTAAAAAAGAGTCTAAGCAAAGTTTCAGCTCAACATCACTTTGTATAAAGACTGTAGCGTGATTTCGACAGATGGACGGGCATGGCTAGAACGTCTTAGATTTTTAATACGATCAAGAATATATATATACTTTATAGGGTAGGAAATGGATATTCCGTTATATTGTAAAAGTAATGACAAAATGAATATACCCCCATCTTTTGGTGGTGGGAATAAAAATCCTTAGTATCAAGTAAAAAATCTTTCACTAAAAGAAATGTTTTTTAACAGGTTGGAAAATTGGTCATAGTAAATAAAGTTCGTGACCTTTGCCCCAAAAATTTAAAATTACGACAACATTTTTCCAGTGTAGCAATGTTGCACATGCCTTATCTCTTGAATTGTCTTCTTTTTGTGAATGTTCTTTCTCTTGATTTTTAATTTCGCAAAAAAAATATGTTTGAAATATACATATCCTAGCGTATATTGCTTTGAGGTTTATTTTTCATTATTCCTATGTTTTCATTTATTATTAGGAAAAGTCAGACCACAACATTTCAATCTGTGTAAAAGCTAAAAAGCTTCTTATTAATTTTTATCCTTTTGGCTTTTGATTTTTGCTCTCAAACAAATTAAATATTTCTCGCAAATTGCAATATTTATAAAATCTCAAATCATTATGGAGGATTAAGAATAAAATTTACCTTTTATTCTTGGCCCATTGTATACAGCCATTTGTAATCCGATAATAATCGAAAGTCTCATACGAAGAAGAGAAACAATGGGTCCTTTCCAACTATGTAGATAAGTAATTCAAGTGCTTTGCAAATACACAAATATTTACATACACACATTATTAAGACAGTATTCATGCATGTACAATACTTAGTACTTAGGCTTTCTTAAAATCAAGACCTAAAACATCTAATGATGGTATTGAAGGCATACAAACACTCACCAACCAAGTCATAACTGAGCACACATATATCCTTTCGCCTAGCACAGTTATCCTTCGGCTGGTGTCTTTGAGAAACTGCATTAAATGCCTGTTTCCTTGTTGCCATTTATTTTTTGTTGTTTTGTTCATATTCGTTTTGATTCTTTGCAAAAATGCAGATAACCTTTTTATTTATTCTGGTGACTGCATGCTAAGCATATAATCTCTTCTTTTATACACACTCGTATATGCACAAACATACGTGAATTTAAAGGCCAGTAAATTGAAATTTAATCCGGACACTGAAAAAAAAAACTTGAGAAATTGTTGGAAGGACAGAATAGCATAAGCTATAATCTCAAGAATCTGTTTAACGGAGATTACAAGCTATGGATCACTACATTTCCCATGAACATTCCATTAAGGAACAGGGGATACTTCTCTCATATCAATGAGTGCAGCACGATTAGGGTTAAAGTCAATGATAAGGCGCCTCCTTTTTTATGTCGAGCCCGAACGGCATGCCCCATAGCGACATCACTTGGTAGAGAAGTTTTAACATGACAGGTTTTCTCACACATGTAGCCAGCATTAGTAAAGGGATGGCCACCGCTGAAAATTGTTCTCAATGTTAACGCCGGGGTTTGAACCCAGGCGTTCGGCGTCATAGGCGGACTTACTAACCTCTGCGCGCCGATGGCTTCCTTACAAGCTGTACACGTCACATTTTGTGTTGTCAGCATTATTGTATTCTTCTTAAACATGATCCAGGAAACCAAAGTGTGGAGAAATGGTTACAATTCTTTAGAGACCATTTTTCGGTCGCAAATCTTGAATTTTGCCTTCTAAACGACTGCGAGCGCGTCCTCGTTATATGTTTATAAATATATATTGGGTTGCCCAAAAAGTAATTGCGGATTTTTTTAAAGAAAGTAAATGCATTTTTGATAAAACTTAGGATGAACTTTAATCAAATATACTTTTTTTAACACTTTTTTTCTAAAGCAAGCTAAAAGTAACAGCTGATAACTGACAGAAGAAAGAATGCAATGACAGAGTCACAAGCAAATTTGTCAACGCCGACAATATGAAAAATCCGCAATTACTTTTTGGGCAACCTTGTAGCTGAACAGGGCCCGATCTGTTGCGCCTTTTTTAACCCTCTAATATCTTTTTAGAGTGGGGACACTTCGCTCTGAATGTGAATTCGTACCACTGTCCGCCTATGTCCGCCTATGATGCTGAACGCCTGCGTTCGAATCTTGGCGAGAACATCGGACAAAATTTAAAACGGTGGTTATCACCTCCGAGTGCTGGCGACATTTGCGAATTACCATGAAATGCATGGTCATGTAAAAAATTCCCACCTAATTCCCAAGAGGAGCCGCACTGCCGCACGCCATTCGGACTCGGCTATCAAAAGAGGTCCTTTATCACTGAGTTTTTTTTGTGTTTTTTTTTGGTGACTGTGAGAGTATAAAAAAAATTCGAATGAATCGCATTACAAGTCTCCGAGAACTGGTGGTTTTTAAAATAAGGTTTATGAGAAGTGCATTTTAGGGGAGGGATGGCACCTCACACATTTCAACTCAAATATGAACATCAATTCGTGCTGCACTCCCAAATCCCTTTAATTTGAATCCTATATTGCCATGGCCGGCAAATATGAACCGTTTGAAGGTTGTTGTGGGGCTGGGGCGGCCACCGGGACTTTGCCTGAAAATAGATATCAAATTCATTATTTTCTCCCAAGTACCGTTGATTTGAGCTCCATATTGCCATAGTCGGAAAAGAGTTTAGTTTTGTGGGTGCTATACCCCCAAACACTTGGCTTTAATTTATGTCCCCTATTGTCATAATGGGTCAAAGCGACGCCTAGGCTTGAACGCATATTTTAATGTCATATTCGTAATCTACACCCAAATACCTTTCATTTGAGTCCCATGTAGCCATGGTCGGCTAATATGACCATTTGGGGGTACACCGACCACCCATTACTTGGTCCTAATTTTTTATGATTTTTTACTGCCGAATACATTTCATTTGAGTACCATATTGAGGCCACCGTAGCGCAGAGGTTAGCAAGTCCGCCTATGACGCTGAACGCCTGGGTTCGCATCCTGGCGAGACCATCAGAAAAAAATTTCAGCGGTGGCTTTCCCCTCCTAATGCTGGCAACATTTGTGAGGTAATATGCCATGTAAAACTTCTCTTCAAAGAGGTGTCGCACTGTGGCACGCCGTTCGGACTCGGCTATAAAAAGGAGGCCTCTTATCATTGAGCTTAAACTTGAATCGGACTGCACTCATGGATAGACGAGAAGTTTGCCCCCGTTTCTTAGTGGAATGTTCATGGACAAAAATTTACATTTTACCATATTGACTTGAACGTTGAATATATCTGCACACAAGCTGGAACTTTGAGCTCCGACTTGTGTGGTGTCTATCGTTGTCACGGGAAGCTTAGCTGAAAGCTACCGGGCGCGTCCACAGGTTGCAGATGGTGGAAATCTCCGTTTTTGTGGGGAGTAGCTGCAAATGCGGCCGCGGGCAGTCAGCGATTTTCGAGCGAAGAATCTCAGTGAGGAGTCAGGTGGCACTGGCTCTTAATTAAATACAGAGTGCCAATGGTGCTCGAGACGACAAGACGAGTTATTGGCGCCTTCAAATAAACAATGGCCAACATCAGCGTATGTTCCCAGATTAGAGGCGGCTGGAGGCGAGCGTCGGATCTTGTGATAAACCGCTTGCCACAACGAGGGATACACGTGCAATCCCAAAAAACCAATGCGGTTGGAGCGCTGGGCCAGTAACCCGTCACCGGAAAACTATGAGAAACAAAGGAATAGTTCAAAAGGGACCCCCCCAACGTTGACGACCCACGCAAACGAAAAAAGGACCATGATTTGCGGATCTGCACCTGGAATGTCCGCACTCTTTATAGAGAAGGTGCAGTATACGCGCTGGCGGATGTATTAGAGAAGTACAAGGCAGACATAACCGCCTTACAGGAAGTGCGATGGACTGGGAATGGCGTCACTACAACACCAAACGGTGACGAACTATACTATAGCTGCCATAACATGTGGCATGAATTTGGCTGCGGATTTGTGGTTAGTCGAAGACTGAAGCACCTAGTCTCCAGCTTTACTCCGGTGGATGAGAGGCTAGCCACAATCCGCATAAAAATCAAATTCTTCAACATCAGCCATATTTGTGCCCATGCCCCGACGGAAGACAAAGATATTTTCTACGAGCGCCTAGAGAGAGAATATGACCGCTGCCCCGCCCATGATATTAAAATCGTTCTGGGAGATTTTAATGCGAAAATAGGGAAGGAAGATATTTTTGGTCCAACAGTCGGAAAGTTTAGCCTCCACGAGATAACGTCCTGTAATGGGTTGAGGCTGATAGATTTCGCCGCGGCAAAAAAACATGGTAGTTAGTAGCACCAGATTTCAACATAAAAATATCCACAAAGCCACATGGCTGTCACCCGATCAAAACGCGAGGAACCAAATCGATCATGTTGTGTTAGATGGCAGGCATTCATCCAGCGTATTAGATGTACGATCGATCCAAGGAACGAATATAGATTCCGATCATTACCTTGTTGCAGCAAAGGTTCGCACCCGTTTGAACATGCCGAGGAAAGTACGATCTGACACTGCATGGAAGCTGGACATTGAAAAGTTGCAAACACAACAAATGGCAGCGGCATATTCCACTCGACTGACCCAACTGCTTGATGAAAGCACTCCTTGTTCCGATGATATAATGGAGCTGTGGCAAACTTTTGCCCACTCCATGGAAAATGCCGCGAAATCCGTACTTCGGTACCGAAAGCCTCCTCCAAAAAACCCATGGTACGACCAAGAGTGTTGAGATGCTACTGAAGCCAAGAATGCGGAATATAGAGCAACCCTGCAATCAGTAGCAACGCGCCGGATGAAGGAGAGGTATCGGGAGAAAAGGAGAGAGGAGAAACGTCTATTCCGCAGAAAGAAAAAGAAAATGGAAAGACGTGAGTATGAGCTAATTGAGATGTACAGGAGTCAGAATGAAGTCCGGAAATTCTACCAAAAAATTAAATATCTAACCGATGGCTTTGGTGCAGGCACATCCTCCCGCAGAGACAAAGAAGGAAATCTGGTAACTGACACAGATAACATGGTGGAAAGAACGGCCCCATCCAATACCTAAAAATTATATAGCCTATGTTTCCTTCAAGCCAAACCTACACAATCTGTGAAAATTTTAATTAAATAGGTTCAGCCGTTTTTACACCGACCACCATAGAATAGGGATATACTAATCTAGCCATTCCGTTTGCAATACCTCGAAATCTTCGTATACGACCCCATAAAGTATAGATATTCTTGATCGTTTCGACGCTCTGAGTCGATCTAGCCATATCTGTCCGATTTCACTTCTTGAGCTCCTGAAACCGCATCTTTTGTCCGACTCAGCTGAAATTTTGCATATAGTGTTCTGTTAAGACTTCCAACAACTGTGCTCTAATCTGATTTGCTCCCATTTAAACCGATCTTCCGATTTTACTTATTGAGACCATGGTAGTCCCATTTGACTGAAATTCTGCATGTAGAGTTTTGTTATGACTTCCAACAACTGTGCCAACTACGGTCCGAATCGGTCTATAACCTAATATAGCTCCTATATAAACCGATCTCCCGATTTGATTTCTTGAGACTATAAAAGCCGCAATTTTTGTCCGATTTGGCTGACATTTTCTATGTAGTGTTTTGTTATAACTTCCAACACCTATGCCAAGTACAATCCAAATCGGTCTATAACCTTATATAGCTCCCATATAAACCGTCTCCCAATTTGACTTCTTGAGCCCTTCGAAGCCGCAAATTTTGCCCGATTTGGCTGAAATATTGCATGTAGTGTTCTCTCAATTGTACCAAGTACGATCTACATCGGTATATAACCTAATATAGCTCCCGGATAAACCGATCTCCCGATTTGGCTTCTTGAGCCATTACAAGCCGCAATTTTTTGACCGGTGTGGCTGAAATTTGGCACGTAGTGTTCTGTTATGTCTTTCAACATCTGTGCCTAGTACGGCCCAAACCGGTCTTTCGATCATCCTTGTTCGGTTCCTAGAAGCTTTAATTTTTACTGGTTTGACAAAAGTTTGGTATGTTGAATAAAATGATGGCTTTTAACTAAATTTATTTTGTATCAATTTTTAGGAGTGTCCATGGTGGTGGGTTCCCAAAATTCGGTCCTGCCGAACATAGCACGTTTTTACTTGTTTGATGTTCACGCCGGGGTTTGAACGCAAATGATCAGCGTCATAGGCGGATATACTAACGTCTGCCCCCACGGTGGCCTCCTTACAAGCTATCTAAGTCATATTTTGTATTGATCCCATTATTGTATTCTCCTGAAACCTGATCCGGGAAACCTGCGTATGGAGAAAAGATTACAACCCTTTAGAGGCCATTATTCGGTCGCAAATCTTAATTCTTGCCGTATTGTACTACGGTGAGTTCGTCCTCGTTAAGTATGGTGTAAATTGTTAAAGTTCTCATCTTAACGGGAAGTAGTGCACTAATCAAAACTTGTTAATTTCTATCGTTCACCATACCTCAGAATCACCTTCTGATTCGATTTAGCTATTTGGCACATACATTTTTTTGGCGTAGAGACAAAGCCTATTGAAATTGAATATTGTTGAAATATTGACAAAATCGGTTCAGATTTGGATATAGCTCCCATATATATGTTCATCCGATTTACAGTAATTATGCAATAAAATGAGCATTTGGTACCCGATTCTCGCAAAATTTGGCAGGGAGGATTTTCTCTTGATTCTCGACGACACCGGCGAATTACATTGAAATCGGTTCAGATTAAGATATAACTCACATATATATTGGGTTGCCCAAAAAGTAATTGCGGATTTTTCATATAGTCGGCGTAGACAAATTTTTTCACAGCTTGTGACTCTGTAATTGCATTCTCTCTTCTCTCAGTTATCAGCTTTTACTTTTAGCTTGCTTTAGAAAAAAGTGTAAAAAAAAGTATATTTGATTAAAGTTCATTCTAAGTTTTATTAAAAATGCATTTACTTTCTTTTAAAAAATCCGCAATTGCTTTTTGGGCAACCCAATAGATAACGCCCGATGTTCGCTCTTAGAGCCACTGCAAGGGCGTTTATTGACCAATTTTCCTAAAATCTTGCACAACGTTTTCTTCGACGACTACCACAATATCTACGGAGTTCGGTCGAAATCGGTTCATATTTAGATATAGCTCATATATATATGTTCGTCCGATTTTGAGAAATATTGCAATAAAGTGCTCTCGAAATTTGACAAGAAGTTTTTTCCTGTGTCTCTTAGTATTACTGGTGCATTTCATAGAAATTAGTCCATATTTATATATATCTCACACATTTGTATATTGCCCGATTTTCTTTTCTAGAGCCACTGCAAGCGCATTTTAGAGCTTAATCGAAATGGGTTCAGATTTAGATATAGCTCCCATATATATGTTCATCAGATTTTGGGTAGTTCGCAAAAAAGTTGCATTTTGTCAACCATAGATCTTACAATCTGAACATATTTGACCGAAATTTCATGCAAATTGTTTAATAACCCATCTGAAAACGTCCACCGATGACTTCTCCAGTATATACAGAGTTTGGACGAAATCGGTTCAGATTTAGAGATAGCTCCCATATATATGTATTTTCTTCCGATTTGGAGAAATATTGCATTGCATTTGTTAGACGATCCTCTCGAAATTTGGCAGGAAGGATTTTCTTACATCTCCCGGTTTTCACTTCTAGAACCAGTGCAAGCGAATTTATTGACCAACCTTGCCAACATTTTGCACAACGCTTTCCTCTACAATGTGTTAGAAGTTTGGTCGAAATAAGTTCATACTCAGATATAGTTCCCATATATAATGTTGTCATTTGCCAAGCATAGATATTGCAGTTTGAACATATTTGCTCGGATTTTGATACTGATTGTTTCATAACCAATCTGAAAACATCCGCCGAGGTCCATCAAAACTGTTTCAGAATTGGATATAGAACCCACTTTGTACTTATAGGGTAGGTGTAAGGTATTATACAGTTGGCATCGTCCGACTTTAGCCCTTCCTTACTTGTTTACGTCTTTTTAAGACTACAAGTGTTAATTGATCCATTGATTTAACAGCTGAAGCTGTTCAACATCTCTTCTAGTAATCATAAAAAATATATCTTTGTTATAAGAAAAACTCAATTTTTCCAATGTACTCTTATGTAGACCTTTTGTGTAAAAGTCATTGAGGACATGACGTACTCGAATTGAAAATTTTATATTGAATGTTGTATGTACGTCGTTTGTGACCTCACAACTGCTGATGCTCTTGCTTGCTATCATGTGATGACAAACAAACGAGATAAGGGTCACTCTCGAATGAAATCCTTAAATTAGTAATATAAAGTAATTTTACAACAATTGATTGCATTGTGAATAAATCCATGAGGATATTATTTTTTATGGTTTTATTAGAGATGACCTCAAGTGGGTAGTGGCATGCATATCAATCCTCAGATTTACGAGTGCGTATGTGTGACTACCAGTCTCCTGTGATTCAGATTTTGTATATCAGCCCACATAAGCAGTGATCAAATTCACAATCAGATGGTTTAATTGTGAATTGGGATGATATGAATCGACAAGTTTGGGAATTTGATGACAAACAGCAAATTTAATAAAAACAACTGTTGTGTAAGTAAAATTCATTTAAATGTATTTAAACTCGTGTTGTTAAATGTGCTGCAGATAGTAATTTAAGATTTTGTTGGTAAATTTTGAATAACTATTATTAAGAATACAGATGGATGTAAGCAAAAAAGAAGGAGTTTAAACTGTAAGGATTTCCACAATTTTATCGTGTTGGAGAGGTCATTTTATGACATCATTTCTTTATTAAATGCATATCACAGACCTGCACAAAACAATTCATTGGTGACTGTTTTTGCTGAACTCGTGAACACTAAACCCACAAGATGTTGTATTTTAAGACAACTGAGGATCGAAACACTGAAGATAGAGTAAAACGAACAAGTTGCTGTTGGGAAGATTATCTTGAAAACAACCACCTTTCAGTATTTGTGAATATTTTCATCTCGTATTCATCGCCGCAACGGTGAGATATGAGAAATTACTCGTTGTACTCGCTGTATATGAAAGCGTCTCGCTGTCATTTTCAAACTGAACTGATCATACAAACCGTTAGCAAACTGTTTTTTTCTCATAAAAAAAACTAGGCGTGTGTATTTACCCATGCTTTTGGCAAATCAACCACGCTGCCTTCGTTCTATGAAAGCAGACGAAAAAAATGTGACCGAATACATGCATTGTACAATATGCACTCACAGAAACCTGAATCAATCTTTCTTTTTGCTGAAGGGCTCATTTAGTGCATTCACTCATCTCGTTACTTGGTGTCTTGTTTATCTGTTTTACTCAGCCAAAAGTTCAATTCCTGAAATACTCTATGATTGTTAGTGAGTCTTGAAAGGAGAAATGAAAGGTCTTGTGGCCTTGATGCATATACTCGTGCAAGTTGAGTTGTAGAACAACGCCAGAGCACTATCCTCACTGATTATTTTTGTCCTGAATTGGCCTCGAAGATATGTGGTTTCAACAGAATGGCGAAACACAACACTAATTACAATCGATTTAGTGAAGAGTAAGTAAGAGTGTCATCTGCAACAAGTAAGAGCGTGCTAAGTTCGGCCGGGCCGAATCTTATATAACCTCCGCCATGGATCGCATTTGTCGAGTTCTATGCACAGTATCTCTTTTTAGGCAAACAAAGAATATTGAATAAGAACTGTTGTGCTATTGGGGCTATATCAAGTTATAGTCCGATTTGGAACATAAATGAATGGTGAACATTGTTGAAGTCATTCTGTAATATTTCAGTTCATTCGGATAAGAATTGCGGACTCAAGAAGCAAAGTCGGGAGATCTGTTTATATGGGAGCTATATCAAGCTATTGATCGATTCGGACCATGTTGAACACGTATGTTGAAGGTCATGAGGGAAGCCGTTGAACAAAATTTCTGACAAATCGGATGAGAATTGCGCCCTCAAGAGGCTCAAGAAGTCAAGATCCCAGATCAGTTTATATGGCAGCTTATATCAGGTTATGTACCGATTTGCGGCATACTATCAGTCAAATCGAATGAGAATTGCGAGCACTATGGGCTGAAGAAGTCAAGATCCAAGATCGGCTTATATGACAGCTATACCAGATTATGAACCGATTTGTATCATACCTAGCGCAGTTGTTGGAAGTGATACCAAAACACTAAGTGAAAAATTTGAATCAAATCTGACGAAAATTGCGCCCTCTAGAGGCTCCAGAAGTGAGGTATGGCAGCTAAATATATCAAAACATGGACCGATTTTAACCATACTTAGCGCAGTTGTTGAAAGTGATACCAAAACACCAAGTGCAAAATTTCAGTCAAATCGGATGAGAATTGCGCCATCTAGAGGCTCAAGATGTCAAGACCCAAGATCGGTTTATACGGCAGCTATATCAAAACATGGCCGATTTCGCCCATTTGCAATCCCAACCGAACTACACCAATAAAAAGTATTTGTGCAAAATTTCAAGCGGCTAGCGTTACTCCTTCGAAAGTTAGCGTGCTTTCGACAGACAGACGGACGGACAGACATGGATTATGAACAGATTTGTATCATACCTAGCGCAGTTGTTGAAGATGATACCAAAACACCACGTGCAAAATTTCAATCAAATTGGATGAGAATTGCGTCCTCTAGAGGCTCAAGAAGACAAGACCCAAGATCGGTTTATATGACAGCTATATCAAAACATGGACCGATTGGGCCCATTTACAACCCCAACCGAACTACACCAATAAAAAGTATTTGTGCAAAATTTAAAGCGGCTAGCTTTATTCCATCGACAGCGTACTTTCGACAGACAGACGGATGGACAGACATGGATTATGAACCGATTATGAACAAATTTGTATCATACCTAGCGCAGTTGTTGGAAGTAATACCAAAACACTACGTGCCAAACGTCAATCAAATCGGACGAGATTTGCGCCCTCTAGAGGCTCTAGAAGACATGACCCAAGATCGGTTAATATGGCAGCTATATTCAAAACATGAACCGATTTGAAATATACTTAGCGCAGTTGTTGGAAGTGATACCAAAACACCACGTACAAAATTTCCTTCAAATCGAATGAGAATTGCGCCCTATAGAGGCTCAAGAAGTCAAGACCCAAGATCGGCTATTTCAAAACATGGACCGATTTGGCCCATTTACAATCCCGGACGGACATGACTAGATGGACATAAAATGTCGCGACGATCAAGAATATATATACTTCATGGGGTCTCAGACGCATATTTCGAGGTGTTACAAACAGAATGACGAAAATAGTATACCCCCATCCTATGGTGGAGGGTATAAAAATGGCCCAGTCGATTGGCCGTCTCGCTCGTCCAATTTGACGCCTCTAGACTATTTTCTTCGGTTTTACGTTAAGTATTTGGTCTATGTCCGCAAGCCGATGACGTTGGAAGAGCTCAGAGCAAACATTGAACGGGAAATAACGACCGTTTTAGATGAAATGTGTGGACGAGATGCAAACATGCTCGCGGTGGCCATATGAACGAAGTACAATTCCTTTTATAAATAATTTGTTTGTACTTCAAACTAATAATAAAGTTTTCGAAAGATCTCAAATGGTTTGCTTTTGTTTTTTATTTACAAACAAGTAAAAAGGCATTAAGTTCGACCGTGGCGAACTGTGGATATCCCCCCTCTCAGATAAATATATTAATCGTCTATAGTCCGTTGAAAGATGCATCATTTATGAACTCATGGCAGCCATATCGAAATACGTTTTCATTTGGACCAAACTCGCATCGGAAGTGAGGGGTCTATACAACTCACTGTTGAATATGGTAAAACAGAATATTGGCCCGTATGGCAGCTATATCTAAATATAGTCCTACATCCACCATATTCGGGGAAGTATAAGTAACAACCTAATACAACACAAAATTTCAGCGAAATCAGAAACTAAATACGCCTTTTATGATCACAAGAACTTAAATCAGTCAATTTGTTTATAGTAGCTATATATCCACATATAGACCGATCTGGGCCGTATCAAACAGGGATGTCGAGGGGCCTAACACAACTCAATGTCCCGAATTTGCGCCTTATTTTCGGCACAAAACCTTAAACAAGGAGATCGGTATAAATGACAGCAATATCCAAATTTAGACCGACCAAACCACGCATGTAGAGGGGCCTGACGCAACTCGTTGTACTAAATTTCAGCGAAATCGGATAAAAAATGCGGCCTTAATGGGCCAAAGACCTTAAATTGGGAGATCGGTGTATATTGCAGCTATATTCATATATAAACCGATCGGAAACATATAAGACACGGATGTCAAGAAGCCTTATACAACTCAATACCAAACTTCAGCGAAATTCGGCCATAAAGGCGTATTTATGGCCGGATTGAGGATATATATGGCAGCTAATCCCACATATAAACCGATCTGAACCATACATAGTTCGTATATAGAACCAACGTTTACTGTGCCAAATTTTAGAGAAATCTGATAACAAATGTGTAGAGATGGACTGACGGACATGACTACCGTCCGTCTGTCTTCCAATTGATGTCGTTGGGGATTGCAAATTAGTTATATCGGATCAGAATTTGCTACTACTAAATTTCCCATGAACATTCCATTCAGGAACAGGGGATACTTCTCTTATATCAATGAGTGCAGTCCGATTAAAGTTTAAGCTCAATGATAAGGGGCCTCCTATTTTGTGTCGAGTCGGAACGGCATTCCTATATAGCGACATCACTTGGTAGAAAAGTTTTAACATGACAGGATACCTTACAAATGTGGCCAGCATTACTAACAAGACCACCGTAGAAAATTTTGATTTGAACCCAGGCGTTCGGCGTCATAGGCGGACATGTTAACCACTGCGCCACGGTGGCCTCCAGATTTGGCTATAGCCCCCATATAAATCGATCCCCGGATTTGATTTCTTGAGCCCCAAGAAGACTCAATTTTCATACGATTTGGCTGAAGTTTGGAACAAGGACCTGAGTCATGACTTTCAACATCAATGCGAAGTATGATCCGAATCGGTCTATAAACAGATATAGACCCTATATAAACCGATCCCCGAATTCGACTTTTTCAGCTTTTAGAAACCTAATTTTTTACCGGATTTGGCTGAAATTTGGCCCAAGAACCTATCTTATGACTTACAACATCAGTGCCAAGTTTTATCCGAATCGGTCAATATGGTGATATAGGCCCCCCTAAGTACCCATTTTCCGATATTTTTTCTTTACAGCAAAATGATTCAAATACAAACGCAGTTAATAAGGGTACTTTTTACCGGGATCCATGGTGGTGGGTACCCAATATTCGACCCGGCCGAACTTAGCATGCTTTTACTTGTTTTTTCTTTACAATCCAAACTGAATTTCGACTAAAATTTTGGTTTTTTCGGAGAATCCCGACTGTCAGTTTGAACGTTCCCCACTTGAAGCTTTGGAGACCTGGCAAGCCTAGTAAGGACAACTCAATGCAAACATTTTTAAAAATTTTAGAAGAATGTTCGTCCCCGCGATGAATAATACAATCTTCTTGAAGATTTTTACGCGATAGTTCTTCGGTAAGAATCGCGAAAAACTCTTCTACGATATCATTGTTCATGCAACTCTTTGCGACGATTCTTTTACAATCCATTGCGTTATAATCGTCCGTATGAGTCGTGACACACTTTTCTAGGATATCGTTGGACAACCCTTTGCGTTTGCGGAAGTTTTATCAACTCTTCGCGACGATTATTATGCAACCCACTGCGTTATACTCTTCCAGAAGATTTGTTTATAAGTCTCCTGAATTAACTTTTCGCGATTGTTTTTATTTGCTTGCCTGGTGCGCTTAGGACTTGTATTAAATTATGTTACTCGACCCACAACACCAAAAAGAATTCTCACTTGTTTTATATGACGATTGGTATTTAGTATGACGAGTAATAAAAAAAATAATTTTTTTCTCAGTTTTTACGTTTTCAGTTAATCTTGATATGCATTTTAAGATCTTCCAAGCAAATAAAGCGCTACTCTTTTGAAACAATATTAATAAATATTCCAAAACACTTATATGTTCATCGTCCAGGCGAGTAATGCGCCCTCCTTTAGAAGAGTGTTTTATAAATCTTCCAAAACACTAATTTGTTACTCGTCCACACGATTCTTGCGCGATTCTAAGATCTTCCAGAGTCTTGGAAGACTGATTTGACTTACTCTTTAGCAACTCATGTGGAAGATTCGAGGAACACTCTTCCAGAAGATTCGTCTTGAGGACACAACTCCTCACGACGGGGGAATCCTCTACGACTATTAGATGAGCTCATCCGCGATCGTAACTTTCACATAGAAGATTCGCGGAAGATTGTTAGGCGATCAAAAATGTTGGTAGGGACTATTGATGGTGCGCTTATCACTACGTCCATGAATATAAGCTCTTAAAATAATATTCAAAAATTGGGTTGAAAGTCAAAATAGATATAAATGCACCAAGGATGTGGTCGAAGGGCTAACTGCTAAATTGTATACTATTTCATTAAGCCGCTTAATTCTTTGATTCTCTGCTCCTGGATTAAGGCTTAAGAGAGTGGATTTATTCTTGCAATGTCAGATGATATATTATTTTCCGCTGTTCTGGTCTCTGTTTCTGACCTGCTTTAGTCTGTCCTTTGGTAAAATTGATCCGAGCTAAGTTAACTGTTGATAGTTATTCACCGGGGGAGTAGAATTTAATACACCTTCTAATAAAAGTTCAACGAATCTGCGTGCATCTCTTTAATTTACATAGCACAATCATTTCAAGTGTTTCATTGACCTTTAACATTTGAACCATGGAATTTTGTACTTATTCACTGTAAAGCTGAGTATCACATAAAAGACTTTGCATTACTTCAACTTGGTTTTTAACGATGTATTTTAATGAAATATACCATAAACTGCAATAAATCACTAACGAATTGTTTCCAAGGTTAGAGTTCATGGGGTAAAAACAAATGAGAAACCAGACATTAATTTCATGGTTCAGACGACGTGTAACCGCAATACTTGCGAGGGTAAACAAAAATTGCTGACACCCTTCCCATTACTGTTTTTGGTGTAAATCTTTTTAAGGTTTCAGGTTCAATGGCATTTAAGTGAATTTTTTTTTTGAATTTATAAAAGTTGTGAAAAATATGCAGACATTCCACGATATAATGAATTGTGATAAACGATTGTAGTCTGCATAGCAATTGCTGTACAGGTTAATAGAACAAAGTGCATTTGTTTCAAATAATAAGATGGAAAATGAAGCCGATGCAAATTCGAGGGAAAAAGTTCAGAGCTTAGGTTCTAGTAGGATAATTAGTTCTGTAAAATACCGATGCTCGTAGCATGCAAACAAAGTATACTTTGAAACTCTAAAATAAACCTTAGGTTGATCATTTTTGGTATGCCTTGATTTCCCTTTTAATTAACTAAATAGTTTTTATAAGTGGACTTGTTTGTCATACTCCCATTTTAAGAAAGACTACAGGAGTAAATTCACATGCTTTCATTGTAAAAAGTCTCATAATTCGTTGATGCACAATCCTAGTCAACCCGCAGTAGGCAACGAGACCCTTCCCATTTCAGAACATGGAATTGACGACAATGAATCTCAATTACCCACATAGGCAGATATAAACTTTACCTAAACGGCTGATCGTACAAAAGAACAGAGGAGAACTTTTCTCCCTACTGCGATTGTATGCATGAAGTCCGAAGGAGAATTATTTGCCCTTCGTGCATCTATTGATCAAGGTTCTGAGAGAACACTTATTTCGCGCTGACTTTACAGTCGTCTTAAATTACGAACCGATAATGAATATTTGCGATTTTGAAATTCCAAAGAGACATGTTGCTTCGACATAAGTGGCAAGACATCTGACTGTCCCATATTTGTAAAGGCAGTTGTTGTCTCAAGGATAACAATACTATTGACTGCCTTTCAAATTTGCTAACATTACTCAACTTTTGCAGGGAATTCCAGAACTCGACTTCTGGGCAGATAGATGTTTTAATAAGAAGTAACATTCTTTTTCATATCCTTTTAGACGGGGTACGTTTTATGTGCGATTCCCTTATGGCCCAGAAGACGATTTTTGGCTGCATAATCAGTGGACCGATTGGCTATGAGTCTACGATTTTTTCATTGACGACTGAGAAGATAAAGGAGCATCCTATCAGTAAGGAATTAAGGAGAGTTTGGGAACAGTAAGAGGTCGGTAAGGTGAACGTTTTGTTCGATGACGACAGATTATGGGAAGAGAATTTGAGGACAACTGCGATACGAAACTCTGAAGGACGCTATAATGTGCGTTTGCTCTTTAAGAGTCAATATCCTAAGTCATTGAATTCGGGTCACTCTCGGTCTCAGGCTTAGGTCCAGTATATTCGAGTGGTACGCTCACTTCAAATAAATCCGCCATTGCCTCTCAGCTATCGACAGGTGCTTTCTGAGCATCTCTATGGGCATATGGAACCCACCATAAACGTCGAAATTCCAATTATGGGATGCTATCATTCATTTTACCTGCCGCACCAACGAGCACTACAACAAAGATGCGGTTAGTTTTTAATGCAGGAGGCCACCGTAGTGCAGAGGTTAGCATGTCTGCCTTTGACGCTGAACGCCTGGGTTCGAATCCTGGCGAGACCAATAGAAAAAAAATTTCAGCGGTGGTTTTCCCCTCTAAATGCTGGCATTTATGAGGTACTATGTCATGTAAAACTTCTCTCCAAAGAGCTGCCGCTCTGCGGCACGCCGTTCGGGCTCGGCTATAAAAGGGAGGTTCTTTATCATTGCGCTTAAACTTGATTCGGACTACACTCTGTGTGAAAGTTTGCCCCTGTTCTTTAGTGGAATGGTCATAGGGAAAAATTTGCAATTTTGTTTTTAATGCACCTCGAAAATCGTCCAATGGTCTGCCCCTCATCGATGTTCTCTACATTGGACCTTCTTTGCAGTTAGATTTAATGACAATTTTCCTTAATTGGCAACTATACCAATACGTGTTCAATGGCGACATTGAAAAAAATGTATCGCCAGATTCTTTAAATGTATTCTTTTCAAACCTGATCTCGAAAGAAGCATCCACAATTTTTCTCTCAAAACAGTAACTTTTGGACTCAACTGTTACCCTTTTCTCGACATACGCACTCTTCACCAATTGGCAGAAGACTCTGAAGGGACTTTCCCGAGAGCATCGCGGATTTCACGGAGATATTTGGCGATGTTATTTGATGAGTGAAAGCAGATGAGACAGTGCATGGAGTATTTGAGAGAAAGATTCTTCGTAAAATATATGGACCAGTTCTCGTTAATGGAAAATATAGGCGTCGTATGATCTTGTCATATGATTCTGAGGCATGGGTACTTGTCAAAGCAGATGAGGCAGTGCTTGGAGTATTTGAGAGAAAGATTCTTCGTAAAATATATGGACCAGTTTGCGTTAGTGGAGAATATAGCCGACGTATGAACCACGAGCTGTATGACGACGCCCGTTTTACACGCATCAAAATACAACGGCTGCGTTGGCTAGTTCATGTTGTCAGAATGGGAACTCTAAAGGGACTTTCCCGAGAGCATTGCAGATTTTACGAACGGAGATATTTGTCGATGATATTTTGTCTGGTGGGCATGATGTTTCGACTGCCATTGACGCATTGAAGCAAACAATAACCGCCCTCCACTCAGGTGGATTTTCTCTAAGAAAAATAACATCCTCTCTGTCCCCAGAGATCACATATATGAGCCCAATTTTTTAAAATTTCACTCGACCAGCTCTACCAGAACCCTCAGTGTACACTGGAATGCTGTGGAACAGTGTTTCTCATACATCGTTGAACCCATAACCATCACGTCCCATATAACAACCAGTAAGGAAAGCAAAAGTCGGGTGGAGCCAACTATATAATACCCTACACCTACCCTACAAATATTGGGTTGCCCAAAAAGTAATTGTCGGTAATATAGTAGTAATATAGTCGGCGTTGACAAATTTTTTCAACGGCTTGTGACTCTGTAATTGCATTCTTTCTTCTGTCAGTTATCAGCTGTTACCTTTAGCTTGCTTTAGAAAAAAAGTGCGCGAAATTTTGTTTACATTTATTTGTTTGGCGTCAATTTTAATATGGGTACCACATGTATTGAAAGAAATTCATTTAACAAATCGAATCAACGCTTGTGATATGCCCCTTAAACGCAATGAATTCGATCCGTTTTTAAAACGAATCATAACTGGAGATGAAAAATGGATTGTTTACAACAACGTTAGTCGAAAACGATCATGGTCCAAGCATGGTGAACCAGCTCAAACCACTCCAAAGGCTGATATCCACCAAAAGAAGGTTATGCTGTCTGTTTGGTGGCATTGGAAGGGTGTGGTATATTTTGAGCTGCTTCCAAGGAACCAAACGATTAATTCGGATGTTTACTGTCAACAATTGGACAAATTGAATACAGCCATCAAGGAGAAGCGACCAGAATTGGTCAATCGTAAAGGTGTCATATTCCACCAGGACAACGCTAAACCGCACACATCTTTGGTCACTCGCCAAAAACTGAGTGAGCTTGGCTGGGAACTTTTGATGCATCCACCATATAGCCCTGACTTTGCAGCATCAGACTACCATTTTTTTTTTCGATCTTTGCAGAACTCCTTAAATGGTAAAACTTTCGGCAATGATGAGGCTATAAAATCGCACTTGGTTCAGATTTTTGCAGATAAAGGCCAGAAGTTCTATGAGCGTGGAATACTAAATTTGCCAGGAAGATGGCAAAAGGTTATCGAACAAAATGGCAATTATATATTTGATTAAAGTTCATTCTAAGTTTTATTAAAAATGCATTTACTTTATTTTAAAAAAATCCGCAATTACTTTTTGTCAACCCAATATATATTCGGGCAATATATAAATATATATGTATATGAGAGCCATATCTAAATCTGAATCGACTATTAAACAGATCGTTGAAAATATCCAATTCTGAAGCGATTTTGACGAAACCTCGAACATATGTTAAGATCAGTAACAAAACAATCCGTGCCAAATCGGTGCACATCGGTTACAAATTGTGTTTATTGCGGCCTTATAAGTGTAAATCGGGCGATACATATGCATTGGAGCTATATCCAAATCTAAACCGATTTTGATTAAATCTAACAGATATGTTAAAATCAGTAACGAAAATCAGTCCGTACCAAGTTTTTTGCAGATCGGTTGAAAATTGAAGTAAGTGCGGCCATTTAAGTGCAAATCGGGCGCCACATATATATGGGAGCTATATCTAAATCTTAACCGATTATGATGAAAATTTGCAGATATGTTAAGATCAGTAACAAAACAATTCATGCCAAATTTTGTGCAGATCGGTTGAAAATTATAGCTACAACGGTCATTTAAGTGCAAATCGGGCGATACATATATATATATATATTGAAGTTATATCTTTATCTGAACCGATTTTGACGAAATTTTGTAGATATGTTAAGATCGGTAACAAAACAATCCGTGCCAAATTTTGTGCAGATCGGTTGAAAATTTTCCTTACTACAGCTATTTAAGTGCAAATCGGGCGATACATATATATAGTCCTTGGGCCAAAAAAGTCATATGTCGAAAATTTCGTGATGATTGGACAACAAATACGACCTGCACTTTGATTACAAGAATACATGGGCTCACAGACGGACAGACGGACATGGCTAAATCGAATCAGAAAGTGATTTTGAGTCGATCGGTATTCTTATCAATCTAGCACTTCTCCTTCTTAGCGTTGCAAACAAATGCGCAAACCTATAATACCCTGTATCACAGTGGTGGTGTAGGGTATAAAAAGGCAAATACTCTCAGCCGTCGCTAAACTTTTTGATTCCGCTGGGTGGCTTTCGCTATTTATTTTTAGAGCAAAGAAGTTGTTACAATTTTTATGGCTAGAAGGAACAAACTGATATGATGAAGTAAAACCTTTATCCTTGCGGACCGAATATTGCCTTACTGGATAATAAAAAGTGCCTCGCTGGCTTAGTTACATTACCAGTTCGATCATACTGATTCACGGAATGAAGCTTAACAGGGAGCTTATTGCGCTAACATATATCTACGAATTGAAAGTTGAAAGCCAAACGAGGTCACATCTTTTGGTATCGAAGAGCAAGATTGCACCCATCCAGGAAATTAGTATTCCACGCTTAGAATTGTGTGCTGCTGAACTTTTTACAAAGTTATTAAAGCAAGTGACATCACATCTGCCCATTCCACAGGTGGAAATGTTTCTTTGGTCAAACTTGTCCATTGTGTTGAGTTGGCTTAGAAACCCTACTTGCACATGGAGGGCGTATGTTGCTAATAGGACAACCAAGATACATAAGTACGTCGGTGATGCGAAATGGCCCCATATCCCTTCGCTTGAGAATCCAGCCGACCTTGGCACTCGTGGCTGCGATCCTATAGAGCTAAAACGATCTTTAATGTGGTGGGAAGGACCGAAATGGCTCGTGAGGAGTGGCCCACATTTGTCCCAAATGTTTGTGACCCGGCCGAATAGAGAAAAGCTAAAATTTTTGTGGCAATAGAAATCAAAGATATATTAGATCGATTTTCAACATTGGATAAGGCAATACGCGTTATTTCATACGTTTTCAGATGTCAATCTAAGTTTAAGTCAATCTAATTTAATAACTGATCATAGTTTATTACATGAATTGTCTTTGAACCACATTCGAAGGCTAAAAAAAGGAATTTTGTTGGAGGCTGTCGAAGTGAAATCGCCCTCTTTTCCCTATTGAACTGTGACCAGGTATCATCTCCAACAAAATTGATATAAAACCCTGATAAATTCTTTCTATTTCCTCAGTATTTAGAACAGGACTGTATTAGCTGTTGCAACATAATTGCAAGGTAGATACTATACTCATTAACCATTTCGATTATTATTTAACTGCACACTGAGATACCCATATTGATTCGAATGCCAACATTCCGAGGTCACAAAGCATGTTAATGGAGATGTTTGTAGTCATATAATGAAATTAATGAACCATTAAGATTTTGCATCGATAAATTTTCCCATTGTGAATAAATTACAACTGATGGGCCTACACATCCCCTTTATGTTCTTCCTCACCACTATAGTTGTTGAAATGGTTCCTTCCCAAAATGGAATGCTTACAACTTTTTCATCCTGGTTCATCCATTTTTGCTATATGACATAATATTGCGTATTTGCATTAAAATTGGCTTAAAAAAGTGCTTGCTATTGTGGCGAAGCATCGTTTTTGTCGATGTTATAGCAGACCGTTAAAACCATAAAACAGATTTATGGTATCGAAACAGAATAATTGATAAATGATTACCTCAAGTTCAAAAAACGGGAAAAATAATGGCACATTAAATAATAATTTTAATGTGGAATTTTTGCGAATGATTCAATTAAACCAATGTAAGGGAAATACTGTAAATATTTTTCTCTGCGGGATCATAGTAAGAGCAACACCGAAGGTAAATGAAATAGAAACGAAAAATTAATTAATTGGAAAAGTTCGATTGAATCGAATCTTATCTTTCACAGAAATTTTAATTGTGGACTTTCATACATGGTACATTATTATAAAGGGTGATTTTTTAATTATTATCTTTTTGGCAACACTGGTTTTACCTATGACATCAATTGCTATGAAAACTACATTCGGGAGCCATTACATTGTCACATGCACCACACCAGTCGAATATCTTAGCAACTTAAGTTTGTAGGGTTCGTGAAGAATCCACTAGCCTAAGGTTTTGGGTTTTTTTAATTTGATTATAATTTTATTTTGTTTAATTTAATTTTTATATATGTCTTTATTCCGAAAATATAACGTGCCAGACGTTTCCGCCCAAAAACGTTTTTATTCTCGGTATAGACTTAATATTTTTGAATTGGAGGGTCAAAACAGACAATTGTCCAATTTCGTCCACTCCGTATTTTTTTTATCTAGGGCTTAAATAAAACACTTTGGTTTATTTTATTTTCAACCTTTGTTGGCGGCTGCAACTCCAAGAATACCAATTTCTGGTTTGTGCATCTTAGAATTCGAAAATATTAAGTAATAACTAAATAATCACAAAAACAATATCACAAGCGAAAAGAGACAAGCAAAACAATCACTCAATATGTCTGTTGAGAGTAGAGTCGTATGTGTTTAAGCTTCTCTCTTTATATTTAAGTTATACAAAAGATTGTGCGAGAAAACAAGAGATAAAAAAAATACACTCATTGCTGAGATCAAAAGCACAAAACATTAACTCTCAAAATAATTGAATCTCTTATACTTTACTGTAACATTTAACTCATAGAAACAATAATATTCATTCGTACACTCGAAAATAATAGTTAGTTCATGTTCGCTAAATAATTTAAACTGGACTCTTTCCATCACATAATTGAAATAAACTTAAAATGAGTAAAGTAATTTTAATATATTTAACTTATAAAAATGCATCCGCTACAAGTTGTATTAAAGAACATGACGCCATAAATCAAGGACATCTCATAGAAAATATCGTTAAACAGTCGAAATTGGATAAGTGAAACTCTAAAATGACATCAATTTGGTTTCACTTATCCGAAATGTTCAGTTAAGCGCAGTACGGATAAGTGAAAATAATGCGTTAGGTTGAAAAGACGGTGATTATAATAATCCGCCCCATGCCGCATGGACATGCACCTAAGCCAGTAATCGGCTTGTTGTGCGCTCTAAAAAGTAACCTCGAAAAAGAAAATTTTAGTAAGGAATTCCCGGCTACTTACAAAATCCTTAATTGTTTTCCATACTACTCCCCTAAGTTGGTTCATTTTCCCGCATACCCTACACATATTAATACTTGCCGCACCGATGTTACGTAAGTGAGATCGTAGTCCTAACCGTCCCGTTATGCCACCAAAGACCTCCTTCTAACTTCCTTTTAGTAATAGCCTCGTCCTCTCACGATCCGGATCACCCTATAGGATTTTCGCCATCCTACCGACTGTTTCGCTGTTCCACAGTGTTAGGTTAGGTAAGAGTGGCAGTCCTTCAGACTCAGAATCACTTGACAATTTTAAGTTCGTTGTGATACCAGAATAGCGACAGACCAAGGCCTTTGATGGGAATTGAACCCACGACTCCGCACTGGCACCCCGAGCACGCTACCAACTCGGCTACAGGGCCCCCCACTGTGATTCGTGCCCTTAAATCGTACTGCGTCGACCCGAAAGGTTTCGGGTTAACCAAGTTTATCGACCGCAGTTCTCTGGCCTTCACTGCCAAAATCGTCTGCCCTTTCATTCCCCTTTCTTCATTATGGCCCGACACCCAAATGATGCGGATGGTGCCATCCTCAGAGTAGGCGTTAGTCTTCTTCTTATCTGATCTTATCCTCATGGTTGTTATTGCCTTATGGCCATTTTACTGTCCGTAAAATGTCCTCGCGTTAGACCACACCACACCACTTCACGCATTCCATGATCGCCCGGATCTCCGTATTATGGTCTAAAACAGATCTCAGTCTCTGGGTTCTCAATGAAGACCCCCAGGCCCACTCCGTCCCCTAGCTTCGATCCATCCATGTAACATGATCTTCCAGATGGCAATACTATGGTTGCGTCAGTTTCGTTCCGCTGGCAGCAGTGCCTGGCACTCGGTCTCTTCCCTTCCATCCAGGTTTTCTATCGTAGCTTCGATTATGCCGCGATGGTATGAGCTACTCACATCCCCCATCCGCAGTCACTGCCTCACATTTAATCTGTATGCCAATGGGTAGGATATCTAGAATAGGCTCCAGTGCCCTAGTGGACATGGTCCCCATGACTTGGCCTATGCCAAAACATCATATTCTCTGAACCTGTTGTATTATCCTAACGTTGGACTTTTCTCCATCGCAGTCCAGGCGTAAGTAAGTATTGGTCTAATCGCGCTTCTGAAGAGCCAGTGAACTTTCCTCGGATTCAGGCATCGAGGAAAGTTTACTGGCTCTTCAGAAGCGTGATTAGACCAATACTTACTTACGCCTGGACTGCGATGGAGAAAAGTCCAACGTCCAAAAGTTTCGACTACATCGTGCCCAACATCCGTGAGCCTTTTCAGTACTTTCCTGAATGTGACAATTCCAATTAAGTTTCCTATCCAAGATCACTCCTAAGTATTTGACCTTGTCAGATATCGAAATCTGTTTTTATTGAGGAAGCGTTGTGCGTCAAATTGGCCCATCTTCGTCTTCCTCGTGAACAGACAAATTTCAGTCTTCTCTGGGTTAACATTGAGGCCCCTGGGTCTAGACTAGTCATATGCCATATGCAAGAACTTTTCGGACCTTCTGCTTAGCTGGTTCGGGTCCTTATCCCTAAAAAGTATTAAAACATCGCCTGCAAGCAGACGGGTTCAAATCTCTCCTCGATATAAGCTAAGTTCAACCGAGGTGTTATAAACGGAATGACTAGATTAGTATACCCCCATCCTATGGTACTGGGTATAAAAATGTCAAGGGGATAAAAACAATTTACTGTCCCAAATTTTGGCAAAATCAGACAATAAATGCGACTTTTATGGGCCCAAGATCTTAAATTGAGAGATCGGTCTATATGGTACCTATATCCAAATCTGGACCGATCGGGACCAAATTGAAGAAGGATGTCGAGTGCCCTAACACAACTCACTGTCAGAAATTTCAGCAAAATCGGACAATAAATGTGGCTTTTAAGAGACTATAACCTTAAATCGGCGGATCGGTCTATATGGGGCCTTCGAACTTAACCTGCCTATGGACAACAAAAGAGTCTGTGCAAAGTTTCAGCTGAATATCTCTATTTTTAAAGACTGTAGCGTGATTTCAACAGACAGACGGACATCGCTAGATTGTCTTAGATTTTTTCGACGTTCAAGAATATATAGGGTCGGAAATGGATATTTCGAAATGGATAAAAAGAAAATTTTAAGTTAGGCATTCCGAGCTACAACAAATCCCTAATTGATATCTATCTCACGCCTCTGAGTTGGTTTATGTCTATTATTGTGTCCCCACCTAAGTGCCGGTGTCTGCTAGTCGCAAAGGCCGGGCAATGACATGGGAAATTCTTCAAGGTCTCATCATCTTCCCCACACATGCCATCGATTGCCGCACCGATTTTGCATAAGTGTCCCGTAATGATACCGAAAGCTATACTGACCTTCTTCTTCATTCCCTTCAGTAATAGCCTCGTCTTCTCACGATCCGTATCTCCCCATAGAATTTTCGTTGTTCTAACGGCCGTTTCGTTAAGATACCGAAAGCTATACCAACCTCCTTCTTCATTCCCTTTAGTAATAGCCTCGTCTTCTCACGATCCGGATGGCAATACTAGACTTTCGTCAATCCAGGACGGTTCCGCTGGCAGCAATGCTTCGCAGTCTCAAGTCAAGTGTCGTCTCAATTATCCGATCGGAAACCTCTGCCATTCCTTCCAGGTTTCCTATCGTCACCTCGATCATACCGCGATGGCATGACTTGCTTCTGTCCATTCTCCCATTCTCATAGCCACAGCGGCTGCCTCACACTCAACATGCTTGTGTATGAGCTTTGCCCATTAAGTTGTCCGATTAAAATCGAATCGAACCGCACTCATTGCCGTGTCAGAAGTTTGCTCTTACTTCCTTTGTGGAATGTTGGTGGTCAAATTTGGGTCCATTAGTCGAAAAGGGTCAATTTGAAAATCTCATTATGGTATTCTAAGTTCATTTAACAAAAACTAGTACAAGGATCTGTTTTAAATGAGTTAGTCAAGTTCGTCTTATTGATTTAATTCCAATTAACGACTTAAATCTTGAGCCCTTGGCGACCAAATTTAAGTTCCAAATGGATAAAACTTGTTGGTATGGTCCTAAGGGCGAGGCAAACCGTCCAAATAACTTGTAATGCGTAGTGAAGGACATACGGCTTCTCTGAATTTTACCTCGACATTGTGCCCCCTTGTGCCATCTTTTTAACAAAATTATGCCACTATTTTCAATGAATTCAACTTTTTGTGTCCTTTTTCGAAATTGTCCAACGGTAACGCTGCAAGGGAGCCTTTGGAAACGTTTGGCCTTATTTTTCACAAATATTAGTCCAAAAGTAGAAAGTGATGCCAATGAACATCACCAGAGAAGATTGGTCAGCAGAGAAACACCTCAAGGAGGTGTACTGTCTCGGATATCAAAGAAAGGGGATAAACCGACCTTTATTACCAGGAACAGGCAGGAGGTACTAGATATTACCTTTGTATCGGACGATATAAATGGAAGAATATGCGACTGGGATGTGTTGAATGACCACCGCTTCTCTGATCATCGTAATATTAGTTTCAGCCTAGGAGAAAATACTGCAGAAGTGGCCCCTCGGTTAAACAAAAGTAAGGCGGATTGGAATAAATTTCGGCACAAATTCTGCACGTCTATCCCTTCTAGACCAGAAAAGGAAGTGGAAACTGCGAAGGATATAGACATAATGGTCAAGCGGATGACGAAGGCCCTCAATGACTCGCTTGTGGCCTAGTATCAAGCCAAGGGGCAAAGCGGGACCGCCAAGGTGGACCCCAGAGCTGGTTGGTCTAAGGAAGGACTGCAGAAAACTCTTCAACAGAGCAAAAACCACAAGAGCACCACACGATTGGGACTTCTATAAGGCTGAGCTAAGAAAGTATAAGGGCGAGCTAAAAAAGACTCAGAAAAAATCCTGGATAGAATTCTGCAGCTCCGTGCAGGATACATTTGAGGCTTTTAGGCTAAGGATGATTCTATCCTAGAGACCTATTGCGATGGGGTATATTCAGAAGTCAGAGAAAGTATGGACAATGTCTAGTGAGCAAACACTAGAACTACTCGTTGATACACATTTCCCGGGAAGTTTTTCAAAGGACAACGTGGCGCCAAAAGAGGTTGTCACTGGTATGCGTTCGTTGGAGGCTATTAGGGAAATTGTGTCTGAGCCGAAAATACTTTGGGCGATAAGAAGTTTCAACTCCTTTAAGTCATCAGGCCCTCATGATGTATCACCGGTTGTATTACAAGCTGTGTCTGATAGACTGGTTCCCCGACATATTGTGCTTGTCTCAGAATGTCATTTTCCGGAAGCAGGAAATCCTTACCACACGAACGCGAACGACTTTTGTTCTATTAGTCTGTCACCCCTTATGCGGAAAACTCATGAGAGGTTGATAGAAACATATCTTAGGGCAAAGATCCCTGGAGATCGCCTGTTGCGGCAGCAGTATGCATATAGTAAAGCCAAATCCACTGAAACAGCCCTTCTCTCGCTGTCAACGAATATACGATGGTAGCATTTCTTGACATTGAAGGTGCTTTCAATAATGTAAAACTGACGTCAATCATGAAGGAGTTGGAGTTTCTAGGCATCAACTCTACCGTAAGAAAGTTTATTGAGAGCTTACTTACTAAAAGATGTATTACGGCAGACTTGGGATCTGTGCATCTAAAATGATTGGTCAGCAGAGAAACACCTCAAGGAGGTGTACTGTCTCATGTACTTTGGAATAAAGGGTGATTTTTTTGAGGTTAGGATTTTCATGCATTAGTATTTGACAGATCACGTGGGATTTCAGACATGGTGTCAAAGAGAAAGATGCTCAGTATGCTTTGACATTTCATCATGAATAGACTTACTAACGAGCAACGCTTGCAAATCATTGAATTTTATTACCAAAATCAGTGTTCGGTTCGAAATGTGTTCAAATTTTGACAAATTTTGTTCAGCGATGAGGCTCATTTCTGGTTGAATGGCTACGTAAATAAGCAAAATTGCCGCATTTGGAGTGAAGAGCAACCAGAAGCCGTTCAAGAACTGCCCATGCATCCCGAAAAATGCACTGTTTGGTGTGGTTTGTACGCTGGTGGAATCATTGGACCGTATTTTTTCAAAGATGCTGTTGGACGCAACGTTACGGTGAATGAACACATTTCGAACCGAACACTGATTTTGGTAATAAAATTCAATGATTTGCAAGCGTTGCTCGTTAGTAAGTCTATTCATGATGAAATGTCAAAGCATACTGAGCATCTTTCTCTTTGACACCATGTCTGAAATCCCACGTGATCTGTCAAATACTAATGCATGAAAATCCTAACCTCAAAAAAATCACCCTTTATATTAGGAATATATTGGGTTGCCCAAAAAGTAATTGCGGATTTTTTAAAAGAAAGTAAATGCATTTTTAATAAAACTTAGAATGAATTTTAATCAAATATACTTTTTTTACACTTTTTTTCTAAAGCAAGCTAAAAGTAACAGCTGATAACTGACAGAAGAAGGAATGCAATTACAGAGTCACAAGCTGTGAAAAAATTTGTCAACGCCGACTATATGAAAAATCCGCAATTACTTTTTGGGCAACTCAATATAATTGTCTCTAAAAGACAAAGGCGCAAAAGTGGTCACGTATGTTGATGACATGGCAATTGCGGTTGTGGGAAAGTTTCCCAGCACTTTTAGAAATATACTTCAGAAAGCTCTAGGTGCAACAGCGAATTGGACTACCGAATGTGGTCTAGGTATAAATCCGTACAAGACAGAAGAAGTTCTCCTCAACAGGAGGAGAACCTGTCATCACGGCAGGTTTGGGCCGTGATGGCAGGTATCTGCGTTAAACAACGACATTCGTGGCATCTGTCTCCTCGGGTGAAGAGAATGTTCCATTTACAGAAGGCGTAAAATACCTGAGTTTTGCTGGATAGGAAATTGAACTTCAAATCCAACATTTTGAAAATTCCACGAAAGGCAACTCTTGTCTCATACACCTGCAAGAGATATTGGCAAAAGTTAAGGCGTTAGACCGCGCGTCATGCATATGGTATATACTGCAGTTGTCAGACCTTTTATGCTATATGGTGTTGCGGTCTGGTGGACGGCCCACCTACTGATCAATACTTAACTGGATTGTAAGGATGGCTTGTTTGCTCATCACAGCCACACTAAGGACGACACCATCTGATGCACTGAATTTAATGCTACATCTAATGCCCCTGGACATTGTATCTAGACAAATTGGTGCGACCACTGGCGTGAGAATAAGGGAGCTTTCTCTTTGGTCATGTGGCGGCTACGGACACTGTCTTATAATTGGTACAATATCCGTTGTTCCCGGCAGTGTGGATTGCACTATACCAGAACCGCTTTTTGATAAAAAGTACTGTACCACAATTCCTGATAGAACCGGTTGGATCTTCGATATCCCTGGTAACAAAAGTTACATAGACTTCTAGACGGATGGTTCCAAACTAGACGACCAGGTGGGCTATGAGGTGTATTCTAAAAATCTAGAACTGGTCAGATCGAAAAGCTTACCCAACCACTGCAGCGTATATCAAACGGAGAACTTTGCAATTAAGGAAGTGGTGGAATGGCTAACATATTGGGTTGCCCAAAAAGTAATTGCGGATTTTTTAAAAGAAAGTAAATGCATTTTTAATAAAACTTAGAATGAACTTTAATCAAATATACTTTTTTTACACTTTTTTTCTAAAGCAAGCTAAAAGTAACAGCTGATAACTGACAGAAGAAAGAATGCAATTACAGAGTCACAAGCTGTGAAAAAATTTGTCAACGCCGACTATATGAAAAATCCGCTGTTACTATATGAAAATACTTTTTGGTCACCCAATATAATGTCATAACGACGATTGGCATAAATATCTTCTCAGACAGCCGGACAGCCATTAAATACCTGGAGAACGTATTTTCGAATACAAAACCCGCATTCGACCATCACAGATCTCACAGCAAGATTGCTGAACAGTTCAAAATTCACCTGTTCTGGGTGACCTGTTACAGAGATATCCCAGGGAATTGTAAAGCAGACGAGCCTGCGAGACTAGGAAGTGGGCTACACATTCCAGAGATACTGGAATCTGTGGGTATGCCTCTACCGATATGTAAGCTAAGTTTTCAGGACCAAGCCCGAAGGACAACGAAAGATTGATGGTCACAAAGAGGGGACTGTGAGCATTTCAAAACTATGTGGCCTAATCTAGACTTGAAGAGGTCTATCGCTTTGCTCCCATTGGCTAGAACAGACGTCTCAGTCATTGTGTCCGTCATGAAGGTTGAAGGTTGTCAGCAACGACTTTTGCAGAAGCTGTGAGGACATCGTAGAAGAAGAGACTATAGAACACCTTTTGTGTGTGTATCCCGCACTATCAGTCAGTTAGGTTCTCATTTCTTTGAGAACCTGTCTGATTTGGCGGATGTGAACATTCGCAAGTTATTGGGCTTTTTTAAGCGATATGGATGGTTCAATGGTAGGAACTAGAAGGCATCTTTCATCTTCTGTTCCTGTGGTATCACAATGGACGAATACGTCTAAGTAAGTCTGATGGCAGACTAGCACTTAAACCTAACCTGGTCCAAAAGTTGCATGTTGAATCATTGTCTTAAAAACAATTGAATTGATGTTTCATTCACCTCAGAAACCAATAGTAGTTAATCAAGAAAACTTTTCCGTGAAATAAATCCAAGATTTTTAGCTTGGACTGGGACATTGAAGCACATAAGTTTGTTCGACTCGTTTCATTACTAGCTCTCATCATACCAAAATCTTACCCAAAATTTTAGTGCAATTTTTAATCCTTTTTCCAAACATAAATCATAAATCTAGTCATGGTGGTAATAAAAATTAAAATTTTGGTTTCATCTCCGTTTGGTTTGGTCATAACATTTTCAGAAACCTTTATAAACCTCTGGGGTGAATTGTGTGCATGGTCAAAACTGCATAGTTCTAGCCAAAGTACTTAAAAATTTCTTTGATATATATCCCAAGATTTGCACATAAAACTTTAAATTTGAGCACCTCAAACATGAAGTCATAAACCAAACTAATCCTTTGTGAGTAAAGAAGGAGGGTTAGTTAGTATAATTTCATGTTAAGACTATTTCCTCGGGTCATTCATAAAATCTTAGAAATAAACCATCGTAAAACATGCATACATGATTATCTTATTAATTTGGCTATAAATTTCTTGCTTAAGTTTTTGGTCATATACATAAAAATTAAAAATATTATTAACATACTTTTACCAGAACCATAAGTCTACATACATAGACTCTTAGGCATATATGAATACTCGTGTGCCTAAAGGGTTGAAGATGACTTTATATGCAAGTTAGGAATATCTTTCAAAAGTTGACATTTAAAACCTTCCCGCTTCTTTTACACAACAACACAAAACACTTGTATTCTGTGATATGTGCGTGCGTTCTGAAGGATTGAAAGGACATTTGAACATGTTCTATCTCTATAGGATGTTCCTACTGATGATACATATTTTATAATGCATTATATAGAGTTGTATTAATGTGAAATCATATATGTATATGTTTGTTAACACACACACACACACAGGCTTATACAAAAACAGCTTGGTAGCCATTTGTTGTTAGTGTATATGCATAATAATAATATCTGACATAATTGTATGTTACGGAAATAGCAAAATGAACATACTTAAGAATGTCTTTTTGTGTTGTCTAAAACGTGCCTCAAGTGTTAAACGAAAGTAGGGACATATGTATGCACAAAATTCATGCAAGTGGGGTCCTTAGGAAGTTTGGATAACTTTTATGTGCATCTAGAAAAGAAAATAGAATCTGGGGATAAATATTTCCTTAAAAACATCCAAAGTTGCGTCCATTCGGCAAATACTTTGATCAGGAATGTCTCGAATCGGTCACCAACTTCATCCTTCACTCCCAATCAATCTCTTTTTTGACTGAGCATTGACATGGGGAAACACTTGACAGCAATTAATAATAAGTTCTTAATTGTGTCGCGACCAGTCAGCGTATAGGGCTGATTTGGTCTATGCAGCCAAGCAAATACTTTCTCTCCTAAATTATTATCAGGTTTGTACTCTACTGTCAAGGAACTTTCATTTCCATCCATCCCATATTTTGCCAACCGGACTTCATGTTTTGTTGTAGATATTTTTGGAGGTACGGCGGCAACCCATACACTTAGTACCAAATATTGGGTTACCCAAAAAGTAATTGCGGATTTTTCATTTCGGCCAAATGAAGTTGATGATGACCAAATCAAAGCATTAATCGAATTGAATCGTCATGTAACTGGGCGTGAGATAGGAGAAAAGTAAAATATACCAAAATCAACCGTTCATTATCACATAACGAACGGTTGATTTGGTACCACATGTATTGAAAGAAATTCATTTAAAAAACCGAATCAACGCTTGTGATATGCACCTTAAACGCAATGAATTCGATCCGTTTTTAAAACGAATCATAACTGGAGATGAATAATGGATTGTTTACAACAACGTTAGTCGAAAACGATCATGGTCCAAGCATGGTGAACCAGCTCAAACCACTTCAAAGGCTGATATCCACCAAAAGAAGGTTATGCTGTCTGTTTGGTGGGATTGGAAGGGTGTGGTATATTTTGAGCTGCTTCCAGGGAACCAAACGATTAATTCGGATGTTTACTGTCAACAATTCGACAAATGGAATACAGCCATCAAGGAGAAGCGACCAGAATTGGTCAATCGTAAAGGTGTCATATTCCACCAGGACAACGCTAGACCGCACACATCTTTGGTCACTCGCCAAAAACTGAGTGAGCTTGGCTGGGAACTTTTGATGCATCCACCATATAGCCCTGACCTTGCACCATCAGACTACCATTTATTTCGATCTTTGCAGAACTCTTTAAATGGTAAAACTTTCAGCAATGATGAGGCTATAAAATCGCATTTGGTTCAGTTTTTTGCAGATAAAGGCCAGAAGATCTATGAGCGTGGAATACTAAATTTGCCAGGAAGATGGCAAAGGGTTATCGAACAAAATGGCAATTATATATTTGATTAAAGTTCATTCTAAGTTCTATTAAAAATGCGTTTACTTTCTTTTAAAAAATCCGCAATTACTTTTTGGGCAACCCAAAATTTATGCCAGATTCGTATTATTTGTATTATTATTATTCGGATTTTTCATATAGTCAGCGTTGACAAATTTTTTCACAGCTTGTGACTCTGTAATTGCATTCTTTCTTCTGTCAGTTATCAGCTGTTACTTTTAGCTTGCTTTAGAAAAAAAGTGTAAAAAAAGTATATTTGATTAAAGTTCATTCTAAGTTTTATTAAAAATGCATTTACTTTCTTTTAAAAAATCCGCAATTACTTTTTGGGCATAACAAACACTCCCAGCACTGCCTCGTCTGCTTTCACAAGTACCCATGCCTCAGAACCATATAAAAATACGAGTAGTATCAGTGTCTTGTATAGTGTGATCTTCATCTGCCGTTTCGATGCCGTCCCCTCCACAATCGAGACAGGAGGGCATGGCAGCAAAACGCCCTGTGTGAGTGGGTCATCCAGTTGGACGGGGCTCAAGCCAGCGGAAAGGTATGGATCTCAAAAAGCACTTTGACAGCAGTAGCTAGTGAAGCATCTAACGAGGAATCGTCCACACCGCAAGTGTCCAGTGTTCTGAGGATGAGTGGTTCCACAGCTTTCTCACCTGCCCCTGGATGCGTACGGAATCTCATCATGACAAGATCTAACGAATTTTGTGAGGATAAACTCCTGGTGGAATCAGAAGAAGAAGTTAACACAATAGTTGTGGAAGTTCTGAATCCTGACTATGGTCCGGTTTCTACAGATAAATCGCCACCATTATATGGCCGCTAGGGCGGCACTAAAGGTGCTTCTGATGGCAGGGGGATTTGACGTGGTTCCAGGAACCATGTGTGTGTGGAGGAATGGTTCGTGGATTACGAATTCCAGAAATTATACTACTAGAGCCTGTTTTCTTGAAAAGAGTAGTCTAAATGTTTTTCTTCCTCCGTCGCTAAGTACTGAAGATTCAGTAAAAGCCAGCCTTGAAATAAACAAGTCTCATTACTGGCAGGCTTCCCTATATATGGCACACAATTCAGAGTTGCCGCCTTCTATCTCAAGTTGCTGGTTGAAGCCGCTTCTGTAGGAAAGAAGAGTCTCATTGTAGGAAGTGATGCTAATGCACATCACCAGATATGGGAATGTTCGGATGTCAACGGAAGGGGTGAGCTGCTTATCGAATATATTATATATTGCAATCTGGCGATTTGTAATAAAGGGGATAAATCGACCTTTGTTACCAGGAACTGACAGGTGTACTAGATATTACCTTTGAATTGGAAGTTATAAGTGAAAGAATATGCGATGGGAAGTGTTGGATGACCACAACTTCTCTGATCATCGTTATATTAGTTTCAACCTTGCAGAAAATACTGCAAAAGTGCTTCCTCGGCTAAACAGAAGAAAGGTGGATTAGGGTAAATTTCGACACAAATTCTGCACGTCTATCCCTTCTAGAACAGAAAAGAAAATGGAAACCGCGGAGGATATAGACATAGTGGTAAAGCGGATCACGAAGGCCCTGCCTTCGCTCTCTCTAAGAGATATAATTCAGGACGCTCTACGTGCAACAGCAAAGTGGGCTCCCGAAAGTGCACTAGATATAAATCCGTGCCAGACAGAAGTATTGGGTTGCCCAAAAAGTAATTGCGGATTTTTTAAATGCATTTTTAATAAAACTCAGAATGAACTTTAATCAAATATACTTTTTTACACTTTTTTCTAAAGTAAGCTAAAAATAACAGCTGATAACTGACGGAAGAAAGAATGCAATTACAGAGTCACAAGCTGTGAAAAAATTTGTCAACGCCGACTATATGAAAAATCCGCAATTACTTTTTGGGCAACCCAATAGTTTTATTCAGTAGGAGATACAAATTGCCTATAGTGGAACCTGTCTCCTTGGGAGGAGAGAATGTTCCATTTACAGGAAGCGCAAAATACCTAGGTGTTTTGCTGGACAGGAAATTGAACTTCAAATCCAACATTTTGGAAAGGGAAGAAAGCCAACTCTTGCCCTATACACCTGCAAGAGAGCCATTGGCCAAAAGTTGGGGGTTTAGACCACGTGTCATGCATTGGGTATATACTGCAGTTGTCAGACCTATAGTGCTATATGGTGTTGTGGTCTGGTGGACAGCGGTTCAAAAGCCCACCTACTGTTCAATACTTAACCGTACTCAAAGGATGGCTTGTTTGTACATTACAGCCGCACTGAGGACGACACCATATGATGCTCCGAATTTAATGCTAAATCTTATGCCTCTGGACATTGTGGCTAGACAATGGCAGCGACCACTGGCGTAAGGTTAAGAGAGCTTGGAGGATGGTTTCAAACAAAACGACCTAAAGATCTAGAACTGGCCATTCGAAAATATTAATATTAATTAAAATATTAATAACAGCTCACTGTCTAATCGGAAAATATGCTGACAGGCCGAAGGTTGCCAGCAACGACTTTTGCAGAAAACTATTGTCAATCGTTTCGATTACGGTGGAACCGAGGTGCCCACCCTCTCCTTCCAATAAAAAACAACAGAAAACTTTCATGCAGGATGACCGAGAATACATTGTATTCAAATGAAAGGACCTGTCAGAGGTCAATTGCACCCCCGCCATCCTACCCAAAAATAGGAATTAACAAGTAAGAGCGTGCTAAGTTCGGCCAGGCCGAATCTTATATACATTTGTCGAGTTCTTTTCCCGGCATCTCTTCTTAGGCAAAACAGGATATAAGAAAGGATTTGCTCTGCTATTAGAGCGATATCAAGATATGGTCCGGTTTGGACCACAATTAAATTATATGTTGGAGACCTGTGTAAAATGTCAGCCAATTCAAATAAGAATTGCGCCCTTTGGAGGCTCAAGAAGTTAAATAGAGAGATCGATTTATATGGGAGCTGTATGGGGGGGCTATAGACCGATTCAGACCATAATAAACACGTATGTTGATGGCCATGAGAGAATCAGTCGATTTCAGGCAAATCGGATAATAATTGCGACCTCTACAAGCTTAAGAAGTCAAGATCCCAGATCGGTTTATAAAGGGTGATTTTTTTGAGGTTAGGATTTTCATGCATTAGTATTTGACAGATCACGTGGGATTTCAGACATGGTGTCAAAGAGAAAGATGCTCAGTATGCTTTGACATTTCATCATGAATAGACTTACTAACGAGCAACGCTTGCAAATCATTGAATTTTATTACCAAAATCAGTGTTCGGTTCGAAATGTGTTCAAATTTTGACAAATTTTGTTCAGCGATGAGGCTCATTTCTGGTTGAATGGCTACGTAAATAAGCAAAATTGCCGCATTTGGAGTGAAGAGCAACCAGAAGCCGTTCAAGAACTGCCCATGCATCCCGAAAAATGCACTGTTTGGTGTGGTTTGTACGCTGGTGGAATCATTGGACCGTATTTTTTCAAAGATGCTGTTGGACGCAACGTTACGGTGAATGAACACATTTCGAACCGAACACTGATTTTGGTAATAAAATTCAATGATTTGCAAGCGTTGCTCGTTAGTAAGTCTATTCATGATGAAATGTCAAAGCATACTGAGCATCTTTCTCTTTGACACCATGTCTGAAATCCCACGTGATCTGTCAAATACTAATGCATGAAAATCCTAACCTCAAAAAAATCACCCTTTATGACAGCTATATCAGGTTATAGACCGATTTGAACCATACTTGGCACAGTTGTTGGATATTATAACAAAACACGTCGTGTAAAATTTCATTCCAATCGGACAAGAATTGCACTCTCTAGAAGCTCAAGAAGTCAAGACCCAAGATCGGTTTATATGGCAGCTATATCAGGTTATGGACCGATTTGAACCATACTTGGCACAATTGTTAAATATCATAACAAAACACGTCGTGCCAAAACTCATTCAAATCGGATAAGAATTGCGCACTCTAGAGGCTCAAGAAGTCAAGACCCAAGATCGGTTTATATGGCAGCTATATCAGGTTATGGACCGATATGACCCATTTACAATACCAACCGACCTACCCTAATAAGAAGTATTTGTGCAAAATTTCAAGCGGCTAGCTTTACTCCTTCGAAAGTTAGCGTGCTTTCGACAGACAGACGGACGGACGGGCGGACGGACGGGAGGACATGGCTAGATCGACATAAAATGTCACGACGATCAAGAATATATATACTTTATGGGGTCTCAGACGAATATTTCGAGTAGTTACAAACAGAATGACGAAATTAGTATACCCCCCATCTTATGGTGGAGGGTATAAAAATAATAAATGGAGGCCGATCAGGATAGAATAGGACAGCGGACCTTTAAAAATGTGGTATCTTAAGTAGCTTTGCAATATGATTTTGAATGTATTGGGTTGCCCAAAAAGTAATTACGGATTTTTTAAAATAAAGTAAATGCATTTTTAATAAAACTTAGAATGAACATTAATCAAATATACTTTTTTACACTTTTTTTTTAAAGCAAGCTAAAAGTAACAGCTGGTAACTGACAGAAGAAAGAATGCAATTACAGAGTCACAAGCTGTGAAAAAATTTTGTCAACGCCGACTGTATGAAAAATCCGCAATTACTTTTTGGGCAACCCAATAGATAAGGAATGCAAAAAAAATTAATTTGTGTGGACCTGAACGAGACCCTTAGCCCTGAATATTGTGATCGCCACCTTCATACTGTTTGACATTATGGGGCTCAAAAAATTGTGCTCTAACACGATGCACGATTTGATAGTTGAAAACGAATTTGATATCCAATTTTGAGACCAAATGTTTGGGGGAAGTCTCACCCCTTAAACCCCACCATACCGGGCATATTTACCGACCCTAGCAATATAAGGCTCAAATGAAAGAAATTTGGGGCGAAATATCGAAAAGGGCCTTGTCCAGCTAGTAAAAAAAAAAATCAAAAGAACTTCCTTGTCACCCCCACATTTCTATGCACATATCCGTTTTTTAGCTGCATGTATCCGTGTTATTTGCTCTTTCATACACTTCTTTCGTTTCCTTAGAACATAGTGGAGATTTCTTATGTTGTTTTCACCGCATCTAGAGAAACCATTCAAAAATATCCTTGAACATCTTCCCTTCCTACATATGTACACAAAAAATATTCTCAAAGATTTTCTCCAAACATGCATCCTTATGTTCGTCCAAAGAAATGTGTGGATATACAAGTGTATATGTACTCATATGTAGGTGTTTCCTATCCAAGGAGTCTATGTGAAGATGTGAAGTGTGTGAGAATGTGTGCATAATAACATTTATATTAGTATGGTAGTTATACTAATGAGTTGAATTATCACAAACCTAAGGATACCTCTGCTACGTAAAGCTACAGATACTACCAATGTTCATCCTTCTTCAAGCAGAAGCAGTAGACATTCTCATGTATTTGGGAGTGTGAAGTGTTAAAGTGTCTGGGTGGGTGAGGAGGCGGTGGTCCAGAGTTGGCTGTGAGGTTGGCTGTATTGTGTAATAGCACAAAAAAGTCACGTTTCAACAAATGGCTCATTTGAGGCCACATTGATACTAACATTTTCTATATTATGTTGGCTTGTCTTTGTTGCTGTTGCTGTTCTTGTTGTTGCTTGTTGTTTATTTTATAATTTTTGTGTTTTTATGACATCTAACAACTATGAGAATGTATGCCCACACACATACACACAAGGGCGTATACACCCACATTGTTGTAAATATAAATGTTTAAACAAAAATACACATGTAAATGTTTTCATTTGTATGGCAACGTCCAATTGGCCGTATGTAGAGACCTTTTTGCCTCAACAACTTGAGATTAGGACATATCACCAGGATGGACTCTCCGATTAGATTTTGCTTATGAATTTAAGCACAAAAGTTTTATTTCGAGCTTGGTGTCAAAGGGGGAAAATGAATAAGGCATTATGAGCATTGTGAGTAAGGGTAAGTAACTAAACAAAAAGATGAACACAGACGCTTTCAACGAAAATTGCAACAGCAAACTATTTTCTACCACTTGACATTTTATTATACCCTCCACCATAGGATGGGGGGTATACTAATTTCGTCATTCTGTTTGTAACTACTCGAAATATTCGTCTGAGACCCCATAAAGTATATATATTCTTGATCGTCGCGACATTTTATGTGGATCTAGCCATGTCCGTCCGTCTGTCCGTCCGTCCGTCCGGCTGTCTGTCGAAAGCACGCTAACTTCCGAAGGAGTAAAGCTAGCCACTTGAAATACTGCACAAATACTTCTTATTAGTGTAAGTCGGTTGGTATTGTAAATGAACTATATCGGTCCATGTTTTGATATAGCTGCCATATAAACCGATCTTGGGTCTTGACTTCTTGAGCCTCTAGAGTACGCAATTCTTATCCGATTGGAATGAAATCTTGCACGACGTGTTTTGTTATGATACCTAACAACTATGCCAAGTATGGTTTAAATCGGTATATAACCTGATATAGCTGCCATATAAACCGATCTTGGGTCTTGACTTCTTGAGTCTCTAGAGGGCGCATTTCTTATCCGATTTGAATGAAATTTTGCACGAAGTGGTTTGTTATGATATCCAACAATTGTGTTAAGTATGGTTCAAATCGGTCAATAACCTGATATAGCTGCCATATAAACCGATCTTGGGTCTTGACTTCTTGAGTCTCTAGAGGGCGTAATTCTTATCCGATTGGAATGAGATTTTGCATGACGTATTTTATTCTTACTTTCAACAACTGTGTCAAATAAGTTTCAAATCGGTTCATAACCTGATATAGCTGCCATATAAACCGATCTTGGGTCTTGACTTCTTGAGCCTCTGGAGTGCGCAATTCTTATCCGATTGGAATGAAATTTTGCACGTAGTATTTTGTTATGATATCCAACAACTGTGCTCAGTATGGTTCAAATCAGTCAATAACCTGATATAGCTGTCATATAAACAGATCTGGGGACTTGACTTTTTGAGCTTCTAGAGGGCGCAATTCCTATCAGATTTCGCTGAAATTTTGCATGACGTATTTTATTCTTACTTTCAACAACTGTGTCAAATAAGTTTCAAATCGGTTCATAACCTGATATAGCTGCCATATAAACCGATCTGGGATTTTGACTTCTTGAGCCTCTAGAGGTCGCAATTATTATCCGATTTGCCTGAAAGTTTGTACGACGGATTCTCTCATGAGCATCAACATACGTGTTTATTATGGTCTGAATAGGTCTATAGCCCGATACAGGTCCCATATAAAACGATCTCTCTATTTTACTTCTTGAGCCCCCAAAGGGCGCAATTCTTATTCGAATTGGCTGAAATTTTACACAGGTCTCCAACATATATTTTAATTGAGGTCCAAACCGGACCATATCTTGATATCGCTCTAACAGCAGAGCAAATCTTTTCTTATATCCCTTTTTGCCTAAGAAGAGATGCCGGGAAAAGAAATCGACAAATGCGATCCATGGTGGGGGGTATATAAGATTCGGCCCGGCCGAACTTAGCACGTTTTTTTTGGTATATAAATTAGGTCATTATATCCATAAATTACTTAGCATCAGCAAGTTCACCACAACTATTCCCTATTGAAAAATGCAACAAAAATCCACTGTTTTACGCATCAATACATTTACGTCAGAGTAGGTTAATTAAAAGCAAAACATAAACAACTTAGACAACGCTCAAAAGGTAAAAATGGAAAATTTAAAATAGCCTTTTGTCATCGTGCAATGTTAATATCTTCATCAAAGTTATTGCAATAGTAGTTTCCTGCTCCTTCCAATCTCCTTTAGTGCAAGGATCTTTTCATGGCACATTTCGTTCGATTATAGCCCCGAACGAAAGAGGTTCTCTGCATAAAATGAACATGGATATTAATTCATTTGCATAATCCTTTGTACCATCATCGAAGCACAACGAAGAGCCACATCAACATTCCTTAAGTGATTCTTGTTGCCTTTTACCGTCTTGTATTTTTTCTGCTCCTCTTTCTTTGGCATTTTGCACTTGCTTCCCTTAGAAGAGTATTGAATATTTAGTGCTAAGCTTTTCTTGTAGCTAGGTGAAGGGCTGTGTTGTGATTTTCTGCCAGCAAGAAGATGAGGCGAATACCTGGGGAGAAGGCGCTGCACTCCATATTTACAAAATTGAGTCAGTCAAAATATTCTGTTGGTCCGGTCGTTTGTGGGTCCGTTCGTTCGTCCTTCATGCCAAATAGTGAAAACATGGAGATTTTAGATCACGCCCAATATCAACATTCCAACATGCAACTTTTTGGTTGCTGTTGTCCTCCCTCGCTATCATCATGCTCTCGCCACTACTATTCGCATATTTTATGTGCAGGGTTTTGGGTAGGTTTGTTGGGTTTTCCTTCTATAGTCATAACTAAGCGAATTTTTTATGAATTCATTTTTGGTGAAAATGCATGTTCTTCGACTCAAGCCCAATATTTTGTTGTTTTCCTCTTTTTTTTGCTCTAAGACCTAGGTATGTAAGCAATGAGTAAGATGTGGCACCTTGACACAGTGAATTGAAGCATCAATCGTTGTAACAGAAGTAAAATGAAAGTAAAAAGGGGCGGAATGAATATGTAACTCTAGGAAACACCTGGTGAAGCTCAATGTATATTCTAGTAAATGGTATCCTAGCTGTTTGTTTTCTGGGATTAGTCAGTAATTATTGAATCCCAAAGAAATTCGATTTCTTTCATTGACATCAACCTCCTAAAGTGGAGATTTTGGGGACATATACAAGGAATTGGAAACAAAAAAAATGTTCCAAAATGTATGGTATTTGTCATTATACCCACCAGATTTGGATATAAACCCTTATCAGGGACGTAGCCAAAACACCAAATTTAAATTTTTGCCTAAACATTTTTAAAGTCTTTTTATTATGCTTATCTGTCCCAAAAAACATTTTAATAAATATTTTCAAAGCCAAAATTTTAATCCACTACGCCTGACCCTCTATTCCGTTTTCTGATTTTGATGAAATTTTATCTGTATATTTAAAAGAGACACGTGATTGACTGATTAGCTGACTGAGTGATTGACTGATCAACGCCCAGCCCAAACGTAGTCGCGCAATAAGATGAGGTTTTCTGATATTCGTACGTTTAGGTACTAAAAAGTACGAAATTGTGACTTTTTACCCAGTGCGAATGAATGGGGCTAGAATTATGATTCTGGGCTCCAATTAAAGAGCGTCTCAAAAACATAAGATTTGGTGACAAAATTTTCCCAAAATTGTACCAGATGTGGGAAAAATGGTACGTATGTGGGAAAAATAGTACGCAATTGATACTTTTTGGTACCTTGTTTGTTAGTTGAGTTAAAACTTTGAATTTTGGAATTTCAGAACACTATGGCAGCCTAAATTGGGATGCCAAAAGAGTTTTTGGACATTTAGAAACAAAAAAGTACCAAAAAAGGTACGAAATAGGTGAACGTTGCACAGGGCGAACGGGTAGAGCTAGAACCTCCATGCAATAATTACCAGCTTAAATTTGTAACAAAGACTTAAGTCATGACTTCCAACATTCATGCCAAGTATAATCCGAATCAATCTATAAACAGATATAGCCCCCTTTTAAACCGATCCCTGGATTTGACTTCTTGAGCTCGCATCAATTTTCATCCGATTTGGCTAAAATTTGGAACAAAGACTAACGATATGAATTTCAACATCAATGCCAAGTATGATCTGAATTGGTCTTTAAACAGATATAGCCCCCATATAAACCGATCCCCGGATTTGACTCCTTGAGCCCTTAAAAGCCCCAATTTTCGTTCGATTTGGCTACAATTTCTAACATAGACTTGCGTTATGACTTTCAACATCCACAACAAGTACGGTCCGAATCGGTCTATAAACAGTTATAGCCCCCATAAAAACCGATCCCCGGATTTGATTTCTTGATCCCTTAGAAGCCTATATTTTTATCCAATTTGACTGCAATTGGGAGCAAGAACTTAAGTTATGACTTCCAACATTCACGAGCAGTATGATCCGGATCGATCTACAAACAGATACAGCCCAATATAAACCGGTCCCCGGATTTTACTTCTTCAGCTTAATTTAGAAGGCTAAATTTTCAACTGATTTGGCTGAAATTTGACTTAAAACCATATTTTATGATGAACAATATCAGTGCCGAGAGTGTCGAGAGACCGGTTTATATGGGAGCTATATCAGGTTGTAGACTGATTTGGACTGTATTTGGCACAGTTGTTAGAAGTCGTAACAGAATACTGCATGCGAAATTTCAGGCACATCGGACAAAAACTGAGGCCTGTATGGACTCAAGAAGTCAAATCGGGAGATCGGTTTATATGGGAGCTATATCAGGTTAGAGAACGACTTGAACAGTACTTGACACTGTCGTTGGAAGTCACTTTGTACAAAATTTTAGCTTAATCGAACAAAAAATGTGGCTTTCAGAGGCTAAAGAGGTCAAATCAGGAGATCAGTCGAGTGCGAACATCTTTGCGGACAGTAAAATGGCAATTAGGGCAATCGCATCGTTTGGATGCCGGGCCATAACGGACGAAGGGGGAGTGAAAGGGCAAACATTTTGGCAGTAAGGGTTGGCAACCGCCCTCGATAAACTTGGATAACCTGAAGCCTTTTAGGCTGACCCAGTCCTATCGGACCATCACGGAATGCATGAGGTGGTGGGGTACTAACGCGAGGACATCGAGTGTGAACATCTTTACGGACAGTAAAATGGCCACTAACAGTATTGCAGTGTAGGAAGGAGATTAACGCCTTCTATGAAGTTGGCACAGTCCGCATCGTTTGGGTACCAGGCCATAACGGAGAAAGGGGAATTGAAAGGCCAGACGATTTGGCAGTGAAGGCGAGAGGACTGCCGTTGATAAACTAGGTTAACCCGAAGCCAATCGGGTCGATGCAGCCCGAGTTAATGGTGTGGGCGACGAAGCAGTCGGTAGGACGGCAAAAATCTTATGGGGTGATCCGGATCGTGAGAGAACGAGGCTTTTACTGACAGGAAGTAAGAAAGAGGTCAGTATAACTTTTGGTGTCATAACGGGACACATAGAACTAGGAGCTCACTTATGCAAAATCGGAGCGGCAAGTGATTGCATGTGTAGTGCATGTGGGGAAGATGATGAGACGTTGGAGTATTTCCTATGTCATTGCCCGGCTTTCGTGGCTAACAGACACTGGTTCTTAGGTCGGGACACGATACCAGACATTAACCAACTTAGGGGAGTGGTATGGAAATCAATTAAGAATTTTGTAAGTAGCACGGAATTCCTAACTAAAAATTTTCTTTTTCGAGGTTACTTTTTAGTTTTTAGAGCGCACAACAAGCCGATTACTGGCTTAAGTGTATGTCTATAATGGCATGGGACAGATTAATATCTCCACCCCTCTAACCTAAGAAAGGGTATTTTTTGAAATAAGGAGTAGTTAGAGCTGATGAGTTATCGAGATCGTGTGCAAAATAACAATAAAACTGTCCTTAAAAACCTAAAAATGAATTTTGCACAAATTATTTTACAAAAATCTCCAAAATACCTTTTTCAAGCCAAGATGATTTCTAAATCGACATTTTTTAGTAAATTTGCTTTGAAGGCTGCAAATATTGTCAGTGCATACAATTTTTTGCATGGGTTTAGAGGACATATGAAGTAAAAAAAATGTGCCCGAGTAGGGGATCTGGGCTATGGAATTTTTTTACTTGGGCTATGGAATTTTGTACTTGAGTGCTTTTTTTTCATTTTTGCAATAAGAAATTGCCTATTTTGAAGTACATACAGCACCCGATTATGTTGACATATCTTGTTCAAATTTCACTTAAAAGGCACCTACAATAAGTCCTTTTCACAAACAAAAAAGAAAAAATTAAGGTATTGCAATAAAGACTAATAAATGAAAATATTTTTTTGGCCCAAATATGCAAAAAAAAATCACCTTTTCACATTTTTTTACTTCAAAGCTGTAAAATTTTTAACTGAATAATCAGATGTGAACAATTATAGGCGGCAAAGTCGTTGTCGCGAATCTGAATCATGCATAAAAATAAAAATCGAGCCAATACGAAGCCAATCTCTGCCAAAATTTCAACATATATATATAATATATACTTATATATATATTGGGTTGCCCAAAAAGTAATTGCGGATTTTTTAAAAGAAAGTAATGCATTTGTAATAAAACTTAGAATGAACTTTAATCAAATATACTTTTTTACACTTTTTTTCTAAAGCAAGCTAAAAGTAACAGCTGATAACTGACAGAAGAAAAAATGCAATTACAGAGTCACAAGCTGTGAAAAAATTTGTCAACGCTGATTATATGAAAAATCCGCAATTACTTTTTGGGCAACCCAATATATATATAAATATATATTATATATATATATATTATTATATATATATATATTATTATATATATATATAAATATATATTATATTATAAATATATATATTATATATACAATTTAAACTCGTGTATCCCCAAAACCAGTGAAGATATTGTACTCTTCAAGGGGACTTTTTTGTAGGAATTTTTTAGCACTATTCAGCAAAAACAGAGTTGTGAAAATCGGGCTGCCAAATTTTCATTTGGAACAATTTTCGGAATATGGAGGTGACCAACTTTAGGGTCCTGCCAAAAGGCGCCCAGACAAGCTAGGGCCTTGAAATCTTGCACACAATCTTGCTAACACCTCAGCTCTAACCATTTCATGACTCTCACATGGCACATTTATACACTACACCACCGCCGTGGTATACGGTATTATAACTTAGTGCATTTTTTTGTAACACCCAGAAGAAAGAGGGATAAACCCATTGATAAGTATACCGATCGACTCAGAATCACTTTCTGATTCGATTTAGCTATGTCCGTCTGCCCATGTTAATTTGTGTACAAAGTACAGGTCGCAGTTTTCATCCGATCGTCTTCAAATTTGGTACAGGCATGTTTTGCGGCCTAGAGACGAAGCCTATTGAAATTGGAAAATATAGATTCAGATTTAGATATAGCTCCCATATATATATATCGCCCGATTTTCACTTCTATGGTCATTGCAAGCGCATTTATTGACCAATCTTGCCAACATTTTGTACAGCGCTTTCCCCCATGACTACCACAATATCTTAGAAGGTTGCTAGAAATCGGTTCAGATTTAGATATAGCTCCCATATATATGTTCGTTTGATTTGCACTTATATTGCAATAAAGTTCACATTTTTTAACCGATTTGGCAGGAAGGATTTTCTTATGTCTTTTAATATAACTGTTGAATTTCATAGTAATCGGTTCAGATTTAGATATAGCTGCCATATATGTATTTCGACAATTGTCACTTCTAGGGTCACTGCAAGAGCAATATTGCCATAATTGTGGACAACACTTTCCTCGATGCCTACCACAATATATATGTACAATAGTTTGCTCAACATTGGCTCAGATTTAGATATAGCTCCCATATATGTTCGTCAGATATCGGCTTATTTGCAATAATGATGTCATTTGCCAAGTGTATTCATTACAGTTTGCTTGAAATTTGATACGGATTGTTTAATAAACCATCTGATAGCATCAACCGAGGTCCATCAAACTAGGTTTAGAATAAGATATAGCTCCCACTTTGTATCTATAGTGTATGTGTAGAGTATTATAAAGTCGGCACCGCCTGACTTTTGCCTTTTCTTACTGGTTTTTACTGTTTTTTTTCGATTTTCACCTACTATGGGCTATAGTGATTTTCACAAACAGACAAACAGAGAGACAGACGGACGGACATGACTATACCGACCTAGAATGTCAAGACGATCAAAAATTTATGTATATACTTTTCAGACTAACAGATCAATATTTCGAGGGGTTGCAAACGGAATGACTTGATTAGGCTTTTTCCCAGTTTATAAAGTGTTCTGCTTCTGATAAAATGCTTCTTCATATTAAAACCTTACTTAATTTTATTTATTAGTCGTATATCACATTAAGATACTGTGCATACAGGGGATTTCTGTCGCTATTGGTACAACACCATGTTACATGTAGTTTTTCCATACCACTTGCCTCGCTATCTGTCGGCCCGTCGTCTATGTCAGACACCACACCAGCTCGTGGCTGTGGCAATAATGTCTTTCATGAAAGTAGAGAAGAAAATAGTATTTTTGGAATTTGCATAAATTTTCCTAAGTGCATCAACCAGTAAATTAAAGGAAACTGCGGTTTCTTCAAATTATGTAAAATTATGTGCTTAAGAAAATTACATTTTCATTCAAGCGTAACAACAGCAGGAAAGGAAAATATGCTCTTTACAACATGCCATCACACAAGGCTATGTCCGTCTTTTAAGAACTTCGATGGCTTTATGGTTTTTTTTCCTTTTTTTTTTGGATGAGGCTAACGCCAACATAAGATTAAAGAATATTAGCACACACACACCACAAAAACCATTGGCATTTGCTTTTCTTTCCACTTCACTCAACACGATCCTAGAAAGCACAAAAAGGATTTCTTCATTCATTCCGTTGCTTTTGAGTTTAATATTTACTGAAACGTTTTCAGTTTTTTTTTTTCTTCTTATAAGAATGAATTGATTTTTGCGAGTAGCTGCCAGGGCAAAGGTCATTGTGAATTCTATCAGATGGAAACTAATATTGAATAGTTCTTTTTCTGCTATAATAATTTTCCACTTCGGAGAACTGCGTTGTAGTGCAAGGTAAATATGCACTTGAATGCAGATGAGCACAGAGTAAAATCATAAAATTTGGTTGTGGTAAAAAATTTTGCAATTTAAAATTTTTAAACTTCAAAACAATTTTATTTGACACTATCTGACACTTGTACTTGTAAGGAAATCTCTTAGAAAAACTTTTTATTTGGTACAGATTGTATCAGCCAAATCGGACAAAAGATGCGGCTGGTAAGGAGTCAAGAAGTCAAATCAGGAGATCGGTTTATATGGGAGCTATAACTAAACCTGAACCGATATGGCCCATTTGCAATCCCCAATGACCACATCAATATTAAGTATCTGTGCAAAATGTTAAGCAGCTAGTTTGACGCGTTCGACCGCTATCGTGATTTCGACAGACGTACGGACGGACGGACAGGGCTAGATCGACTCAGAACGTCGAGACGATCAAGCATATATGTACTTTATGGGGTCTCAAACGAATATTTCGAGGTACTACAAACGGAATGACTAAATTAGTATACCCCATCCTATGGTGGTGTGTATAACATACAGCGGTCAAAAAAAGTATTCATCATTAGCAAAATTGATAATAAATTCACTTATTTTGGTTAATTGAAGAAAATTTAAAGTAAACAAATAATGCAGTTTTATGCAATAGTTTATTTTTCGTAATATGTTTTAAAATAAATTCAAAAAATAAATTTAATTAGCGCAAAAAATGCAATTTTATATAATAACACCAAAAACAGAACAAAAAAAGTATTCATCATTGATGTGCTGTCATCAAAGTCAAATTCAAATATTATTTGGGAATCCCCCTTTCCTGTTTTATTTAGTAAAGGAGGCTTTGCCCTTGACAGCAAATATTTAATTTCATTGAAAATATAGTTTTTGTCAAAATGGGTCGTAAGCAAAACGAGGTTTCTGATGAGGTAAAAGTTTTGATAATAAAATACCACAGGAATAGTTTAACTCAAAAAACTATCAGTGAAATATTAAATAGACCACGATCTACTATACAATCCATCATCAGAAAGTGGACAGAAACGAAAACTGTTGACAATAAACCAAGATCTGGTCGACCAAAAGCACTTTCAGTTGGAGATGTGCGTTGGCTAGTGCGGCAAGTTCAGAAAACTCCGAAGACAAATGCGACCATTCTTCGTAAAAACACTATGGAATATTTAGGGAAGGAAGTTACTACACAAACAATTCGAAATACACTCAAAAGGCATAGTTACAGAGGAAGAACTGCACGTAAGAAGCCCTTTATAAATAAAATAAACCGAGTGAAAAGGCTAAACTTCGCAAAAATGTATGTAAAACAGCCCGAATCATTTTGGAAAACAGTCATTTTTGCAGACGAGAGCAAGTTTAATCTTTTTGGGTGCGATGGAAAGGTCATAGTGTACAGAAAACCAAATACAGAGCTTGAAGAACGAAACACAGTTGCTACTGTAAAACATGGTGGAGGTGGTTTAATGGTTTGGGGGTGTATGGCGGCTTCAGGAGCGGGAAATCTTGAAATTATTAATGGAGTAATGGATCATAAGTATTACATTGACATTTTAAAGAGGAATTTAAAAGATAGTGCTGTAAAACTTGGGCTTGGTAATAACTTTCAATATTATCAAGATAATGACCCCAAACATTCTGCTTTAAATACCAAGATGTGGATGCTGTATAACTGCCCCAAAGTCATTAAAACTCCTCCTCAAAGTCCCGACTTGAACCCAATTGAACATCTTTGGGAACATCTCGAACGCAAATTGAGAACGCGCAATTTTTCGAGCAAGAGTCAAATGCAACAGGTGATAATGGAGGAATGGACTAATATAGACCAAAATATAACCGCTAAATTAGTCCAATCGATGTCAAACCGTTTAAAAGAAGTTATAAGACGCGGTGGTCGAATAACAAAGTATTAATTTTTTTAAATTATGTTATTTATTTTTTTGTTTTTTTGCAATGATGAATACTTTTTTTGTTTAATTTTTTGTGTTCAGCTGTAAAATGGCCCTTTTTGTTCCAATAAATACTATTTTTTCTTTAAAAACAATGAAATTGTGTACATATATATCACACAAGCACTACTGCATCATTAGTTTAATATGTTTTTATTCCAATTGTCTTTTGTAGACTTATTAAAAAAAAAACATTGAATGATGAATACTTTTTTTGACCGCTGTATGGTGGTGTGTGCCTGCATAAAAAGTAGCATACAATTTGTTTTTTTAGCAGACTTGTGTATTTAAAACGGCGGATTTTGATAGTTGAAATAGCAGTAGGAAATGTTTGCTAATAAAGCAGCCCTATGTTTACTGAAACAGCAGTAATGTCTGCTTCCATTTTCAGCAGACAAAATCTGCTGTTTAAGCAAACATTTTTGCTGTTTTGAATAACGAATTTAGTTGAGTGTATGGAATTACACCATAGCTAGTAATTGGCTTGTTGTGCCTTCTAATTACTAAAGAGCAACCTCAACAAGTAAAAGGCGCTGGATACCCATCACCTCGGGTATAAATATATAAACCACCTTTCGTCAGAATCCGGTCAAAAATTCATAATTTATGCCCCCATAGCAGCTTTATCGAAATATGGTCCGATTTGGACCAAATTCGATATGGGTATTGAGTTGTCTAATAAGAACACGTCACTGTTTAATTTTGCAGAACAAAATATTGGTCTTTTTGGTAGCCATATCCAAACATAGACCGATCTGAACCATATACGACACGGATGTCGAAAAGCCTAACATAAGTCACTGTGTCAAATTTGAGCGAAATCGGATTAAAAATGTGCCTTTTATGGGACAAAAACCTTAAATCGAGAGATCGGTCTATATGGCAGCTATATCCAAATATGGACCTATATGGGCCAGGAAGTTATCGAAGAGCCTTACACAACTCATTGTCCCAAATTTCGGCAAAATCGGACAAAAACTGCGTCTTTTATGGGCCCAAGACCTTATATCGAGAGATCGGTCTATATGGCAGCTATATCCAAATGTAGACCGTTCCAAGGCAACTTGAAAACTAATTTTGAAGGTCTCAACACAACTCACTGTCCCAAATTTCGGCAAAATCGGACAATAAATGCGACTTTTATGGGCTCGAAGACCTTGTATCCAAAGATCGGTCTATATGGCAGCTATATCCAAATCTGAACCGATCCGACCCAGATTGCAGAATAATGTTAAAGCGCCTAAAATAACTCACTGTCCCAAATTTCGACGAAATCGGACAATAAATGAGCATTTTATGGGTCTACAACCTTGTATCAGAAGATCGGTCTATATGGCAGCTATATCCAAATGTAGACCGATCCAAGGCAAATTTAAAAACACAACTCACTGTTCTAAATTTCGACGGAACCGGACGAAAAATGCGCATTTTATAGGTCCACAACCTTGTATCAAGAGATCGGTCTATATGGCAGCTATATCCAAATATAGACCGATCCAAGGCAAATTGAAGAATAATGTTAAAGGGCCTAACAAAACTCACAGCCCCAAATATCGGCGAAATCGGACAATAAATGCGCCTTTTATGGGCCAAAAACCTTAAATCGAGAGATCGGTCTATATGGCAGATATATCCAAATGTAGACCGATCCAAAGCAAATTGAAAAATAATATTGAAGGTCTCAAAACAACTCACTGTTCCAAATATTGGCGAAATCGTATAATAAATGCGCATTTTATGGGTCCACAACCTTATATCAAGAGACCGGTCTATATGGCAGCTATATCCAAATCTGGACCGATCCGAGCCAAATTGAAAGATAATGTTGAAGGGCCTAACACAACTCATTGTCCCAAATATCGGCGAAATCATATAATAAATGCGCATTTTATGGGCCCTAAACCTTATATCGAGAGATCGGTCTATATAGCAGCTATATCAAAATCTGGACCGATCAGAGCCAAATTGAAAAAAAAAAAATTTTTGAAGGCCTAATACAACTCACTGACCCAAATTTCGGCGAAATCGGACAATAAATCCGCCTTTTAAGGGCCCAAAACCTTATATCAAAAGATCGGTCTATATAGCAGCTATATCCATATCTGGACCGATCTGGGACAAATACAAGAAGGATGTCAAAGGGCCTTACACAACTCATTGCCCCAAATTTCGGCAAAATCGGACAATAAATGCGCCTTTTGTGGACCCAAGACCTAAAATCGATAGATCGGTCTATATGGCAGCTATATCCAAATCTGAATGGATCGAGGCCAAATTGAAGGTGGATATCGTGTGGCCTAACGCAACTCACTGCCCCAAATTTCAGCAAAATGGGTTAATAAATCTGACTTTTATGGGTCTAAGACCCCAAATCGGCTGATCGGTCTATATGGGGGCTATATCAAGATATTGTCCGATATAGCCCATCTTCGAACTTAACATGCTTATGGACAAAAAAAGAATCTCTGCAAAGTTTCAGCTCAATATCTCAAATTTTAAAGACTGTAGCGTGATTTCAACAGACAGTTGGACGGGCATGGCTGGATCGTCTTAGATTTTTGCACTGATCAAGAATATATATACATTATAGGGTCGGAAACGGATATTTCGATGTGTTGCAAATGCAATGACAAAATGAATATACCTCCATCCCTCGGTGGTGGGTATGAAAAAGAAAATCGAAGTTAGGAATTCCGTACTACTTACAAAACCGTTATTTGTTTTCCATACCATGCCTGTAAGTTGGTTCATGTCTGGTATTGTGTCCTCATCTACGTGCCGGTGGCTGTAAGCCTCGAAATCCAGGCAATGACATAGGAAATGCTCAACGTCCCCATATGCTATCACTTGCCGCACCGATTTTGCATTGGTGCAGCAATCCTTCTCCTTCTGACTTCCTTTTAGTAATAGATTCGTCTTTAATTTTTAACTAGTGAAAAAAATACTTTGTTACTCGCTGTTTTACGAGTAAAATTAAAAATTTTCATTTCTGTATTCTCCCTTGCATTGCATTTTATTACAAGGCCAAACGTATTTCTGGTTAACTTTATACCAATTAAATTATCATGAGAAAAAGTTTCCAACCCACAATACCACTGCTGCTCATAAAGCATTGAAATCACCTTTGCTTGAATGCCAGAGAATTTTCAATTAAATTCAGATGTATCTGAGTAAGACCACTTTACCTGTAGCTGGTTGACTTTACCGCCACACAAAAGCGCAATAAACCGAATTCAACAGAATTTTGACATTAAATCTGGTATCCCGGAATACCCAGAAATACTCGTTTATTATATATTCTGTCAGTCGAAATCCAAAATGACAAAAATTAAATTTTAATTTAATGATAATGTGTTTAGTTTCCACGTTAGCTTACGAAAGCAAAATAACACTCACAAAGGTAATTTAAGCAAATAACTGAATGATAATGTTCAGAAATAATGCTTGAAATTTAGGCACATATCAAATTCGGCTAAGATCTCGAGGAGCCTAATACAAAATTCTGTACCGAATTTCAGCGATTTCTGGTACTAAATGCCCCTTTTATAGATTCAGAATATCAGGCCTAAGGGAGGCCACCGTAGCGCAGAGGTTAGCATGTCCGTCTATGATGCTGAACGCCTGGGTTCGAATCCTGGCTAGACGTTCAGAAAAATTTTTCAGCGGTGATTTTCTCCTCCTAATGCTGGCAATATTTGTGAGGTACCATGCCATGTAAAATTTCTCCCCAAAGAGATGTCGCACTGCGGCACGCCGTTCGGACTCGGCTATAAAAAGGAGGCCCCTTATCATTGCGCTTAAACTTAAATCGGACTGCACACATTGATATGTGAGAATTTTGCCCTTGTTCCTTAGTGGAATGTTAATGGGCAAAATTTGTATTTTCATATCAGGCCTCAGACACTTTAACCGGGAAATTGATTTATTTGGCGTCTGTACAAATATAGGCCAATATGTCCCGTTTAACAGCTTAACCTGCATATGGAAAAAATACTGATCTGTAGCAAAGTTAAGCTCAACCTCAACAAAAAGGCCGGAAAACCGGTACTTAATGACTTGAAGACTTCTGCAAGGCAACTATGGTACAACCTGAAGTGTCGAAATGATATTGAAACCAATAACGCCGAGCAACCCTGCTTTTAGCAACAATGCCTTTACGCGAAGAAGAGGAATTTTCTGAAATAGGAAAGAGGAAATTCATTTTCATTCATTTCGGCGCTATTAAAAACAAGTCCATGGAAAAAGATCATAAAATCTTTAAATAAGTACGCAAAACCTTCGCCCCAGGAACCCATAATACGATAAGGACCATCGAAATACTACGGCAGACAAGATTGTATCACTCAAAACAACATTGCAACACTTCATTGCCTGATGCAATGAAGGCAAAGAAGGAGAGAGGGGAAAGCACAGAAATGAAAAGACGAGAGTATGAGTGAATTGAGATGTTCAGGAGTTAGAATAAAGTACAGAATTTCTACGAAAGAATTAAAACTCTAGCCCACGCATATCCTTGTGAAGAGACAAAGTAGAAAACCATCTGATACCCGATTTACTTGGCAAACAACTTGTTTATCCTGCTGAAAAGAACTACTTCTGTCTTGCACGGATTAATACCTAGACCACTTTCGGTAGTCCACTTTACTGTTGAACGTAGAGTTCTAGGAAATTTTTCAGCAGAAGACAAAAGTTGCCTACTGTGGAACCTGTCTCCTTGGTTGGAGAGAAGGTTCAATTTCTCTCATTTTTTTCTTCGCCTGAAACGCATCAGGCAATGAAGTGTTGCAATGTTGTTTTGAGTGATGCAATCTTGTCTACCGTAGTATTTCGATGATCCTTATCGTATTATGGGTTCCTTGGGCGAAGATTTTACAAGAAATCCCAAAATACCTGTGTGTTTTGCTGGACAGGAAATTGAACTTCAAATCCAACATTTTGGGCAAGGGCAAGAAAAGCCACTCTTGCCCTATACACCTGCAAGAGAGCCATTGGGAAAAGTTGGGGGTTTAGACCGCGTGTCATGCATTGGGTATATACCGCAGTTGTCAGACCTATAATGTTATATGGTATTGTGGTCTGGTGGACGGCGCTTCAAAAGTCCACCAACTCCTCAATACTTAACCGAATCCACAGGATGGCTTATTTGTGCATCACAGACGCACTGAGGACGACACCATCCGATGCACTGAATTTAATGCTACATCTTATGCCTCTGGACATTGTGGTTAGACAAATTGCTGCGACCACTGCCGTGAGGATAAGACAGAGAATAATCGGTGTTGAAAAATAGTTGGGATGTTCTCTTCAAAATTTTAACCCAAGTTTTTTAATGTCATGTTAGAGAGAAGTTAAAACATGTTGGAGAGAGGATAATCACCGTCGAAAAAGAGTTCGGATGTTCTTCTCAAAATTTGAACCCAGGTTTTTAAAGCCATGTTAGACTATAACCATGTTAACCTGACCTCCAGATATAATGCATAGTAACTTAAAAGCTTCCATTCAATTAGGCTAAATGTCATTCATATGGGCATAAGTAACCAGACCGAAGCAGAACCATTACAAAGTAATTATTCATATCCTTCGCAATATGAACCAGCAGGAGATTTGGTTTAAACCATTTAAGTCCTACAATCTTAATTGTGCGTGTTGGAGCATAAGACAAAGCGCGTGAACTATTTGCAATCAGACTAACGAATTTTTGCAGATTCTTGGGTATGTTTGAGTGTGTGTGTGTGTGTGTGTGCATGGCTTTGAGCGAAAGGATATAATTCGGTAGAGGAAGTGGTGGTTTAAGTAAATGCAACATCTGCAGTTGCCAACAATGTAGTTAACATCCACTGAATGAATGGATGGTGGAAAAAAATAGTGCTTTTTTTTGCTTGTTACAATGCGGTTAGACAAGGAAGAATTTTTTTACGCATATCACACCGCACATACGCCAACCATGTGAAGGACATCCCCAAATAAGCGATGTGTGTGTTTGCAAGTGAAAGGATGGGCGGATGGATGTGTTAAGCGAACATTTTAATTACAATAATTAAAATTGATATTGAAAGCTGCTGCTGCTGCTGCTTTTGGTACATCACCTCCAGATTGCTGACAGCACAGCAGAAGTGGTAGTGGGCATATCCACGTTAAATACAGGAAACAGCGAAACGCTTCGACTGAGTGACATTATGTTGTCAACGGCGAACAAAGTGGTTTTGTGGTAGAACAAAAAAACATGGATACTACAATGGGTTGCTGCTGCAGACAATGCGTGAAAACGGTGAAAATACAGTGATCAAAGAATTTGGGTTCTTTGACACTGGATGTATGTTGTCACACACCCCCACCCACGCACGGGCGAATCGTCACAGATTTAGTGGGGAGTGAGGAAGGACCTGAAATTCTGCTGACAACCATTCATGTTGAGATTTTAATAAAGTTAACATGTCATGGGTTGCAAGTGGAACGAACAAGTAAAAGTGACATTAAGTTCTGTCACAGGTCGTCTATCCACCAGGTGACGCATTTTAAAGGATGATTTGGTGATTTTCCATACTGCCCTTAACATATATTAAGCTTAAAATTTATTTTGGTATGGAGAGCCCAAGTCCCACAAACGGATTAAAATTTTGTTTCCTTTTTTTTTTTGTTTTTTCATTTTCTTTCACGGAGCGACATCGAGAGCCGTTGCCGTTGTCTAACATTCGCAGCTACCAATACAACTTCCAACAGATGCACAGAATCATAGGAGCAGTGTAAATGTCGCAGAAAAAAAGTCTCTCATTACACGAAAACACATGCATTGGGAAAAAGTAGAGCTAATAGACAGGGTTGTCGAGAGTGGTTAAAGTGGTATTTGTATCATTGAGGCTTCTTCGCAAAAAATACGATACAAATGCAACAAACCAACCAACAGCCCTTGAAGCCATCAAACCTAATATGGTTGAAAAGTCTTCTAACCAAAGACGAAACGCGTCCCATAGTAGTTGGTGTGTGTTGCAATCTCTGGCTTTTCTTTTCCATTTGCAAAGAAAATCTCGGATCATTGAACTCGTCTATTATTATTTTCCATTTTATTTCAAAACTGGTGCCATTCGATTCGTTCACGGCGATGCCGAAGTACGTAAAATGAATGGCATTCTCAAATTTCTAGTTTCACACTTCCATTGTTTGCCCGGGTGTAAAGGGCGTTTCGATAACTGATACCATCCACTTTGTCCTTTCTTCATTTGCTGACAGATCAATTTTCATTGCATCTCTTTCAATATTTTACTGCTGACCGACCCATAATGCCGATTTCGCCTTCGAACTCTTTGTCCCGACGAGACATGGAAAATGCCTCAGAATCCTTACTTGGGGATCAGAAGCCGCTCCCAACAAAACCATGATACAAACAAAAGTGCCGAAATGCTACTAAAGCCAAGAATTTGCCATGCAGAGAAACCCTGCAATCAGTAACAACGCACCAGGTGAAAGAAATGTTATGAGAGAAAAGGAGAAAGGGCGGCGTTTTCAAGCTAGGCAACCACAAATAGGCAGGTCTATAAACACAGGTGTAGATCGGTACAACGACCCTCTTTCGGAGCGGTGTTAACGCAAGGATATTAAGTGTGAAAATTTTTATTATAGTCAATTGGCCATCAGGGCTGCAACAATCAGGACGGTAAGGTCACGGAGTGTAAGAAGGAGTGAAAGGCCATTTGGCCGTAAAGGCCAGGGAACCGCCGTCAGTAAACTTTGTTGAGTCCAAAGCCTTTTGGAGCGACACAGTTCGATTTAAGGGCATGGGCGAGGAATGCGCATTTAGCAATGCGGTACAGTAATACGATCCATTGAACGACAAAAGTCTTATGGGGTGATCCGCATCGTGAAAAGACGTGGCTATTACTGAAAGAGAGTAAGAAGGAAATCAGTACAGCTTACGGTATCATAACGAGACACATAGTACTACGAGCACACAAATGTGGAATAAGTGCGGCAAGTGATATCATTTGTAGAGGATGTTGGCAGGATGAGGAGACGTTGTGGCATTTCGTATGTCTTACCCGGCTTTCGTGGCTTACAGACACCGGCACTTGGGGGGGGGGGGGATACAATACCTGACCTGAAAAAACTTTGGCCAATGGAGAGAAAACAATTAGGGATTTTGTGAGTAAAACGGAATTTCTGACATAGATTTCTTCCGGGTAACTTTTTAAGTGTTTAGAGCGCACAACCAGCCGATCACTGGCTTAGGCGTATGTCGCTAGTGGCATGTAGCAGATTAATGTCCGCACATTATTTTCAATCTAACCTAACCTAACCTAGTGTCGGAAATGGATACTTGGAAGATCTTATTATACCCACCACCATGGGATGCAGTCCGTGGTTTTGAATTATTTTCTTTCCTTTTATTATAAAAAACTTTCAATCAAGTGAAACATCTTTAATTTAACACTAATTTGGTGGATTGGAGTCGGTTTTTGTTATTTTTGTAATAGTTTTAATTGTACAGTCTTTTGATACCCACCACCATAGGATGGGGGTATACTAATCTAGTCATTCAGTTTGTAACACCTCGAAATATTGATCTAGGACCTGATATAGTATATATATTCTTGATCGTCCCGAAATTCTGATCCGAACTATCCATGTCCGTCCATCCGTCTGTCGAAATCACGATAATGTTCTATTTTGACTATTTGTGATAAACCGATCTCCAGATTTGACTTCTTGAGCTCCTGGAAGCCGCAATTTTTATACGATTTAGTTGAAATTTTGTACATGGTGTTATGACTCCCAACAACTGTGACAAGTAAGATTCAAATCGTTCACGAACAGGATATAGCTCCCATATAAACCAATCTCCCGATTTGACTTCTTGAGCTCTCTCAATCCGCGATTTTTATCCGATTTGGCTGAAATTTCAGCAACTGCTCCAAGTACGGTCCAATTTGGGCTATAACTAGATATAGCTCCCATATTTAAGCAGAATCCATGGTGGAGGGTTCCCAAGATTCGGCCCAGCCAGCTGCTTTTACTTGTTTGTTAATAAGTGAACGGCGTAAAGAAATCATGTAATGTCAAGCTCTTGCGTTTTGGGAAAAAAAAGTTGGATATCATCTCACGTTTGGGAAGGAGTTGCTGGCGTTCGATAAGAGGTCGATGAGTATCTTGACAGGGGTCATAACCGGCCGCATGGCGTCGTGAATGGGGATACCGCACAATGACTTCTGTAGGAGTTGCCTCGATGAGGATGAGTGGAGACTGTTGAGCACTTGCTGTGTTCCTGACCGGGTCTGCAGAGACGTAGGCTCTCTTTTCTGGGGAGCCGTTTCTTCTGTGATCTGGATGAACTTGCGAACGTTCCTCTGGTATGTCTCCTGAGGTTTGTTGAGGGAACAGAATGGTTCCGACGGGGCGTGCCACAAGCACCGGTGTAGGGACGGGCGGTTCTTTACCCCCCCTTTCGGGTTTTCCACTCCTCCTATCTTTTATTTTATTCGTGTATAATCTCTAGCCCAAGGTCTCACATTTTCTTTCTCTTCCCTTTCTCTCTCTAGGGTACCAAAATGGGCCAAACTGCCCTGTAAGTGAATTCACCTTTGGTGGGCAGCCCATTCAACCTAACCTAATCTCACGGCAGCGCTCACCATTCACAGTTATGTTACGATTCGCATCATCATTGAAGAAGTACGGTCCAATGATGCCACCAGCCCATAAACCGCACCAAACTATGACTTTTCCTCGATGCATTGGTAGCTCTTGCAATGCTTCTGGCTGATTTTCACTACAAAGTCGACAATTCTGCTTATTTACGTAACCATTGAACTAAAAATGAGTTTCGTCGCTGAAGAAGAAGAAGCACGCAATGAACTTTCTTAACAGAGCAGCCAAAATTATATTCTTTAGCTGCAGTAGCATGCAACTTACATACCTTTATGCAAATATGATGATGACGATGATGGACCACGACAACATGACAAATGATCTTTTCTGCCATTGCATACGGTGAAAAGACAGAAGCCAAACATTATTTATAATAGATGTCTCTTTTACATTTTGACAAATTAATTTAATGACATATGTCGTCGACTTCGTACGCTTAAAAGCAAATGAAAAGGGAAGATGGGAGAAGAGCAGAAATTCGGTGGAACCGACTATGTTGTACCCTTCACTTGTACTTAAACTTATTCATCAATAAAGGAGACATTAACAAACCTTGAGGGGTTAAACAACGAGTATTATTTAGTTATCAAGCCCATAATGTAGGTTGCCTTTGTGGTTTTGTAGAAGTTTGTTCGCCATTATATGATCAAATGTCATTCATGGCGGATTGCTAACGTATGTGTGGAAATATGCGAAGTCTACAGAGGAACACTAAGCAGATATATGGACTTGATTTAATTCCACTTGGTATTCATATGGAGCTGATTGGAATATTTGGTAATAAATGTATCTCAATTTCTTCATAGCAAGCCAATATACCGCATTAGAAAGGCAAATTTGGGAATTTTTCCGCAAATATTTTTAAGGAACAAAGGCAAGTTCAAATTTTGTCTGAATTATAATGGACCTCCTTATATATATGACGCCAAAATTGGTGCCGCTTAACGCCACCTCTTTGTAGTAACATTTTATATGGCTGAGTATATCGCAAATATTGCCACCATTATTAGTAATGTTTCCAATAGGATTCTGCTGGCTGGCTTGCCAGCAATGGTGTAGGGCATTGAAAAAATACAAACAGTGATATGATGAAATCCAGCAGCAAATAACCTTCTCTTCCTTCTGATTCTCATGCTTGATTTTGCTACAATACCATATAATGCACCCAATCACCCAATACCCAATGGCCTACAACCACATTCAATTATGGCTTCGAATTGTCTCTCATCATTTACATACGCATTGGGGGGATAACTTTGGTGGATACGAACAAATACCAATGCGATGGCGAACAACCAACATGGATGCAATGGATCATTACGGCAGTATTGCAACTTGTCTGTCGATTTGTGTGAGCCCTTTTTCTGTACTGCAGTGTGTGTGTGTTTGTGTGTGAATGTTTTTGACTCTGAACTCGATGATGGCAATACTGTCGTCCAATGTATTTCTCTGGCAGCAGGGAAAAATTTAAAACTAGCCCGTCGGCTTAAAAGAGGTGGAAAACCGGCGAAAAAGAAAAAACTGCCATCATATGCAATATGTTGCCAATTGACCAAGAATTTGTATGTGCGATTGTCTGCGCTTTTGTTTATTTTCTCTTTGTTTTCATTTTGTTCCAATTTCTTTTTCCATTTTTTCATTATTAAAAGGTAATCATTGGTAAAATAAAAATTATATCCATTGACAGTGATGAAGTCGTGTATGCTGCCCAATAGGAAATATTGGGAAAGATCGAATATAAAAATTAACAGAAGAAATTTCAAATTTAAAAATTTTCCTAAACAAAAACTTTCAGCACAGTTTTCTCTAAAGACAAGAAAAAAATCATTGAAAATTCTTCATAGACAAAATTTCAATGAAATTTATGGATGGACTTTTTATATGCTTCGATAAGCTATGCCCTCTAGAGGCTCAAGATGTATATTCAGGAAATCGGTTTATGTGGATAATATATCAGGTTTGAAACTGATTAGAAGAATACTCGGTACTTCTATTGGAAGTCATAGAAAAAGTCCTGGTCTCGTATATTCGAGAGATAGGTTTATATGGGAGCTATATCTGGTTTAGAATCGATTGAAATCAATCTTAGTAGATCTGTTGGAGGCTATAGGAAAGGTCATGGAGCTAACATTAATCAAATCGGCCAAGAGTAAGATGTATATACAGAAGATCGGTTTATATGGGAGCCATATTAGATATTGCACCAATTCGAACCATGCTTTGTACATCTGATGGAGGTCAGGAAAAATCATCGTGCAAAATTTCAGCCAAATCGGATAAGAATAGCGCCCTCTAGAGGTTCTAGAAGTGTATTCGGGAGATCGGTTTATTGGGAGCTCTACCTAAAAGTAGAGTGATTTAGCGCATTTACAATCCTAACCGGCCTGCATAATTAAAAAGCATATATGCAAAATCTTCAGGGGCCTTGCTTTACTCCGTACTTAACGTGCATTCGACAGACGGACATGGCTAGATTTACTTAATATGTCATAATGATCAATAATATCAGCCCTATTTTGAATAATAATTCCCTGGGCTTCTAGAGGCTCAAGGTGTCAACCGAAAGTTTGGATTCTATAGCGGTTCTATCTATGTATGGCCCTTCTTGGGCGAAATTTAGTGGGTTTATTGGTGCGTAGAAATGTACTTTAGCTGGCAAATTTCAGTGTAATGTGTAAAATTGAGGTTTCTTGGACAAATCGAAGGACAACTTTATATGGGAGCTATGTGTATGACCCCATCCCAACTACCGACATCAAGCTTTGTTAGGAAAAAATATTTAAACTATTACCAATACCGGCACTTAGGTGGGGACACAATACAAAACATGAACCAACTTAGGGGGGTGGCATGGAAAACAAAAAAGGATTTTGTAAGCACGAAAATCCTAAATTAGATTTTCTTTTTCGAGGTTACTATTTAGAGCTCACAACAAGCCGATTACTGGCTTATCTAATCTCTTTACACAGAGTTTTTTGTATCTATTTAAGCAGATTTTGTGTCTGGCATTTTATTGGGTTGCCCAAAAAGTAATTGCGGATTTTTCATAAAGTCGGCGTTGACAAATTTTTTCACAGCTTGTAACTCTGTATTTGCATTCTTTCTTCTGTCAGTTATCAGCTGTTACTTTTAGCTTGCTTTAGAAAAAATGTGTAAAAAAAGTAAATTTGATTAAAGTTCATTCTAAGTTTTATTAAAAATGCATTTACTTTCTTTTAAAAAATCCGCAATTACTCTTTGGGCAACCCAATAATTGCGTTTCATAGTTTTTCCGCATTCGGCATTCGTGTCACTGTAACACAATTTCCAATGTTTCCCCATATACGGTCTATGGGGTTGAGGTTAGGAGAATGATCAGGTCTGCTGGGTACTTGAGCCCAAATTTTAATACCATATTCGTATTCTACTCTCCATACCGTTCATTTGATAACTATATTGTCCCGATCGGTCCACTTTTGATTTTGGGTTGTGTTTTTGGTATAAGGGAGCACAATATGCGAAAATTTCGAGAAAATCGGTTCTGCCGTTTTTCAGTCTATACGGAATAAATAAACCGAGTTCCATATATCCGTGATTGGCTAATGTGCACATCTTGGGCGTTTTTGTGGGGGTGGGGTGACTCTCTATACTTCGACATGAATTTGTATGCCAGATTCGTTATCTACTCCCGCATACTTTTCATTTGATACCCATATTGTCTTTATTGTGTTTTTGGGGTAACGGTGAAGGGTCCGCCCCCTTCCGTTATCAGTAAATTATAAAGCCTATTCCTACTTACTGCCCATATTTGTAATCTACTTCCGAATACCTTTCATTTGAGTCCCATATTGTCATGATCGTCAAATATACCTATTTTAAGGGCTTTTGGAGCTGGGGCGGCCCCCCAGGTACTTGGACCCAACTTTTATTTTGAAATTCGTACTCTTCTCTTGAATACCTTTCATATGAATCCCGTATTGTCCCGATATGTCCACTTTTATTTATGAGTTCTACTTTTGGGGTAAGAGTTAGCGGACCTTCCACACCCCATCCGATATCAAAAAATTATATAGCCTATTTTTTCTTCCAGACCAACCTACACAATCTGCGAAAATTTCAAGGTAATCGGTTTAGCAGTTTTTGAGTCTATACGAAACAAACAAACAAACACAAATAGAATTTTATATATAAGATTGGGAAGTCATCCGACATAATGTCTAGGCTCAATTTTACATTCGTCGGTCAACAATATGTTCCTCCATTTTTCCATTAGCCAATCGATATGTCCTATAGCAACCTAAACTAATTATTTCTTGGTCAGCATTGGTACCATTCTTGAACGATTCTTAATAAGATGCTTTTCAACAATTGTTTGAGAATATTGGGACCAACTACAGTCAGATTTAGCCCTTTTTGAATAGATTTTGAAGACTCAAGGGGGGTTTGCTTTGCTATGTCACACAAACAACGATCATCAATTGTTCATGTTTCGCATTTGAGTCCGAGTGCTTCAGACTTACTTATGTGATGAAGCATTTGCAATGATTACATCCAAGCATCCTTGTATTTCCTTAATTTTTATACCCATTATGCAAACGGAATGACTACGGTCATTCCGTTTGCAACACATCGAAACATAAATTTCCGACCCTACGAAGTATATTTCGGATCGTCGTAAAAGTCTAAGACGAATTAACGATGTCCGTGTCTGTCCGTCTATCCGTCTGTCGCTCCGTTTGTTGCAATCACTCTACAGCCTTCAAAAATTGAGATATTGAACTGAAATTTGGCACAGATACCTATTTGTGATGCACGCTGGTTAAGTTCTTGAACGGGTCACTTCGACCAAATTTGGATATAGCTGCTACATAGGCCGATCTGTTTATTTTTTATTCAATCTCGCTGAAATTTCAAACAGTGAGTAGTTTTAGGCCTTTCATCATCCGACCCAAATATGGTTCAGATCGGACTATATTTAGATATAGCTTCCATATAGACCGATCAGCTGATAAGGGGTCAGACGCCCACAAAATTTTTATTTATTATCCGATTTCGCTGAAATTTAAAACAGTGAGTTTGAGCCTCCTGACATTTGCCCTAAATATGGACAAATGGATATGGACCATATGGACCGATCTACCGATAAAGGGTCTGAAGTCCATTAAAGCTTAATTTTTTAAATTTGAAACAGTGAGTTGTTTTAGGCCTCCAGACATCTACCTCAAACATGCTTCAGATCGAACTATATTTAGATATAGCTGTCATATAGACCGATCTGCTGTTTAAGGGTCTGGAACCCATAAAAGTTGCATTTATTACCAAATTTCGCTGAAATTGGAATCAGTGAGTTGTTTTAAGCCACCCATCATATGACCCAAATATGATAAAGATCGGACTGTATGTAGATATATCTGTCCTATAGAACGGTATGTCGATTAAGGGTCTGAAGCTCATAAAAGCTTTATTTATTACCCGATTTTGTTGAATTTGAAATAGTGAGTTGGTTTGAACCTCCCGACATGCGACCCAAGTATGAGTCAAATCAGACTATGTAGATATAGCTGTCATAAAGACCGATCTTCCAATTTAGGGTCTTAATACCATAAAAAGAAGATTTGTTATCTGAAAATGTTACTTGTATATGAGTTCTCGGGACCTGAATAAAATATGATCGAGACCAGCCGCTATTAAGATATAACTACGGATACAGTAGAGGAGTCATAATAATAAAGGATGATTATTATATCCTTCTTTTAATTGGCCTAGGTAGGTCCAGATTTGGTTATAAGTGCCATATAGAACGATCTCTCGATTTAAAATCTTGGCCCTATTAAAAGCGCATTTATTATCCGATTTCGTTGAAATTTGACGCAGTGACTTATGTCAGTCTTTTCGACATCCGTGTCCTATATAGTTCATATCGGTTTATATTTGCATATAGCTGCCAAAAGACGAATATTTTGTCTAGATGATTAGATGATAATTTCAAGAAAATCGGTTCAGCCGATTCTGAGTCTATAAGAAACACACAAACATACAAACAAACAATTAATTTTTATATATAAGATTTAAGTCCAAATCGGGTGATACAAATATATGGGCACTATTTCTAAATCTGAACCGATTTTGATGAAATCTTGCATATATGTTAAGATCTGTAACAAAACAATCCGTGCCAAATTTTGTGCAGATCGGTTAAAAATTTTAGTTACTACAGCCATTTAAGTGCAAATCGGGCCAATAATTTGAGAAAAGCGGTTTAAGGCTGGTATTATGCTCGTTTTTCACAGTTGAAAGACATGTTTTTCACGATCACATAATAACTTTGTTAAAATTTGTTCATAATTTATAGTACCAACCATTACGAAAGACTACTTTTCACACAATTTTCTTTGATATGCAAATTTTTGTCCTGCGTTTCCTTTTGGGTGCTTTGCGTTTGCCATTACATCAACTTTATGAGCGCTCATATGTCGCAAATTCCAAGAAGAGATAAAACAAAACTTTTACCTTTTTTTTTTTTGACTTACATAGCAGCCGGTAGGCAAAGTCGACATATAAAGAGTAACGAAAACTAAAATGATGCGTTAATGATTGGAAATCTGTTGCAATGGAGAAGTAATGATTGCATTTTGCTTTGCTCTCGTTTGAATTTCCAATATTGTGTTATACTCACTACCATAGGATGGGGGGTATATTCGTTCAGTCATTCCGTTTGCAACACATCGAAATATCCATTTTCAACCCTAGAAGGTATAAATATTTCGGATCGTTGTAAAATTCTAAGGCGAATTAAGGATGTCTGTCTGTCTGTCCGTCCGTTTGTTGTAATCACCCTACAGGCTACGAAAAGTGAGATATTGAGCTGAAATTTGGCACAGATATGAAATTTTTGCTGCAATCCGTTTAAGTTCTTGACCGGGCCAAATCGGCCCATAATTGCATATAGCTGGCATATGGACCGATCTGCCAATTAAGGGTCTGAAACCCATAAAAGCTGCATTTATTAATAGATTTCGATGAAATTTTATACCGTGAGTAGCACTAATACTCTTGACATCCGACCCAAATACGGTTCAGATTGGATTATATTTAGATATAGATGCCATATAGACCGATTTTCCGATTAAGGGTCTGAAGCCCATAAAAGCTACATTTATTACCCGATTTCGTTGAAATTTGAAAATTTTAGTTTTTTCAGCTTCTCGCAGTCCGACCTCGGTATGGTTCAGATCGGACTATATCAAGGTATATCTGCCATATAGACCGATCGGCCGATTAAGGGTCTGCAACTCAAAATATCTTTATTTATTTATTACTAAACTTTGAAATATGGAGTTTTTTAAGTTTTCCGACGTTAGACCCAAATGTGGTTCAAATCGGTCTATATTAAGATATAGGTGTCATATAGACCGATTTTTATCCGTTTTTTCCTGGAATTTCACAGAAAAACTTTTAATAAGCCTCCCGTCATCTGACCAGAATATGATCCACATCAGAATATATTTAGATATAGCTGCCATATAGAACGGTCTTCCAACTTAGGGTCTTAATCCCATAAAAAGCGGATTTATTGCCGGGTTGGGTTGAAACTGTGACTAGTTTAAGAGTTCTCGGGACCTGAATCAAATATGATCCAGACCAGCCCCTATTTATTTAGATATAACTATGGATATGGCGGTAGATTTATGATAAAATAGGATTATTATTATATCCATGGTGGTGGGTATCCAAAGTTCGGCACGGCCGAACTAAACACCTTTTACTTGTTTTTTTTTACTCTTTTGTGACAATGCAATGGGTGGATAATTTAATTACTCTTTCTGCACTTCGTGGGGATGTTATATAGGGTTATAAAAAATGTGAGGACATTTTCAATCAACAAGTGCAATACAAGAAACATATCGTCGGATTAATGCTATCTTATTCCATACGCCATTTTCTATTTTTTATACCCACGGCCATAGGATGGGGGTATACTAATCTAGTCATTCCCTTTGTAAAACCTCGAAATATTCGTCTAAGACCCCATAATCTTATATATAAACCGATTACCTTGAAATTTTCACAGATTGTGTCTGGAAGGATATATAGGCTATATAATTTTTTGATATCGGGAAGGGGCGGACCCTCCCCCTTACCACAAAAATACTGCCCAAAAATAAAAGTGGACCGATCGGGACAATATGGGATTTAAATGAAAGAGTATTTAAATGAAAGAGTACGAATGTCATAATAAAAGTTGGGTCCAAGTACCATAGGAGCCGCCCCAGTCCCAGAACCCCTAAAAATAGGTTTATTTGTCGATCATGATAATATGGGAATCAAATGAAAGGTATTCGGGAGTAAATTACGAATATGGCCAGGAAGTAGGAATAGGCTTTATAATTTATTGATAACGGAAGGGTGCGGACCCCAAAAACACCACCCAAAATCAAAAGTGGACCCCCACAAAAACGCCAAAAATGGGCACATTAGCCAATCACGGATATATGGGACCTGGTTTGTTTGTTCCGTATAGACTGAAAAACGGCAGAACTGATTTTCTCGATATTTTCTCATATTGTGTAGGTTGGTCCCTAAGGAAACATAGTCTATAAAATTTTTCGATAGCGGCTTGGGGACGGACCCTCCCCCTTATGCCAAAAAAAAACAACCCTAAATGAAAAGTGGACCGATCGGGACAATATAGGTATCAAATGGAAGGCATTGGAGAGTAAAATACGAATAGGGTTCTAAAATTTGAGTCTAAGTACCCATCGGGCCGCCCCAACCCCAAAACATCCCCAAACAGACATATTGGACGTTCATTTTAATATGGGGCTCAAATGAAAGCTATTCGAGAGTAGATTTCGAATCTGGCATACAAAATCAGATCGAATATAGGGGGGTCACGCCACCCCTCAAAAACGCCATTAGACCCATTCTGACAATATGATACTTGGCAGAATCGATTTTTTTAAAATTTTCATAGATTGTGTACGTTTCTCTGCAAGGAAACATAGGCTATATAATTTCTAGATATCGGGTGGAGGCGGACCCTCCCACTTACCCCCAAAAAACCCCACCCATATCTGAAAATGGTCCGATGGGCACAATAAGGGTATCAAATGAAAGGTATTGGAAACAAGAAAACGACTCCAATGAAAAGTATTAGGCAGTAGATTTCAAATATGGCATATAAAATTAAGTCCAACCACCCATGGGCCCACCCCCAAACACCCCCAAATGGGCATATTAGCCGACCATGGCTATATGAGACTCAAATGAAAGCTATTAGGGTGTAGATTACGAATATGACATTAAAATTTGGGTTCAAGTCTAGGAGGCGTTTTTCCTCCTAAAGATACGTCAAATGGGTTATTTGACCCATTATGACAAGATGGAACTCAAATGAAATGTATTTGAGAGCAGAAAACGAATTTAATATCCAATTTTGGAGCCAAGTGGGTACGCCCCACACACCCCTTAAATTGAACTTCATTTCCGTTGGGAATAAAGATCGAATTTGATATCTATTTTCAGTGCAAAGTGCTGGCGGCCGCCCCAGCCTCAAAACACCCTTCAAACGCTTCATATTTACCGGCCATGGCAATATGGGGTTCAAATTAAAGGGATTTGGAAATACAGCACGAATTTTATATCCATATTTGAGTCGAAAAGTCTGAGGTGCAATCCCTCCCCTAATGAGACCATTACCCTAAGGAAGGACATTACCACCAGGAATCGAGAATGGGGAAATTCTCACACATCAATGAGTGCTTTCCAATTCAAATTTAAACTCAATGATAAGGAAACTTTTTTTATAGCCGAGTCCGAACGGAGTCACAGTGCGACACCTCTTTGGGGAAAATTTTTTAAATGACCACGCAAAAGTCGCCAACATTAAGAAGGAATAAACACCTCTTTATCGGATGTTCTCGCCAGGATTCGAACGGGTTTAGCGTCACAAGCTACAATGGCTCGAATTCGATATCTGCTTTTAGGGCAAAGTGTACCCACCCTAAAAAGATATTAGTAGGCGCAACGGAGCGGGCCGGGTTCGGCTTGTATATAGTCCGTTCTTAATCATATGTTGTTCAGGTGCCATGAAGCACTATGCTTTTCAGCGAAATAGTATAAAGCAGCTCACTGTTTTAAATTACGTCAAAATCGGATAATAAAAGCGCCTTTTATGGTCTTTAAGCCCTAAAGCTGATAGTGGTCTCTATTGCAGCTTTATCTAAATATAGATAGCCCGGTCTGGACCATTTTCAAGACAGATGTTAGTAGTCTTAATGCAACTCACTGTTTCAAATTTCAGCAAAGTCGAGTAATAAATGTGCCTGTTATAAGCCTAAAACCCTAAATCGACATATCGGCCTATATCCGATGCAACTCACTGTTCCAAACTGCAGCAAAGTCGGGTAATAAATGCGCCTGTTATAGGCCTAAAACCCAAAATCGGCAGATCGGTCTATATGGCAGCTATATCCAAATATGTTCCGATCGGGACCATTTTTGGTTCGGATATCAACAGACCTAATAAAACTCATTGTTCTGAATTTTAGTGAAATCCGGTAATAAATGCGCATGCTATAGGCCCAAGACCCTAAATCGGCATATCGGTCTATACGCCAGCTATATGTATGTAAATATGGTTCGATATTCACCATATTCGGGTCGGATGCAAATCACGGTTCCAAATTTCAGCAAAATCGGAGAATAACTGCGCCTTTTATGGTTTTCGGCTCCTAAAGCTGAAAATCGGTCTCTATGGCAGCTATATCTTAATATAGCCCGATCTGGACAATATTCTAGGCAGTTGTTGGGAGTCTTGATACAACTTACTGTTCTGAATTTCAGCGAATTCGAGTAATAAACGCGCCTGTTATAGGCCTAAAACGCAAAATCAGCAGATCGGTCTATATGGCAGCTATATCCAAATATGTTCCGATGAGGACCATTTTTGGTTCGGATATCGGTGGTCCTAATAAAACTCATTATGCCAAATTTCATCGAAATCTGATGAAAATTCCCGATATATTGCCTTAAGTCTTCAAGTCTGGAGATCGGTCTACATAGCGGCTACATATGTATAACTAATTTCCAATTTTATGAGATCAGAAGGTTAGATTTATATTCAAAGAATACGAAATCATCAAAAATCGTTTGGAAAATGATTTCAATTACGAAATGTTTGAAAATTTAAAATTACCCCAATAAGGTATTTATTGGGTATTAACTGATAAAAACCCATCTCTAATTATGTGGCATTGTTTTATTTATGCGGTACTAGCTGAACCGAGCACGCTCCACCGTGCTTTCTCTCACTCTCTAATACCTCTAACCATCATGGTAGGTAAATAACTTCTGTTTTGGGGTGTTTCGAAGGCTGGACCTATTAAGAAGTCAAATCCGCATTTTGGTTTATAATGGAGCTATATTAGTTTATAGGCCATTAACATCATACTTCTCATGTATGTTACATGTCATTACAAACACTGTATACAAAAAGGCCGCCAAATCGTACGAAAAATGTGCCCTCCAGTGGCTCAAAAGGTCAAAACGGAAGATGGGTACGAAATCGGTTAAAAAATGCGGCATTTATGGGTTTTAGACTAAAATTCGGAAGATTGGTCTATGTGCCAGTTATCTAGAAATATACTCCTATTTGGAGCATATTCGGTTCGGACATCGCTATGCAAAGTACAAGCGATTGTTTCAAATTTCATCAAAATCGGGTAATAATTGAGGCGTTTATGTATTTGTGGCCGCTCTTTCCATTCAACTCCGACCACAGTGCATAGGTATGGTGCCACAAAATAATTTCGTTTATTAAGCGTTGGCCTTTTAGCAAGCCCCGACAAAAGAATATTTTTTTTGATCAAGAAATAGAAAAAACTCACCTTTGTCCCACACTGCATATTTAGTTGCCATATTGTTCTGCTATTGTTAATGCACTCAATCGACCGAAAAATACACGCACATCCGTCCATTTGTTATTGTATGCATTATTTTTACACGTTTTCTCAAGTTCTTTGTTGTTTTTATTAACTTTTGCCTGACCGAGAAGTTCTTTGGTATTCAACTTTGCTCTTCTCTTACTACGTCATCGTGCTCTTGGATGTTTATTTCACTCATTTATTATTCTTTTTTTTTGGAAAAGCCGTTACGGGAATTTCGGCCCTTGCCTCTAACAAGTATTTTGATGGCACTTTAACGATCAGAAAAAAATATTTCAAAATTGTTTTTGCACTCATCGACCGAAAAATACTCACACATCAACATACGTATTTGTTATTGCATGTCTCTTTTATAAGTTTGTTTTGTTCAACTGTTTCCTTGCGGAGAGAGAGAAGTTGTGTTTGCTCTTTTACTTCGTTCGCTCTTCTCATGCTGTCTCATCGTACTTTTGCACATTTCACTTGTTTAAAAACTCATTAATGTGTCTAGTTTTTGTAAACAACCGTTATGGGGATTATTGTCTTTGCCCCTAGCAAGTCTTTTTAAGGCACTTAAACAAAATGCAACTCAATTACAAAAATTTTATAATAACTTGGAGTAATAGGTATTTCTTTAGCTTTATAACCATATTTTGTTCTTCGATGCGTAGTTCAATCACAATCATTGGGTTATTCAAAGCGATTATTATGTTTTTATGTATCAATATAAATATTGTTTTTAACACTTCATTTCCACAATATTTGATAAAAGACAAATATTCTAATGCACATTTAATTTAAAAACTTTACCGAATTCTTTTAAAACAACGAAGTCACAAAGAACAATTAGCGCAACACATGCGACCGAGAGTTAAATTGAAACTGATTAGCAAAAATCAAAGTGCATGTTATTGGAGTATGCCTTGTGTCGTGCCATCCCTTTCGCTGTGGGTGGGGGAGCATTGATCAAATGACATATTTGGCGAAAGAAGAGAAAAGAGATTAACGAAGATATTGTATTAAGCAGGCCATACATGTTCATGGTCAATATCCGTTTTACGGGGTGAGTGGACAATTTTCGTTATATTTTAACATCTATTTAGCAAATAACATACAGAGAAAACCCGAAGTTGAATATGAAAAAGGTAGACCGAAAAAGGAATTGTAATTTAAAGTAATTGTAATAAATTTTGACGCTATCATACTTTGTAAAATGTTTGTATTATTAAATTATGAGCCTTGTTGTCTTCTTTATTACATGCATAAAATGAAATGAAAATTGGTGGAAATTAGCCAATTATTTCTTTGGAACTGGTACCTATTTATGCTTTACAAGTAAAAGTGTGCTAAGTTCGGCCGGACCGAATCTTGGAAAGCCACCACCATGGATTCTGCTAAAAATGTATCTCCGATATATAAAAAGATTTTGTGTTTGTCGGTTTGTTTGTTTGTTCCGTATAGACTCAAAAACTGCTGAACCGATTACCTTGAATTTTTCACAGATTGTGTAGGTTGGTCTAGAAGGAACCATAGGCTATATAATTTTTTGATATTGGAAGGGAGGACCCTCCCTCTTACCCCAATAGTACTACTCAAAAATAAAAGTGTACCGATCACGACAATATGGGACTCAAATGAAAGGTATTCAGTAGTAGAGTACTAATTTCCTATTAAAAATTTAGTCCAAGTAACTGGGTGGCCGCCCCAACCCCAAAACACCCTTAAACAGGTTTATTGGACGAGCATGACAATATGGGACTCAAATGAAAGGTATTCGGGAGTAGATTACCAATATAATCAGAAAGAAGGAAAAGGCCTTATAATTTGTTGATATCGGAAGGGGGCGGACTCTCCTCCGTTACCCCAAAAATACCACCCAAAATCAAAAGTGGACTGATAAGGACAATATGGAACGCAAATGAAAGTTATTGAAGAGTAGAATACCCATATTCGTATTTAAAATTGATCCGAGTACCCAAGAAGTCGCCCTAATCCCAAAACTTCTAAAAGCAGACAAATTAAAACTCCATATCAATATGAGGCTCAAATTAACGGTATTTGGAAGTGAATTACGAATCTGGCATACAAAATCTGATCGAAGTGTTGGGGGTCACCCCACCCCCCTAAAAGAGCACATGACACATCAGACTATATGCGACTCGGTTTATTTGTTTGTTCCGAAGCATCAAAATCGGCTGAACCAATTTTCTTAAAATTTTCACAGATTGTTTAGGTTTTTGTGAAAGGACCCATAGGTTATATAATTTTTAGACATCGGATGGTGGCGTACACTCCCGTTTGCCCCATAAACGCCACCCAAAACCAAAAGTGGACCGATCAGAGCAATATGGATATCAAATGGGAAAGCTATTAGAAATTAAAAAACGAATATCTTTTTAAAGTTTGGGTCCAAGTACCCAGCGGGCCACCCCAACCCCAAAACTCCTCTAAACAGTTATATTCGACGTTCCTATCAATATGAGGCTCACAAGAAAAGTATTCGGCAGTAGACTACAAATATGGCATACAAAATTAGGTCAAAGTAACGGGAAATCAACCCACCCCCAAATTCGAATGAATGATATTTAGGAGTAGATTTCGAATACGACACTAAAATTTGCGTTTAAGTCTAGGTGGCGCCTTCCTCCTAAAAATACGTCGAATAGGTTAATTGACCCATTATGACAATATGGGACTAAAATGAAAGGATTTGAGAGTAGAAAACGAATTTGATATCCAATTTTGGAGCCAAGTGTTTGGGGATACGCCCTAAATCACATACTAAACTGAACTTCATTTCCGACTATAGCAATATGGAGTTAAAATCACCGGTATTTGGGATTAAAGAACGAATTTGATGACAGATCAAATTGCCGGTGACCGCCAGCCCTAAAACATCCTCCAAACGGTTCATACTTACCTACCATGGCAATATGGGCTCAAATTAAAGGATTTTGGGAGAGGAGCACGAATTTGATATCCATATTTGAGTCGAAATATCTTCCCTAAAAAGCACATCTCATTACCTGAATTTTCAAAAATACGAGATCTCGGAGATTGGTAATGCGATCATTAAGAGGGGATAACCACCGCTTTAAATTTTGTCCGACGTTTTCGCCATGATTCGAACACAGACATTGAGCATCGTAGGCAGACGAATTCGATATCCACATTTAGGGCGAAGTATCTCCACCCTAAAAAGATATTAGAGAGTTAAAGAAGGCGCAGCGGAGCGGGACCGGTTCGGCTAGTACAAAATAAATTAAGTTGAAGGCCATAATTTATTCTACATACGAAAATTCCGTCAAACCAATAAAAATTAAATCTTCTTCTAACCGATCAACGATAATCAAGAGATCGGTTTATTGGGGAGCTATACCAGGTTATAGACCGATTTGGACCGTACTTGGCACAGTTATTGGAAGACATAATAGAACACCACATGCAACATTTCAGCAAAATCGGAAAAGTTGTGGTTTGTAAGGTCTCAAGAAGTCGAATCGGGAGATCGGTTTATATGAGAGCTATATTAGGTTATAGACCGATTTAAACCGTACTTGGCATAGATGTTGGAAGTCATAACAAAATACTACGTTTAACAAACGGGGCCAAAAACAAAACTGTACCAAGTTTCAGTCCAATGGCATAATTTGCAAAAACAGGGTCTGTGCTACTGTGACTCAAGTGCTTCAAATATACGAAATTGATTACACAACAGAAGGTACCTCGTTTTTAAACTTTCCGTTTGTTCAACCGATTTGACTTCTAGAGTCCTTACAAGGCGCAATTTTTTTTCTCTCAGCCAACACGGAGGGGATGTCCCCTATGAATGCAGTCCATTGCGTTGGCGAGAGGAAATTAGGAATTGGAGGGGGGAAAAGGATGTAGTGCTTATTGACATTTGTCTTAAATCTTTGGATGTCAAAGTAGGTGGGAAAAACATTAGCCGGAAGTCGATTCCACATACGAACGGTCCGATTAGGCTGAAGTTTTGCATGCGGTGTTCCGTTACGACTTCCAACAACTGTGCCAAATACGGCCCAAATCAGTCTATAACCTGATGTAGCTCCCATGTAAACCGGTTTCTCGATCATGCTTGTTCGGTTACTAGAAGCTTTAATTTTTGCTGGTTTGACAGAAGTTTGGTATGTAGTAAAAAATTATGGCCTTTTACTTTGTATAAATTTTTTTCAGAATCCATGGTGGTGGGTTCCCAAGATTCGGCCCGGCCGAACATAGCACGCTTTTATTTGTTTTACCTGCACTTATTGTTTTCTCTAATTAATTTATTTTTTGGCAAATAAATAAGGAAAAGCGAACCATTAAAACCAATAAAACATACAAAAATCATACCAGCAATGGCTCAAGTGTTGCCAATTTTATTATTTTGCATTTTTCTCACTATAAGCAGAGTACTACTTTTCCGCATATTTTTAGCCAACGTTTCTCCGACTATTTTTATATGGAGTTTAACAGCATTCCGCTTGGAAAACTGAACAGAATACTCAGCTTAAGAGTGAGAGCAGAGAATTAATTAAAACGGTTCAGCCCCTCTGAGATTTGCAATTTGCTCAACTCTTCCAACCCCTTCATAACCACAATTAAAAAGAAGAAGAAACTTTTCGTTTATTCTCCTTCGTCAACATTTTCTTCGTGGAACATTGGCCAAATCGTACTCAAATGTTGCGCTTCAGTCCTAATTTAAATACCAGTCGTGGGACCACACATTCTTATTAGCATTGTTATGAATATTTCCCAACACCAGTTTTCTAATTTGCTTAGCGAACATCCAATATCCGTCTTCTCGCGAAAAAGTGTTAAAAATAAGTGAGCTACAATGTTCGTATTTGATCGGTGCCCTTTTTCAATGTCGTGTTTCAAATGTTGCTCAATTCCGCAGCTTTGCTTTAACAATTGGTCATGCATGTCTTGTGTGGACCATTCTTGTCATACTTTAGACACCAAAAAAGAGATTTCTCATTTGACTTTCTAACAAGAATTACTGAATGACCCCCTCCTCGCAAAAAAAAAGTTTATAACAAGTGACCAAATAAACAAACGAAACAAGTAAAAGCGTGCTAAGTTCGGCCGGGCCGAATCTTATATACCCTCCACCATGGATCGCATTTGTCGAGTTCTTTTCCTAGCATCTCTTCTTATGCAAAAGAGGGTATAAAAAAAGATTTGCTCTGCTATTAGAGCGATATCAAGATATGGTCCGATTTGGACCACAATTAAATTATATGTTGGAGACCTGTGTAAAATGTCAGCCAATTCGAATAAGAATTGCGCCCTTTGGGGGCTCAAGAAGTAAAATAGAGAGATCGATTTATATGGAAGCTGTATCGGGCTATAGACCGATTCAGACCATAATAAACACGTATGCTGATGGCCATGAGAGAATCCGTCGTACAAAATTTAAGGCAAATCGGATAATAATTGCGACCTCTACAGGCTCAAGAAGTCATGATCCCAGAGCTGTTTATATGACAGCTATATCAGGTTATGAACCGATTTGAACCATACTTGGCACAGTTCTTGGATATCATAACAAAACACGTCGTGCCAAAATTCATTCAAATCGGATAAGAATTGCGCCCTCTAGAGGCTCAAGCAGTCAAGACCCAAGATCGGTTTATATAACAGCTATATCAGGTGATAGACCGATTTTAACCATACTTGGCACAGTTGTTGGATGTCATAACAAAACACGTTGTGAAAAATTTCATTCCAATCGGATAAGAATTGCGCCGTCTAGAGGCTCAAGAAGTAAAGACCCAAGATCGGTTTATATGACAGCTATATCAAAACATTGACCGATATGGCCCATTTACAATACCAAGCGACCTACACTAATAAGAAGTATTTGTGCAAAATTTCAAGCGGCTAGCTTTACTCCTTCGGAAGTTAGCGTGCTTTCGACAGACAGACGGACGGAAGGGCGGACGGACGGGCGGACGGACGGACGGGCGGACAGAAGGACGGGCGGACAGAAGGACGGGCGGACAGAAGGACGGGCGGACAGAAGGACGGACATGGCTAGATCGACATAAAATGTCACGACGATCAAGAATATATATGGGGTCTCAGACGAATATTTCGAGTAGTTACAAACAAAATGACGAAATTAGTATACCCCCATCCAATGGTGGAGGGTATAAAAATGCGAACATATAGCAAAAGATTAGTCTTGCCACACAAGCAAATGCAAAACAGAGTGAATATCCTATACTTATGAGCTCGTGTGTACCAATAGGCTCGCGTTTGTGTTATTCTAATTGATGTGAACGTTTTGTTAAACGTGTTATTGTGAATGAAAATGATTTGAATTATTTTTCACTCCCCTGTTGCGAATGCATGTGCAATGATTACAAAAACCAAAAACTCAAAGTTCGGGAACATTGACAATAGCTAAGAGAACGATTAGGATAACTGTAAATGAAAGCAGAAATGAAATACTTAATGCATAAAAAAGAGAGCAGAAAAAGTTATGACTCAGAAATATGTGAATTGATCAAGAACTAAGATGCGCGCTTAACTCAGATATTTGTTTGGTTTGACAAAGGGAAAGAGGGGAGTTTATTTGAGTTACATACAAGTGTGAAGAGTTTTAGGAACAATGTTCGAACACATAAATATGCGTGAGAACCTCCAACCCCTCCAAGAAGAGAATACAAATTGCATAGTATATTTGTATGGTTTTGGACAGGGATGGAAAATGGATAGTTTCAAAAACAGTATTAAAAAGGTACTTTTTGTGACGGTAGACTTGTCGATTTGGAGTGATTAGCATATTCAGAGATAACGGTATTCATTTTAAGAAAAGTTCGCTTTTTATAAAAAAAATCCTCTGCGTATACTAAGGTAAATGCAAATTTCTCCATGAACATTCCATTAAAGCACAGGGCCAAACTTCTTACATATTAAAGATTGCTTGATTCAAGTTTATGCTCAATGATAAGGAGCCTATTTTTTATAGCTGAGTCCGCGTGGCGGCCGCATAGCGACACTACTTCGTTAAGATGTTTTAACATGGCAGGCTACCTCACAAATGTAGTATAACCACTGCAGAAAATTTTTTGATTTTTACGCAGGGATTTCAACCCAGCGTCATAGGCGGGCATGCTAACCTTTGCGCCGCGGTGGTCTGCAATTTTGACAAAGGCACTAAAAAGAAAATTATTTGCAAAAGAGGCAAAAGCAAATGAAAATCCCTACATGTTTCGCACCCAAATAAAAATTAAGTTTTTGTTTCTTTATATACACATGCTAGTTTGGTTATTTTTGTTCTTATATAAGTCAAATGAGACCTAACATTTATTAGCTTCTCTATAACGAAGTATTTCGTCGTTATTCATCTGTATATATTAGTCATTCCATTTGCAACACATCGAAATATCAATTTCCGCCCCAAAGTATATATATTTCGGATCGTCGTAAAATTCAAAGACGATTTAACGGTGTCCGTGTGTCTGTCCGTCGGTCTGTTGTAATCACTCTACAGCCATTCAAAAATTGAGATATTGAGCTGAAATTTGGCACAGATCCTTTTTTTATGCACGCTGGTAAAGTTCTTGAACCGGCCAAATCGGACCAAATTTGGATATAGCTGCTTTATAGATCGATCTGCCGATAAAGGGTCTAATGCCCATAAATATAAACTATATTTAGATATAACTGCCATATAGACCGATCTTCCGATAAAGGGTCTGAAACCCATAAAAGTTTTATATACTACCAGATTTCGCTGAAATTTGAAAAAATGGGTTATCTTAAGCCTCACGACATCCCACCTAAATATGGTTCAGATCGGACTATAAATAGATGTAGCTGCCATATAGACTGATCTCCTGATAAATGGTCTAATGCCCATAAATGCTTTATTTTTATTCCCGACATCTGGCCCAAATATGGTTTAGATATATTTAGATATAGGTGCCCTATAGACCGATCTCCCTATAAAGGCTCTGAAGCCAATAAAAGATTTATTTATTACCCAATTTCGTTGAAGTTTGAAACAGTGAGTAATTTTAAACCTCTAAACATTCTTTCCAAATATGGTTCAGATCTGACATCATTTAGATATAGCTGTCATATAGACCAATCTGTCGATAAGAGGTCAGAAGCCCATAAAAGCTTTATTTATTACCCTGTTTCGCTGAAATTCGAAACAGTGAGTTGTTTTGAATCTTCCGATATCCGACCTTAATATGGTTCAAATCGGACTATATTAAGATATAGCTGTAATATAGACCGATCTGTCTATAAATTTTCTGAAACCCATAAAAACTTTATTTTTTATCCGATTTCGCTGAAATTTTAAATATTGAGTCGTTTTTAGCCTTCCGACAGCCGCCCCAAATATGGGTCAGATCAGACTATATAGATATAGCTGTGATATAGACCGATCTTCTGATTTAGGGTCTTAATCCCAAAAAAGCAGATTTATTGCCTGAAAATGTTACTTGTATATGGGTTCTCGGGACCTGAATAAAGTATGGTGGAGACCAGCCCCTATTAAGATATAACTACGTATATCGTAGTGGAGTTATAATAAAATATGATGATTCCATACTTGGTTAAGGGTGCCATATAATAGAAAGAACTCTCGATTTAAAGTCTTGGCCCTATAAAAAGCGCATTTATTATCCGATTTGGTTAAAATTTGACGCAGTAACTTGTGTTAGACTTTTCGACATCCGTTCATATCGGTTAGTATTTGGATATAGGTGCTTAAATAACCAATATTTTGTTCTGCAAAATTGAACAGTGGTTTACATTTATTGGACTACTCAATGGCCGTGCCGAATTTGGGTGCATAAATTATCCAATATTTACCTGATTGTAACGAAAGAGGGTTTACATATATATCCAAAGTTCGGCCCGGCCGAACTTAATGCTTTTTACTTGGTTTTGGATACCCTTTACTTTTTCGACAATTACCATATTTTATTATATGTATATGAAAGAAAACTCAAAAAAAGGAGATTTTTAATGCTATGATTGACATTGGCATTACCTATCTCAATATTGCAAATATGCCCATGAAAATTTCATTGAGGAACAACGGGGATACTTCTCTCATATCAATGAGTGCTGCCCAATACAAGTTTAAGCTCAACTAGAGGGACCTCGTTTGTATTGCCGAGTTCGAATGGCTTGTGCAGAGCAACACCACTTTAATATATGAATTTACACAGCTGATTGCCCATTTGTTAATACCTCACAAGTGTCTTCAGCACTAGGAGGGAACAACCACCGGTAAAGTTTGTTCAAATGTTCTCGTCGGGACTTAAACCAAGACGTTGAGCATCAAGTGCGAATATCCTAACCTCTGAGCTATGGTATCTCTATCTTCGTTTGCGAAAATTCATCTCTCATTCCTTAAGTATTTCCTAAATATCATTAAAGATATAAACATTAACCAAGGAATTCTATCAGAGGATAGGTGAGATGAAGATGTTACTTGCAGTAACGACAATGGCCAATCACAAAATTTTTACCCACGAGACTTTTGTCAGTACAAAAAGCCTAAATTAAGAAATTGATCTATATGGCGGCTCTATTGAAAAGTATAAAATACTTGGAACACGAGTAGGAAGGGCTGATATAACTCATTATCATATAGAAATCGGATGTAAAAATACGTTCCTTAAAAGAAAATCTATATTTGGAAAAGATATAACAGGAGCTAATGAATCTCATATTCGTTATTTAAAAGAAAAAGTAACCGGAATGACTTTTAAAGGAATTTTCGTAGCCAATGTACTCGTACATTATACACGAGCGGTTTGACCTGCACTGTCTTTGAGCTACATTTTTTTGTTATGACCGAAAAGAGCACAAAAATGGTACTTTATGGCTCCAAAAGGTACCTTTTTAACTTGTTTTCAATAAAATTTCGCAAACCCCATTTATCATCCCCAATATGCACTAACTTTTTTCGCTCATTTTCTTCGTCGATCAAATGCCCCTTTCGTACTCAAATGTTGCATAATTTGCTATGCCGCGCTTCAGTTCTAATTTAACTACCGGTCGTGTGTGTTGTGTGGTCTGTTCTCATTGGCATTGTTATGAATATTTTAATATTTGCCAACACGAGTTTACTTGTGAACAAAAATTCTTAAATATCCGTTTCCTCGCATTAAAAAGTGTTTAAAGCAAGTGAGCAAACCAAAAAAACTAACGCAAATTAAGTTTTCTTTCTCCACAATGTTCGTTTTTGAACGGTGTCCGCGATCGTCAAATGTTATGAAATTTCGCAGTTTTGTTTTATCCATCGCTCGTGTGTGCCTTGTGTGGTCAGTTCTTGTTGTCAGCGTTGCTATAAACAACAACAAAAGTGTTTTAAAATTTGCCTTTCTAACAAGAATTCCCGAACATCCGTCCTCGCGCTTGCATAACAAGTGATGAAAATAAACAAACCAAATAAAATACGAACAGATGAACTAAGGACTAGTCTTACCACACCGGCAAGTGCGAAGTGGAGGGGTTATCTAATACTTATGTGATCGTATGTATGTATGTACCTACAGCTCTCGTATGTGTTATTCTAAGTGACGTGAACGTTTTGCTAAACGCGTGAATGAAAATGATTTGAATTATTGCTTCGAATGCATGTACAATGATTACAAAAAAACTAACGAAGCAAGAAACGCAAAGTACGACATTGGTAATTGTTGAGTGAACGATTAGGATAACTGTAAATGAAATACATAAGAAAGAGAACAGAAAAAGTTTTGACTCAGAGAAATGTGTGTACCACAGAAGAAAGGAAAAGTGAATTGACCAAGAACTAAGATGCTCGCGCAGCTCAATTTTTTATTTGGTTGAACGAAGAGAAAGAGGTAAGTTTATTGTTGATACCTACAAATGTAAAGAGTTATAAAAATAATATTTGGCACACTTAAATACGCGGAGAACCTCCAACCCCTCCAAGAAAAGAAAACAAATTGCTTAGGATATTTGTATGGTATTGGACAGGGATGGAAAATAGGTACAAAGTTTCAAATAGTATTAAAAAGGTACTTTTTAGGTCCAGAAGACTTATCCTAATCGCTTTGGAATATTTACCATGTTTAGAAATAACGGAATACATTTTGACAGAAATTCTTTTTTTATATAAAAATTCTCTGCGTATACTACAGAAATTAACAGGTGGTAACTCTATGGTGGTGGATGCAAGTTACTTCATTAAATATGAGTAAATAGGCCTTACGCGGGCTTAAGATGTCAAATCAGAAGGTTGGTTTTTATGGGAGCTATATCAAGTTATAAACCGATTTAACCAATACTTGCGGTAGGTTTGAAGTCAGAGCAAAACAAAAACTGCACTGCTGAATCGGATAAAAATTGCGACCTCTAAGGTATCAGGATGTTAAATTAGGAGAATAATATGAATGGAAGCTATACCTAAACGTGGAATGATTTGGATTTGGATTTTGGGAAAGTGTCGAAAACTTTGCCATCCCTGGTGTGGGACAGACAATGGGTTGAGTTATATTTTTTAATGTTTTATTGTAATTTAAAATCCATTTAGATAAATCCATTGTTCAAAAAACCTAAACATCGTTTCAAATTGGAATTTTTAGGTTTTGAAAAAATATTGTAGAGCGCAATTTCGAAAAAAAATTTAATTTGAAGAAATATTCTATGATAAAATAGGTTCGAATTTCTGGGAAAAAATCTAAAAACAGGAATACGGATTGCTATTAAGATTGACAAAATTAATTAAATAATAAAAAAAATAACATTCAAAATATCTATTGAAGAAATTAAAAAATAGCATTTTTGGCAAAAATTTAATTTCAAAGATATTATATGAACGAACATTTTTAGGAAAAGGTTTAAAGGAAATTAAATTCTACTAGATTTTATTTATTTCTATCGACACTGTTGAAATTTTTATTAAAAACCAATAAAACAATATTTTTTATTATAGTTCCACAAATTTTTTATTTAAAATTGAGATTTGACAAAAATTTTACAAAAACTAACAATTTAATTACAAACTAAAAAACATTTGTTAAAAATTATTTAGTTTTTTTTTTGGCTTGTATACTAGTTTTAATGTTCCATATGAAAAAAACGATATGAATTTTTGCTAAACTTTTCACAGATTTTGTAGAATCTTCCCATAGTGAAATCAGGATATTTCAGTCTCTTAGCAGTTACAATGGAATGGGTAGTGTACTTATCAAGTCATTTATTATGTATGAATATGGTCTTTTAAAATATACGTGTACAGTCGAACTTTTCTACAACGAATTTCCCTATAACAAATTGTTCTCTTTTGCCAATAAGAATTGTAAATACACCTTTTATGATCCATTTTTACCTAATCTAACCTCTCTATATCAAAATTCTTTATAACGAATATTTCTTTCTAACGATTTTTTTAAAGCGAAAGTTGAAATTCTCGCGTATGCTAATCTCTTTAAAGAACATCGGCTGTGTGTGTGCCCAGCACTGGCAGTCAGAAGGAGTTCCACTTTAGGTTCTCATTTCTTTGAGAACTTGACTGATTTAGCGGATGTGAACCATCGCAAGGGCCTATAACGAATTTTTGCCAACTTTTTATTGAAGTTCACTAAAAATTCCAAAAATTTAAACTTCTTCATGCTGGTCATTAACCCACAGTCACAAAATAATAGGTCTGTTCGCGTACTTTTTCAATAAAAATTTGCAGCAGAGTAAGATCAACCTTTATTCTCTTTTGTTATTTATTTGAATTATACAGCTGGTTTTCAGAAAATTTTTGCAGGGAAAAATACATCTATGATAAATTTCCAAGCTTTCAATTACCAAACTCTGAAAATTTTGTTCGCTCTCGCGCACTCTCGCTCTTTTCTGTCTGTAAATAAAGAACGACTCACAATAACAATTTGTGAACATTTATTTGCACAAATTTTTTAGTACGCAAACACTCCCAATAATTGCTGTAAAATATGTTACATGTTCAATGACTTCTATGGCTAATTTCTCGTATACATGATTTTGATTTGAATTTGTGACAAAATCGTTTCACTGAATATTCTTTGAAACGTTTTAAAGCTTAGAAGTAAAAAAAATATAAAAAAGTGTATTTTTTAAATTTTTTGGGTAAAATAAGTATATTCATTGATTAGTTTTTACGGAAAAACTAGCTGATATACAATAATTTTTTATATTTTTTTTTTTTTTTAAAGTATATATTGCAGATGCGTTTTGAGTGACATTCGAACAAAAGATTTCAACTTAAACGGGTGCTATGCGTAGATCAAACTACGTAATATATTTTTTTAAAAGTTTAAAAAATCCCCAATCGGGCTTATGTTTTTTTACTTTATATGTCTCCTAACTACATTTGTATCTCTCAAAGCAAATTTACTGAAAAATGCCAATGTGGAAACTATCTTTGCACGAAATGGGTATTTTGGGTATTTCTATGAAAAATTTTAGGCAGTTTTTATTTGTAATTTTTTAGGGACACTTTTATCTTCAAAATTCAAAAACAATTATGAAGATATCTCTTTTCGTTTTTTTTTCTTACAACTTTTTTGAATCGAATTTCCGTTTTCAGAAAATTGAAAATTTCCCATTATCCAGCAAAAATTTCTTTAAATTGGACCACTAAAAAAGATTTGGCACCCCCAACACATTTTCGAAATACCGAGTTGACCAATTATATGGGCCTACCAAAATACGCCCGTACAACTTAGGACATTGGAATATTGCATACGATCTCGCTAACACCACAGCTTTAACCATTCGAAATCTCAATGTGATATCTTTATCCGTTCTCCCACGGTATATATTTTAATTTTTTTTCGGTTCCATCCCACTGTGTGACGTTCGAACGAATGATTGTATTGGCATCTCATTTATATACTAGTATGTAGGTGGATGAGGACTGCAGACAGGCAATAAAATGTAATATTTGCGTAAAGCTTCCATATAAATCGATTCGCTGCTTTGCTATCTTTAGAGCCCAGAAAAATCATGTTGTACCCTTATATACCTTCCCTACCCCTACCATATTCTAACTCAATGACTTTCTACTTGTTTTAAAATTAAAATAGTTATTTGGCATAAAGATACATTTGCAATATTTGCCCCCTTTCAGAGAGAATCAATAATCGTTTAGAACGGTTCATCCTCTCGGAGGTTTGCCATTGTTTGCTCAGCCTTTACAACACCTTTATAGCGACAAATTCAATAATCCAAAATAAAAAGTCTCCTCAGCCCTAATATGCGCTAACTTTTTTCGACCATTCTTCTTCTCTCCTTTCGTTAAATTTTTCTTCTTCGATCATTGCCCCTTTCGTACTCAAATGTTGTCAAATAATTTGCAACTGCTGCGCTTCAGTTCTAATTTAGCTACCGGTCGTGTGTGTTGTGTGGTCCGTTCTTATTGGCATTGTTATGAACATTTCCCAACACCAGTTTTCTAATAGGCTTTGCGAACAAAAATTCTCAAATGAGCAAACCAAACAAAATAATGCAAATAAAGTTTTCTCTTCTTTCTCCACAATGTTCGTATTTGTCCAATGTAGTGTTTCAAATGTTACGATATTTCGTAGTTTTTTTTAACTATCGGTCGTGTGTGTCTTGTGTGGTCAGTTCTTGTTGTCAGCGTTGTTATTAACAATAAAACAAGAGTGTTTTCCAATTTGGCGTTCTAACAAGAATTCCCGATCATCCGTCCTCGCGCGTTCATACCAAGTGAAGATAATAAACAAACGAAAGAAAATAGGAACAGAAGAACTAAGGATTAGTTTTACCACACAGGCAAGTGCGAATCGGAGTACCTATAGGCTCGCGTTTGTGTTATTCTAAGTGACGTGAACGTTTTGTTAAACGCGTTATTGTGAATGAAAATGATTTGAATTATTTTTCATACCCCTGTTGCTTCGAATGCATGTGTATGGTTACAAAAAACAAAAAAAAAAAAACTAACGAAACAAGAAATGCAAAGTACGTTATTGGTAATTGTTGAGTGAACGACTAGTATAACTGTAAATGAAATAAAAAGAGAAATACTTAATACATAAAAAAGAGAGAAGAAAAACTTTTGACTCAGAGAAATATGTGTACCACAGAAGAAAGGAAAAGTGAATTGACCAAGAACTAAGATGAGTGCGCAGCTCAATTATTTATTTGGTTGAACGAAGAGAAAGAGGTGAGTTTATTGATGTTGCATAACTTCCAACCCCTCCAAGAAAAGAAAACAAATTGCTTAAGATATTTGTATGGTATTGGACAGGGATGGAAAATAGGAACAAAGTTTCAAATAGTATAAAAAAGGTACTTTTTGTACCAGAAGACTTGTCTTAGTCGCTTTGGAATGGTTAGCATATTTAGAGATAGCGGAATCAATTTTAAGAGATGTTCGCTTTTAATAAAAAAAAAATATTCTTTGCGTATAATAATACATTTAGGGAATCATATTCATATGTGTTTTGCACTTGAATCGTATACTACTGAAAATCACAGGTGGTGACTCCTTGGTAGATATTTTCATAGGTAATTATAGGGTTAAAGACCAATTTGCATCAAAACACAATTTCCGTGGTGGTTGGAAGTTACTTCCAAACATATGTATACGTAAATAGGCCTTACACGGGCTCAAGATTTCAAACCAGCATGTTGATTTTTATGGGAGCTATATCAAGTTATAAACCGAATTGGACCATACTTGCCTGGTTGAAAGTCAGAACAAAACAATAACTGCACTGCTGAATCGGATAAAAATTGCTTCTTCTAAGGAATCAGGAAGTCAAATTAGGAGAATGGTATGAATGGAAGCTATACCTAAACTTCCAACAATTTGTCTAAAAAAGGTTACAAAGTCGGTAACTCGCTACGGCACTCCTCGAGTAGGAAAAGTGCCGGAAACTTTTCCATCCCTGGAGTGGGAGTCACAATAGGCTGAGTTATTTTTTTTTTAATTTAAAATCCTTTTAAAAACTGCTTTGTGTTGCAAAAGAAAAAATCAAAAATAAATCATTGTTAAAAAAACCATAACATCGCTTCTAATTGGAATTTTTAGGTTTTGAAAAAATATTGTAGAGCGCAATTTGGAAAAAACATTGAATTTGAAGAAATATTCCATGATAAAATATTTCCGAATATCTGGAATAATACTATGAACAGGAATAGGCACTGCCATTAAGGTAGATAAAATTAATTAAATAATATAAAAATGACATTGAAAATATCTAACTGCAAACTTAAATTTCAGAGTTATTTTATTAATGAGCATTTTTGACAAAAAGTTTAAAGAAAATTAAATTCCACTAATTTTTTATCGAATATGCCGAAAGTTTTTTGAGTTATAGTTCTACTAATATTTTTATAAAAATAAAGGTATGTATGATGAATTTTTTACAAAAAATTGCAATTCAATCACAAATAAAAAGACATTTGTTCAAACTATTTGTTTTTTTTTTCTCTTTTGCGAATGAAAACAAACTCATGGCAGACTGCCACTTAAACATTTGCAGGAGAATATTCTCTTTTGTTATTTATTTGAATTAAACAGCTGGGTTTCAGCAAATTTCTGTTGGAAAAGAAACTCCATTAGCCATTTCCAAGCTCTCAATTACCAAACTCTTAAAAATTTGCTCTCTCGCGCTCTCTTCTAAATGTGCGCGAACGACTTCCAGTAACAATTTGGCAAATTGGAACAAATTTTTGAGTACGCGAACAATCCTAATAATTGCCGTAAAATACGTTCAATTTTCAATAACGACTGTGCTTAGTTTCTCGTATATACCAAAAATTGATTTGTGTTTGCTTTGCGTGTTCAAAAACAAACAAAACAGTAGTCTGTGAGGAATAATACCAGTTTAGAATAATTTTTGTAATGATATTAAAAATATCAGTTAAAAATGAGTTGTGTAGTCATCGGATGGCGGTGGAAAAATGGTATTGAGAAAAAGTGGCGTATTATATCCAATGCTGACATTAACTTTTTAATTTCCCTTGAACATTCCATTCAGGAACACGGGATTCTTCTCTCATTTTAATAAGTGCAACCCGATTAATGTTTTTAAGATCAATGAGACGGGGCCAACTTTTTTATGACGGGTCGGTACTACGGGCCGCATAGCGACACCACATCGTAGAGAATATTTTTATATGGCAGGATACCTCAGAAGTGTAGGATAATCACGCCGGGATTTGAACCCAGTCGTTCGATGTCAAAGGTTGGCTTGCTTATCTTTGCGCCACGGTGGTCTCCAAGGCTCTAAAAAGAAATTAAATTACAAAATAGTCAAAAACAAATAAAAATCACTTCATATATCACAGTCAAATAAAAATTCAATTTGTTTGTCCATATACACATGTTATTTTTGTCTTTTATTTTTGAACTTCTAAAGGGTGATTTTTTTGAGGTTAGGATTTTCATGCATTAGTATTTGACAGATCACGTGGGATTTCAGAACTGGTGTCAAAGAGAATGATGCTCAGTATGCTTTGACATTTCATCATGAATAGACTTACTAACGAGCAACGCTTGTAAATCATTGAATTTTATTACCAAAATCAGTGTTCGGTTCGAAATGTGTTCAAATTTTGACAAATTTTGTTCAGCGATGAGGCTCATTTCTGGTTGAATGGCTACGTAAATAAGCAAAATTGCCGCATTTGGAGTGAAGAGCAACCAGAAGCCGTTCAAGAACTGCCCATGCATCCCGAAAAATGCACTGTTTGGTGTGGGTTGTACGCTGGTGGAATCATTGGACCGTATTTTTTCAAAGATGCTGTTGGACGCAACGTTACGGTGAATGAACACATTTCGAACCGAACACTGATTTTGGTAATAAAATTCAATGATTTGCAAGCGTTGCTCGTTAGTAAGTCTATTCATGATGAAATGTCAAAGCATACTGAGCATCTTTCTCTTTGACACCATGTCTGAAATCCCACGTGATCTGTCAAATACTAATGCATGAAAATCCTAACCTCAAAAAAATCACCCTTTATGAATCAAATTATCAACTATTTTTTTCAGTTTTTCTACAATATAACGTAGTATTTCGTCGTTCCTCGACTGCTTCGTTATAGTAAAGTTCGATTGTACATACATGTGTAATTGGACCTAGTCATGTCCATCGGTCCGAAATGATAGTGGGGAAGAAACGAAAAAAAACTACTAAAAAATATGCTGCGCGATAGTGCTCAAGAATCCATAAAAAAACGGCCTCTTGGGGTCTACAATATATCGCCTCGGGGATTTCGACTTTAATTTTTTTTGTAATTTGGTCGAGACCTGCTTCGTAGTTTATATTTTACGAAAACATTTGTGATTCGATTTTAATTTTTACGCATAATTTGGATTTGCGACACAATTTAACAGCGACTGTACCGCAAAAAGTGTACATCTGATTATTTAATTAAAAGTTATGCAGTTTGGAAGGCAAAAAATGTCTTTATTAAAAAAATTGGAAACGGCAATCCGTTATATAATTATTATTATTTTTTAAATATATCCCACTGTGTGACGTTTGAACGAATGATTGTATTGGCTTCTCATTTATAAATTAGTTTGTAGGGCAATAAAGTTTAATATTCGCCGTTTGGTTTCTTGAGAGCCAGGAAGAATCATTTTGTACCCTTATATACCTAACCCACCTCTGCCATTGTAACTCAATGCCTTTCTATTCGTTTTAAATAGGCATTTGGCATAGAAGCAAATATTCAACATTTGCCCCCCGCTCTCGGAGGTTTGGCATTTTTTGTTCAGCCTTTTCAACACCTTTACCAATAATCCACAATAAAAACAGCGCTAATTTTTTTTTGCCACTTTGATGAGCCACTTGAGAGCCCCGAATAATGATCTTGTACCTTACATACCCACCCAACTCCTACCAAATCTTAATTCAATGCCTTTCTACTTATTTTAAATAGGCATTTGGCATAAAGGTAAATATCAACCCCTCCCAAAGGGAATCAATAATCGTTTAAAACGGTTCAACCTCTCGGAGGTTTGCCATTCCTTGCTCGGCCTTTTCAACACCTTTATAGCGACAAATTCAATAATCCAAAATAAAAACAGTCTCTTCAGCCCTAATATGCGCTAACTTTTTCGCCCATTCTCTTCTCTTCTTTCGTTAAATTTTTTCTTCTTAGATACTTGCCCCTTTCGTACTCAAATGTTGCATAATTTGCCACTGCTGTGCTTCAGTTCTAATTTAACTACCGGTCGTGTGTGTTATGTGGTCCGTTCTTATTGTTATGAATATTTCCCAACACCAGTTTTCTAATAGGCTTTGCGAACAAAAATTCTCGAATATCCGTCTCCTCGCGAAAAAAGTGCTTAAAAACAAGTGGGCGAACCAAACAAACTAATGCAACTAAAGTTTTCTCTTCTTTCTACACAATGTTCGTATTTGATCGGTGCCCTTTTCCAATGTCGTGTTTCAAATGCTACGAAATTTCGCAGTTTTGTTTTAACTATCGATCGTGTGTGTCTTGTGAGGTCAGTTCTTGTTGTCCGCGTTGTTATAAACAGCAACAAGAGTTTTCTGTGTTACCTTCTAAAAAGAATTCCTCCCTCCCTTCTAACAAGAATTCCTCCCTCTCTCCTTCACTTGCTAAAAAAAGCCTTTTTATAACAAGTGAAGAAAATAAACGAAAGAAAATACGAACAGATGAACGATTGGTTAATCTTAACATGCTGGCAGGTGCGAAGCGGAGGGGTTAACAAATACATATATATAGTGTTATGTTGTACCTATAGGCTCTCGTTTGTTTTAGGCGAAGTGAGTTAAGGTTTTGTTAAACGCGTTATTGTGAATAAATATAATTTGAGTTATTTTTCATTCCCCTGTTGTTTTGAGTGGATGTGCAAAGATTACAAAAACAAAGCTCAGGAACGGTTGAGTGTACGATTAGGATATTTGTAAATGAAAGCAAAAGAGAAATGCTTAATATAAAAAACAAAAGAGAGTGGAAAACAATTTGACTCTGAGAAATATGTGTACCACAATATAAACGAAAAGTAAATTGACCAAGAACTGAGATGCGCGCGCAGCCCCACTACTTATTTGGTTCAACAAAGAGAAAGAGGTGAGTTAATTGGTGTTACTTAAAGAGGTGAAGGGTAATATGAATAATCAGCCTTATTACGGTTGTCGAAGACGTAGTCGAATGTCGATTTTTTTGGAAAACGGTACTACGGTTGTCGAAAATGTACAATCTGTTACAATTTTCGTAACACGGAAGACGAAAACGACTGTCAATGTTGGCTAAAACAGTCGATCAATTTTTTCCATACGACTAGAGACGTCGCCGCATTCAATTGACAACAATTGTTAGCCGTTGGTTTCATCCGCTAACACGCCGTTAACTAATTTTAAATTTAACACATTTTTTTGACATTTTATATTCGACAATAAATAAATATAACAAAATTGTATAAAATAAATTATTTATCTATTTTTAACATTGGGTAAATTTGCGGTATTTTACCAAGAAAACTTTTATCTTATGTCGACCGCTGATATAAAGTTTATGTCGCCGTCACTTGTTTTGTGTCAGTTGTCGCCGTAAAAATGAACAATCAGTCGTCGTTTTCTGAATATATTCACATTTGTTTACAAAGATGAGCTGCAAAATGTAAGTATTTGTGTTTTGTGAGAAAATTCATTTAATTAATTATTTATTTATTCCAGGAATAAAATAACCACGCAACAACAGTTTGCAAAAATGATGGAATTGTTGGAGGCAAATCCAAATCTTGCGCGTGCGTACCACAGCGGCCTACATAAAGTAAATACCAAGGAGGAATGGGCGAAAATTGCCATTGAATTAAATTCCATTGGGCCTCCCATGCGCCAAGGTACGGAATGGATGAAGGTGTGGGCAGACTTCAAATGTAATTTGAAAAAGAAGCTGCTGCACAACAAGGCAGAATGCCGTGCAACGGGAGGAGGGCCACACAAACAATTTGTGCTGACGACAGTGGAGGAAGCTGCCTCAAGTTTGCTGCAGCTAGACTCCATAGTAAATTCGGATGGAGAAATTGGAGTCTCAAATACTCCACTTAAGTCCAGCTATTGCCCTATGGACACCACAAAGGAAAATGAGAGTAGTGAGTATATCTCGACACCGCGAATTCGGAAAAAAGTGGAAACAAAGGCTGACAAGACAGAGAAGACTGCGCTGCTGGAAAACCAGCTAAAAGTCCAAACCGAGCTATACTCTCAAGTGAAGGACTCTCTACAAAATGTGGAGAGATACAATAGAAAAATCTTCAAAATTAAAGAAGAAGAGCTTAAAATTTACAAAGCTGCAGAAAAAAGGGAAGAAGAAAAGTTTTTATTATATAAAAAGGAGTTAAAGAGCAAAGAAGACTTCAGAAATAAATTGCTAAAAGCAAGAACGGAGGAAATCGAAATAAAAAAAAGGCGAATAGAGCTGGATGAATGGAAGAGCGGCATTCGGGAGTAATTTGCTGATCTCATTTAGTTTTTAACTTGAAAAGACTGAACTAATGTAATTTGTTTTGTGTTCCTTTTTTATTTTATTTTATAATCTAAGTGCCTGAAGTACCTTTTATTTTAAATAACTTTAATAAATATCCAAAGACTGCATAATTCTCCTTCTTATATTTAAAGCAGTGGCGTCTTCGCTAGTTTCATTGAGGTTCGACATTGCTTCATTGCTAGGAATTTCTGTGCTTTCATTGGGCTCAACTGCGGATTCAATTTTGTAATGAATACATATGTTATGCAAAGCAGCACAAACAGAAGTAATTTTTCCAGCCATTTTCGGTTTATAATGCAGTTGCCTCGCTCCTAAAATACATCGAAAACGATTTTTGAGGACACCAATTGTACGCTCCACTACATTTCTAGCTTGTGAATGTATGTAATTAAAGCGGCTTTCTGCAGTTCCGTCTTCCGCTGACCTGAATGGAGTTATCAAGTAGGGTTCAAGAGGGTAGCCTGCATCTCCTACAAAATATGACAAATTTATGTTGGTTTTCACTATAAAAACAAAATGTTTAATACCAAGCAGCCATGTATTAGTTTCGCCATTTAAATAGTTGGTCTTTAGAAACTCTTTTAAGTCGCTTGTATTCCACACCAATGAATCGTGAACTGAGCCGGGATGATTGGGGGATATATATCTGATTCTAAGTTTATGGTCGCAAACCTGTAATGAAATCTTTGAAATAGACTACGACTCTTATTTAAAATAGGATTTTGGTTTACCACGGTAGCATTTAAACTATAAAATCCTTTTCGATTATAATATTTAAATCTTTCACCAACTCCTGGAGCCAAAATTTTGATATGCGTTCCATCTATGCATCCAATAATGCCGGGAAATTTAAACTTTTTATAAAAATAATCCTTTATTTCAAACTTTTCCACTTCCGTCATTCTAACCGATATCCATTTTGGACAAATTTCACTGTGCATTGCATCAATGCATTCTGTAAAAATTTTGCTTACAGAAGACTGTGAAAGCCCAACATTATAGTCGTTGCCAGCTCCTTTTTGGTAACTGCCTTCAGCAAGTATGCGCAATGTTACCGCCAACTTCAATTCTTTGGGAACAGCAGACGACTTTATTGGGTCTTGCAATTTACCCGATATGCTTTCCAAGACGTATTTAAAAGCATCTTTATTCAATCTAAAAAGGCCAATGAAACTTAAGTGCAGATAGGGATTATAAATTTTAACTCATTTCTCAATTTCAAAACTTACTTTGAATTGGGCATTGCAAATATGTCCGAATTCTGTCTTATTTCCTTACGCAAAGCACTCATATCACATTCTGTATATGCCTCGTCGTCTTCATCCGAAGAAAAAAAATGTCCCAAACTTAACATATTTGTTTTATTATATTTATTTTATTTTATATTGAGAAAATTTCAATGTTGCCTTTGGCGGACAATTATGTAAAAAGTAAACATTGTTTTGACAGTATAGCACATCTTTTACTTTTCAATCTATTACAAAATAACAAGAGTCGAAAAAGTTACATAATACCAAAAATAATCGAAATCGACAACGACTTCGACTGCTCTCGATTTTCGTCTTCGACAACCGTAATAAGGCTGAATGTTTGACGGGAGAACTTCCAACCCCTTCAAAAAAGAAAATAATTGCTTAGAATATTTGTATGGTATTGAACAGAGATGGAAAATACAAAGTTTCTAATAGTATTAAAAAGGTACTTTTTGGTCCAGAAGACTTGTCCAAGTCGCTTCGGAATGATTAGCATATTTAGAGACTGCGGAATAAAACTTAACAGAAGTTCGCTTGTTATATAAAAATTCTCTATGCATACTACAGAAAATCGCAGATGGTAACTCCTTGGAGGATCGATATTTCCATAGGTAGTCTACGCGGGTTATAGGACAGCTATATATATATATAGAGTTTAAGACCAATTTGCATAAAATTTGCTTGGCGGTTTCAAAACATATACGTAAATAGGCCTTACAAGATGTCAAGATGTCAATTCAGCAGGTTGGTTTTTATGGGAGCTATACCAAGTTATAAATCGATTTGGACCATACTTGCCTGGCTTGAAGTCAGAGATAAACAATAACTGCACTGCTGAATCGAATAAAAAACAAAGCTAAGGAATGGTTGAATGAACGATTAGGATAACTGTAAATGAAAGCAAAAGAGAAATGCTTAATGCAAAAAAAAAGAGAACGGAAAACAATTTGACTCTGAGAAATATGTGTACCACAGAAAAAAAGAAAAGTGAACTCTTGAATAGGCTGAATTGGACTATATTTGGATGTAGCTGCCATATATTCCGATATGGCGATTTAGGCCCTTGAGCCCGCAAAACTCGCATTTTTTGTCCGCTTTCGCTGAAATTTGAAACGTGAAGTTGTACGGGTGCCCCGTTATTCAAACCGAATATGGGCCATATCGGAGCATATTTACAAATCGTCCCTTAACTGCCAAAAAGATGTAAGTGCCAAAATCAAAACTTTACAGGAGGTTTTTATAAACTAATTCAAAGCATATCATAGATTACAATATGATTTTTACATATGTATCACTTATTTGGCTGATGCATATAGTGGTAAAAAAATTTCGTGCTTTAAATAAAGCTAAGGGTAACTTTGGCATTTACGTTTTAAGTAATTTAGAGGGAAGTGCAATTAATACCATTTTAATAATTTTAATACCATACCATTCCGATGTTAATGCAATTTGGAGCAGAGTCATAATCGACACCTACACATTTATGCCGACTTTCGCCCATATCCGACCATATTTGAATATATGTAGCTGTCGTATAGATCGATCATAAAAGCCGCATTTATTATCCACTGTTCCGATTTTGGAACAGTGAATTGTATAAAGCTTAGTGACATCCGATCCAAATATGGTCCAAATCAGACCACATTTGGATATAGCTGCCATATAGACCGATCTCCCCTATATATGGTCTTGGGCATATAATGGGCGCATTTGTTATCCGATTTCGCTGAAATTAAGAACAAAGATTTGTGTTAGGGTCCTCAACACACTTTCTGAATATAATCCAAATTCGTTTTTTTTTTTTTAAATAGCTGCCGTATAGACCGATCTGCGATTAAAAGTAGCATGAGTGGGCCCAAATTGTACTTAACATCCGATATCAACGAAATTTGAAGTGGTGAGTTGTTTTTGACAATGTTCCGATATAGTGTAGATCGGAACGTAGTATAATATGGACGTATAACTGTATAAAGATTTCTCGAATAAAATTCTAGCGTTATAAATATCGCGTTTTTTATCGAATTTAAATCTGGCCGATCTTTACGTATTTTTACTTACATACAATCGGGGATTTGGGGCGGACTAAAGTGGCCGAAACTGGGCCGCTCCGCTACCTTAGTCCCAAATATATCAAATCCGTTATATTCTCCTAAAGCCGCGTAATTAAAACCTATATTTTCCAATCAACCCATAATTCCGTCTCGGGTAGCTTCTTTGGGGGTGCCCAAATTCGAAAATGACCTTCGAACTTTATTTCAAAACGCGTTTTATTTGCGGCCCATATGGTCCCGGATGACCCATATGGGTTTGACCACTGTACTTCAATGACTTTAAATTTGAGTCCATTATTGTCCCAGTCGACCAATATATCAATTTGGCGGTTTGATCGAGGGTTGGGCGCCCCTCAGTTACTTTACCCTACTTTTAAACAACCGATTCGTACTCCACTTCCAAATATAAAACGTTTCAAATAATAACTTACATATTTTTTGCAATTATTGCTTAATTTGTTTGAGGTACTAGTGTCCGGCGAAAATAATGTAAGTGCCCTTCGCTGTCACGGAATTTATCTAACAAAACTAAAATGGCACTTACATAAAAATTGTTTTTTTTTTTTTGTAAAATCATGACGGCTTGGATTATCGACACAAAATTTTAACAGAAGGTGTAAACAGTCGTATGTTGCCGATTCCTATTAAAAACTGAAATCCGAAAATTTGGCACTTTTATCTTTTTGGCGGTAAGGGGGTGAAATAGCTGCCATGTAGACCGATATGCCGGTTAAGGGTCTTACGCCAATAAAAGCCGCAATTATCATCCGACACGACATTAGACTCAAATATGTTTTAGGTCGGTATATATTCAGATATAACTGCCAAATAGAGCGATATAACAGGCGCATTTATTCTCCGATTATGCTGGAATTTGAAAAGGTGAGTTGATTAAAGCCTTCCAACATCAGACTCAAATATGGTTAGTTAGGTTTATATTCAGATATGGCTGTCATATTGAGTGATCTTCCTATTAGGGATCTTGAGCCCATAAAAGTTGCATTTATAACACGTTTTCGCTTAAACTTGAAACAGCGTATTCTTTAAAACCTTCCGTCATCATACCAAAATTTGGTCCATGTCAGACATACATAGGTATTGCTGTCATATGGAATGAACCACCGATTGAGGGCCCTAAGCCCATAAAAGCCGAAATTATTATCCGATTTCGCTAAAATTTGAAGTAGTGAGTTGATTAAAGTCACCCAATATCCGACTCACATATGGTTCAGATCGGGCTATATTTAGATATAACTGTCATTTAGACCGATCTACCGATTAAGGGTCTTAAGCCCATAAAAGCCGCAATTATTTCCGACTTGGGTGAAATTTGAAATACTGAGTTCATTAAAGCCTTCCAATATCTGATTCAAATATGTTTAAGTTCTGTTTTTAATCAGATATTGCTGCCATATATACTGATTTGCCGATTGAAGTTCTTAAGCCCATAAAAGCTGCATTTATTATCCAATTTAGCTAGAATTTGACATGTATTAAACCCACCGTCATCCGACCACACTCACAAAAATTAGTCTGCTGATATCAGCAAACACTGTCTGCTGATATTTAATTAAAAATTTTAAACTTTGGAATTAATCGGTTACAATTTTTTGAAGTTAACAACATTTGGAGGCCACCGTAGCGCAGAGATTAGCATGTCCGCCTATGACGCTGAACGCCTGGGTTTGAATCCTGGCGAGACCATCAGAAAAAAATTGTCAACGGTGTTTTCCCCTCCTAATGCTGGCATTTGTAAGTTTCTATGCCACGTAAAACTTATCTCCAAACAGGTGTCGCACTACGGCACGCCGTTCGGACTCGGCTATAAAAAGGAGGCCCCTTATCATTGAGCTTTAACTTGAAACGGACTGCACTCATTGATATGTGAGAAGTTTGCCCCTGTTCCTTAGTGGAATGTTCATGGACAAAATTTGCAATTACAACATTTGAGGCATTTGCTATATAATAAACAAATTTACCAATTTTAAACGTTAATATTTTGTTTAAAAGCGCTAATTGTAAAAAAATGGACAACATTTTACGTTATATGCTTGTAAAAATTTAAGATATGACAGGATATAGATATTTGAAATATTTATGACAATTTGAAAATTTTTTTATTTTTCATCGTTTGAAAACAGCGGAAAATGTTTGCTATTTTAGCAACAAATTATTGTTGTCCCATTTTCAGCAGATTTTTTGCTGTTACAGCAAAGTTTTTGGTGTTTTTAAGAACAAATTTATATGAGTGCAGCATATGGTCCAGATCCGACTATATTTAGATATAGCTGCTATATAGAACGAACTTTAAATTTAGGGTCTTAATCCCATAAGAAGTTTTTTGAAGTTGTTGCAATTGAAGATATATCAAAGAACTCTGGTGAATATGAATATTGTACATCACCTAAAATTATTATTGATTGTCTTAAAATTCTTAAACGATCTAACGATGTTTGAGTTTCTGTCCGTCTACTAGTTCTAATCACTCTTGAGTCTTTAAAAGCTAAGATATTGAGCTGATTTTTTAATTATTTCTTACCCGATTTTTGTGAAATTTCACAAGTTCATATAGGTTAGGTTAGGTTGAAGAGAGGGTGCCGATATTAATCCACCCGATGGGCATACACCTAAGCCAGTAATCGGAAAAGAAAATCCAAGTCAGGAATTCCGTGCTACTTACAAAATTCTTAATTGTTTTAGCACCACGCTCCTAAGTTAGTTCATGTCTGGTATTGTATTCCCACCTAAGTGCTTGTGTCTATTAGCCGCGAAAGCCGGGCAATGATATAGGAAATTATTCAACGTCTCATCATCTTCCCCACATGTCCTACACATGCTATCATTCGTCGCACTGATTTTGCATAAGTGAGCTTGCAGTCTTATGTGTCCTGTTATGATACCTAAAGCTACACTTACCTCCTACTTACTTCCTTTCACTAATAGCCCTCTCTTCTCAGAATCTGGATCTCCCCATAGGATTTTCGTCTTTCTACTAACCGTTTCACTGGTTCAGAGTGTTAAATGCGCGATTGTCGCCCACGCCCTTACCATGGACTGTATCGACCCGAAACGCTTCGGGTAGACCAAGTTTATTGACGGAAGTTCTCTGGCGTTCACTGCCAGTTGTCTGCTTTTTTATTACCCCTGACTCCGCTATGGCCGGCACCCAAACAAAGCGGATCATGCCATCCTACGAGAAGGCGTTAATCTCCTTCTTAATCTCATTCCAAGATTGTTCATGATCTTACCGTCTTTTTTCCTGTCCGTAAAGATGTTCACATTCGACGTCCTCGCGTTAACACCACACCGCCTCATGAATTCCGTGATCACTCGGATCTACGGCTGCAAGACCGTATTATGGTCAGGCAGTCTCAAAGAGATGTCAGTCCATGGGTTCTCAATGTAGACCCACCCTGTCCTATAGCTTTGATCCATTTGTGTAGCATGATCTTCCCGTAGTGCGCCATGCCTTTAGTCTTAACCAGACTTGTCACGGAGACTTGATCAATGCCAACCACAAGGAGGGTTTCTTCCTCCTTCTCGTCCTTGCGCTTTCCCTCTGCTTTCTCTGCGACCAAATATTGGTTTTGCTTGCCCAAGAATCCCAACATACTTTCCGTCGCGAATTTGCTGCCTCATCCCTTGATGAAGTCCGTCGCTTTTGTGCGCTGGAGGATGTTCATATTTCTCACCATGTCGAGCTTTGCGTCCTCCCAGGGAGTGTGGATACTTCCGACGAGCCTTTTGCCTACTAGGTCTTCTGGTGAGCTTAGCAAAGCCTTCGTTCACTTCTGCCGTCATCCCGCTGTCCTCTCCTCTCGATTCGGCTGCGATGACTGTTTCATTTACACTGTCGCTGTCTGAATTCGACTCGGAAACACCACCTTTATGTAAATCTGAGGGCGAGCTGCGCATACCTCTGGATCATCCTTCTCTCCCTCATTCGTTAGTCTCACGACTGGTTGTACGCTTGAAGCACTACTCTCGACTACAGGTGCCAAGGCACCCACACCTGTAGGAGAGGCAAACAACATGCTACGGCCTGATGTCACCACCGTGTGAAATTTCCAGTATTCCAGAAAATTCTAAAACAAGTAAAATCGTGCTAAGTTCTAATCTTATATACCCTCCACCATGGATCGCATATGGCAAGTTCTTTGCCCGATATCTCTTTATAGGCAAACATAGGATAATAAATATGAATTGCTATCCTATTGGAGCTATATCAGATGCTGGACCCATTCGAACCATATACGGTTTGGATGTCGGATACCATAGTAGAAGTCATTATGACAAATTTCGCTTCTATAGGCTCAATAACTAAAATCGGGAGATCGGTGTATATGGGACCTATATAAGGTTATTAATTGATTCAGACCATATTTAGCACGTATGCTGAAGCTCATAAGAGAAGTTACTGAGCAAAGTTTCAGCCAAATTTGATACAAATTGCGCCCTCTAGAGGCTCAAGAAGTCAAGATCCGAGATCGGTTTATATGGCAGCTATATCAGGTTATGAACAAAACAAAACATTATCGCGGCTTTATCATGGTATAAACCGATTGAGTCAATACGCGGCGCAATTATTGGAAGTAACAACAATACATCTCATACAAAGATTCAGCAAAAACGAATAGGCATTGCGCCCTCTAGAGGCTCAAGAAATCATGATATGAGTTCGGTTTATATACAGCTATACCAAAACATAGACTGATTTAGCCTCAACTTACCTACACTAATAAGAAGTGTTTATGCAAAATTTCAAGCACCTGGCTTTACTCCTTCGATCGGGGAGATCGCTTATATGGGACCTCTATTAGGTTATACATCGATTCAAACCATTTTTAGCACGTATGTTTAAGCTCGTAAAAGAAGTAACTGTGCAAAGTTTTAGCCAAATTTAATACAAATTGCGCCCTCTAGAGGCTCAAGAATTCAAAATCCAAGATTGGTTTATATGGCAGCTATATAAGATTATGAGCCGATTACGACCATACTTGGCACAACTATTAGAAGTCATAACACTAGAGGCTCAAGAAGTCAAGATCTGGGATCAGTTTATATGGCGGCTATATCAGGTTATAAACCGATTGATCCAATACTCGGCACAATTATTGGAAGTCACAACAATACCTCTTATACAAACTTTCAGCAAAAACGGATAGGAATTGCGCCCTCTAGAGGCTCAAGAAATCATGATATGAGTTCGGTTTATATGCAGCTATACCAAAACATGGATTGACTTAGCCCATTAAAAATCTCAACTTACCTGCACTTATAAGAAGTGTTTATGCAAAATGTCAAGCAACTGGCTTTACTCCTTCGAAAGTGCTTTCGACAGACAGACGGACATGGCTAAATCGACTTAAAACGTCATGACGATTAAGAATATGCATATTTTATGGGGTCTTAGACGCATATTTCTAGGTGTTAGAAACGAAATGATGAAATCAGTATACACCCCTTCCTATGGTGGAGGGTATAAAAAGGAACAAAGTTAGTGGTCTGTGTAGTTGAAAAAGTTAACATTTTAAATCACATTTTATATGGATATAAAATTTATTAAGATTCAATTAAAAAAAAGTATTGTATCAATTAAATTTTTAATTGAAGATTGGCTTAATTAGTTAAGAAAATGATAATGATAATTCAATTAAAAAATGATAAATTCAATTATTTTTTAATTGAAAACACTTTTATTTTCAATTAAATTTTTAATTGAAAAATTTTTTTATATATTTTTTCTGTGTATGTTTACAAATACATATAAATTTTCCGGTATATTGCTTAAAAGTTGAAGAGAGTTATTAAGAAAACGATAAAAAAACCAAAGAAAAATTTAAACATTTTAAAATTAATCCATTCTTTCTTCCTAACATAAGGCATAATTTTTTAAATCTCGTAAAGCTCTTTCCTCAGAGTCCTAAATCATGCAAACCGGTTTACTAAATCAAAAGTTGTAGCTCCTTGAGGGTTGGAGAAGTGCAAAGTACTCACCTTTGACACCCTGTAGTAGAGTTATTGACCAACAACGCTACTTTCCTAAAAGCCAATATCCTCTTCTAAAGGGTGATTTTTTTGAGGTTAGGATTTTCATGCATTAGTATTTGACAGATCACGTGGGATTTCAGACATGGTGTCAAATAGAAAGATGCTCAGTATGCTTTGACATTTCATCATGAATAGACTTACTAACGAGCAACGCTTGCAAATCATTGAATTTTATTACCAAAATCAGTGTTCGGTTCGAAATGTGTTCAAATTTTGACAAATTTTGTTCAGCGATGAGGCTCATTTCTGGTTGAATGGCTACGTAAATAAGCAAAATTGCCGCATTTGGAGTGAAGAGCAACCAGAAGCCGTTCAAGAACTGCCCATGCATCCCGAAAAATGCACTGTTTGGTGTGGTTTGTACGCTGGTGGAATCATTGGACCGTATTTTTTCAAAGATGCTGTTGGACGCAACGTTACGGTGAATGAACACATTTCGAACCGAACACTGATTTTGGTAATAAAATTCAATGATTTGCAAGCGTTGCTCGTTAGTAAGTCTATTCATGATGAAATGTCAAAGCATACTGAGCATCTTTCTCTTTGACACCATGTCTGAAATCCCACGTGATCTGTCAAATACTAATGCATGAAAATCCTAACCACAAAAAAATCACCCTTTACAAATGTCTGGAGCATTTTTTACCACTCAGATCAACAGGTAGAAAGTTGTGGACTTATTTCCAATTTTTTCGCCTTTGGCCCACTGTGTAGCGTCGTATATTAATATGATGAAATATTCACCACGGCGGCCTGCATGAATATTGCTCGCAATAATGGAGTGTGTAAAGTAAATGGTTCTTCTTCATCAAAAGATGATTTTTTTTTTTCATATTGAAATTTTAAACTCATTTCCTATAACCCTTTGATGAAAAATAAGACTACCTTGCATTTACGCTACTGTGTAACGTAAAAACTGTTAATTTGTTAAATATAAAATAAAATAATAGTGAGTGTCGCTGATGGTGGTAATCTCGTTGATGAAGATGACGCATTCGTTCGTTCCTTTATGGTTTAAAAATCGGTAGAAAGGCAGTCGTAAAAAACAAATGCACATAAATACATGTATCTGCATACTGTGTACCCCATCCACCCACCATTTTTTGTATCCTTTTTTGGATGGCAACATATGCCATGGCATACCAAAGGCTGTTCTGCCTATCTGACGTATTTAATAGAGAGATCTTGGCAGTTGCATTTAATGTATCATTTTGATTTGCAATGGATTTGTTGGCAGTGCAACAAAGAGTTATGCCCGACACGGTGTGACACATTGAAAACAATTAAAATAAAATATTGGTATTATACCGTGTGATATGTGGATAACTAATTGCTTTCTGCGATGATGTTGATGATGATTTTGGTTATAGTCACAGCACTCCACTCCACACATAGCTATGCAACATCTGTATGCAACTTCATACCCCCCTGAACAAGTGCCAGTAGTGGAAATTAATGAATTGGAGGGGCAAAAAGAATACAAAACACCAAACCAGCGTATGAACGGATGAATTGATATGCGGACACATTAGTGCAAATCTGTATTTAATGTAGATGAAGATAATAAAAGGAACGAATTGATTAATGTTGCCAGCATTAAATGAAATTACTATTCGGGTTATTATAATTTATCACAAAAATAATTATTGTTTTGTGGTATAGCTTTGGAGCTTTAAATATTTTCATATTGAAACTGTAAATGATGGGAAAGTTCTGCTGCTTTCAAACTGCAAATTTTTGAACTTTCCATTAAGAAATAACTGCAAGATTTCTCTCATGGCAATGAGTAGTGTCGGTTACAGCAAATGAAAAGATATTTCATTATTATTAGACACACATTAGGCTCATCTTATGTAGGTTACATTATGATTTCGATACCCTCATCAACATATAAATCTTCAACAACAATTTGACATAATCCCAAACTGTTGGTTAAAACCATAGGATTTCACACTTGCACAGAGCCCCTAAGCATTTAACCATTGTCCAAACTATTTCATGGAAAATTTATTGAAATCTATTTAGGCTTGAAAGCCACATTTAACGACAATATTGTCGGTGTCAATACAGAGGCGAAATATCTCGCTTCCTGCAGCTCTAATTCGTTCGCTCGTTTATTGCAGTGAAAATCCATAATGAAATATGAATTGGTTTGGTGGTGGACTCAAGAATCTGCTGGTGATGGTGTTGGTTTTGGATGTCTGCACAGTCGGGAGACGACGTTTATTCTCACATCTGAGGTAATAAATCAATTGGCGACTGCTGCTGCAGTGTCTTGTGTAAACGCTAATATGTCTGTCTGTCCGTCGGTCGGTATGGAAAATTTAAATATCGCAGCACCTCACTTCTATGTGATATGTTCACGGGTGAGAAAGACATGCATCAATATCAGCCAAAAGTCCTCACATACCGACAAATCACTAAATTGATTACATTGAAGTGGTTCGATAGATGCTAATGGGAACTTTTAATGAAAAAACAAGTAAAAAGGCTTTAAGTTCAGCCTGGCCGAACTTTGGATACCCACCACCTCGGGTATATATGTAAACCACCTTTCATCAAAATCCGGTGAAAATTGCATACCTTTTGTCCCACAACAGTTATATCGTAATATGTTCCGATTTGGACCAAATACTAATAAGTACAGTAGCTTTGTCTAAAAATAAACCGATCTGAACCATATACGACACGGATTTCGAAAAGCCTAACATAAGTCACTGTGTCAAATTTCAGTGAAATTGCCTTTTATGGGGCCAAGACTTTAAATTGAGATATCGGCCCATATGGCAGCTATATTCCAATCTGGACCGATCTGGGCCAAATTGCAGAAGTATGTCGAAGGGCTTAACACGACCCACTGTCTCAAATTTCAGCGACATCGGACAATAAATGGCCTTTTATGGCCCCAAAACCTAAAACCGAGAGATCGGTCTATATGGCAGCTATATCCAAATCTGGACCGATCTGGGCCAAATTAAAGAAGGATATCGAAGGGCCTAACATAACTCACTGTCCCAAATTTCAGCAAAATCGGATAATAAATGTTGCTTTTATGGTCCTAAGACCCTAAATCGGCGTATCGGTCTATATGGGGGCTATATCAAGATATAGTCCGATATAGCCCATCTTCGAACTTAACCTGCTTATGGACAAAAAATGAATCTGTGCAAAGTTTCAGCTCAATATCTCTATTTTTAAAGACTGTAGCGTGATTTCAACAGACAGACGGACAGGCGGACAGTCATGTCTAGATCGTCTTAGATTTTTACGCTGATCAAGAATATATATACTTTATAGGGTCGGAAATGGATATTTCGATGTGTTGCAAACGGAATGACAAAATGAATATACCCCCATCATTCGGTGGTGGGTATAAAAAGTAAATAAACGGACGTTTAAATCGGCTTATGGATCGATTCGGTCCACACTTGGCTTGGAGGTTGGTGACCATTGTAGATGCCGTTGTGCAAAATCTGAACCAAATATGATAAATATTACGGCCTATAGCGGCTTAAGAAGTAAAATTGGGAAATCGGTTTAAATGGGAGCTATATCTAAATATGGACCGATATGGCCCATTTACAATCCCAACCGACCTACACTATTAGCAAGTACTTTAGCAAAATTCAAGCACCTAGCAATACTCCTTCAAAAGTTTGCGTGCTTTCTACAGACAGACGGATATAGCTAGATCGACCTAAATTGGCATGGCGATCAAGAATATACGAGGGTTCCCTTTTTTATTTTGGGATTAGAGAACACAAAAACAAATATTAATCATCGGAAATCGCTTTAGTGTTTTTCAAAATATTGTCCATTAGGATCCATACACTTTTACATGCGTTTGGACCAATTGTCGAAGAACTTTTGAGGTATCTAAAAACTATGCATTCTGAACGCATCAACCGCTTTTTCAGGTGTCGAAAAACGTTGACCTCTAATTTCTTTTTTACAAGACTATATGGCGGATGTCTCATCAAGTCGATGTATTGAGTGCTCAAAAATGCAGTTACTTCGTATTTTTGGAGCATTTCTTTCGACCAATTGACACCAGCCTTTTTTTGAGCTATTGACAAATTGTGTGGAATCCAACGCGGGCAAATTTTTGAGATTGCAACAAATGTTCATGCAATATTGAATATATGCTGGTCCCCGTAATGCCTAAGTTTGTCCAAATCTCACGATAGGTCACATGACGATCTTGCAATATCAGTTGGCGCCCAGCATCAAGGGATTTTCGAACAACAACTGATTTTGGAGGAACTTTACGAAATTAGTCTTGGAGTGAATTACGACCTCGGTTGAATTCACCATACCATCGATAAACACTGGTCCTTGATGGGGCTTTATTGCCAAAAATTGAAATAAGTGAATGGATGCACTGTGGTTGAGTTAATCCAAGTCGAAAGTTGTAAAAAATAATAGCAGGAAAATGTTCATGATTTAAGATGAGTCTTTTAAGTTACTGTAAACAACACAAACAGCGCTCGTATGTCAAAACGTTCTGATTACGTATAACCTCAAAAATATCAAACTTTACGATAGAGCTGTCAGTTGGCAGATTGCAACACGACGGTTGTCCAATCCCGAAATATAAAAGGCAACCCTCGTACATACATACTTTATGGGGCCTTAGACCAATATTTCAATATATTACAAACTGAATGTCGATGTTGGTATATTTCCATCCTATGGAGGAGGTTATAACATATGACGATACACAGCTTCAACAACGCATTAAAATGATGAAAATACTACAAAAATGGTGAAAACTTACAGTCACAGTTCGCATCCAAAACGAAAAATCATGTTGACTGATGTGTCCCATTGCCACTATGGTGTCTACGTCAACAAGCATGATTGTCACATCTGGGGCTCGGAAATCCCAAAAGTTTTTCTTAGGTGACTGTTAGCTTTGGTTTAGGGTCCGACAAGGTTATTACACCTTACTTTTTCGAAAATGAGGTTAGATCAACAGCTGCGGTGAATGAATTGCACTATCGAGAGATGATTCATGATTATTTCGGAGTTAAATGGTATTGATCTGGTGGTCCCCACATTTTTTCAAAATCAAAAAATGACAAAATTATGCTGTTACAGTGATAAAAAAAAACCCTGTATTTTTATGCCCACCACCATTCCGTTTATAATACCACGAAGTATTCGTCTAAGACCCGTTAAGTATGTATATTCTTGATCGTCTCGCCGTTCTGAATCGAAATCACGATTGAGGTCAAACGCGTAACGCTAACCGCTTAAAATTTTGCACAGATACCTAGAATCGATGTGGATCGTTGGGGATTGCAAATGGGCCATTTTGGTTCAGATCTAGATATAGCACCTATTTAAACCGATCTTCCAATTTGACTTCTTGAACCCTTACAAGCCACAATATTTGTCCGATTTGGCTGAAATTTTGCATGTAGTGTTCTGTTCTGGAGGCCACCGTAGCGCAGAGGTTAGCATGTTCGCCTATGACTCTGAACGCCTAGGTTCGAATCCTGGCGAGAGCATCAAAAAAAAAAATTCTGCGGTGGTTTTCCCCTTCTAATGCTGGCATCATTTCTGAGGTACTATACCATGTAAAACATCTCTCCAAAGAGGTGTGGCACTGCGGCACGCTGTTCGGACTCGGCTATAAAAAGGAGCCCCCTTATCATTGAGCTTAAACTTGAATCTTGTTCTGTTACGACTTCCAACAACTATGCCAAGTACGGTCCAAATCAGTCTATAACCTGATATAGCCAGTCTATAACCTGATTAACCGGTCTCTCCATTATCCTTCTTCGGTTCTTAAAAGCTTTCATTTTTGGTGGTTTGACAGTAGATTTGTATGAAATTTGGCACAGTGTGTCCCTGTCAAATGTGGTCCAGATTGGACGTAATGTAATGTATACCCACCACCGAAGGATAGGAGTATATTAATTTTGTCACTTCCTTTGCAACACATCGAAATATCCATTTCCGACCTCATAAAGTATATGTATTCTTGATCGCTGTAACAATTTAAGACGTTCTAGTAATGTCCGTCTGTTGATATCACGCTATAGTCTTAAAAAAAGGATATTGAACTGAAACTTTGCACAGATTCTCTTTTTTGTCCATAGGCAGGTTTCGTTCAAAGATGGGCTATAGCTATACCCATATAGACCGATCTGCTGTTTGGATTTTTGTTGTGCAGTGACTCATAGTAAAATATGATCATTTTTTGTTTTTGACTTCAACTACCTAAAATAAAGTATTTTTAGGGCGTTTAGGTTAAAATTAAGCTTTACCTGCATTCAGAAACCTATAGGGAAATTTTGTGTCGTACCCATTTTACCCATTTCCCTATAGGTTTCTGAATGCAGGAAAAGCTTAATTTTAACCTAAACGCCCTAAAAATACTTTATTTTAGGTAGTTGAAGTCCAAAACAAAAAAATGATCACCATTTTAAAAAAAATTTTAGATAATTTTTTAAAATTGAAAATCAAATTTCGATGAATTTTTTAAAGAAAATTTTACACAATTTTTTATAGAAGTCTAGTTTTGACAAAATTTTCCATAAAAGCAAATTTAAAAACAATTTTCTATAAAAATCAAATTACATAAAAATTTTCTTTCAGCAAAAATTACATAAAAATAAAAATTTTCGAAAAAACTCCTCAAAATTTTTTGCGAACATGAGCTTTATCATTGCCTTGATAGAGAATTTTAATTAAAATTCAAATTTTCACAACATGTTTTATAAACCAATAAATTTGAACATTTGTTTATAACAATATCATCATACATGATTAAAAAGGATATCATCCATTCCGATTTCGGTCTCGCTTCACCCTAATATGCCTCACATATTTGTGTGAATAAATCGTTGTTCTTCATCACTTTAAGCGGTCTTGACTCATTGAGATTGTGAAAGTGGAGTGAAGTCACTTCAGGAGTGCATAATGGTTAAATGGCGCTAACAACTCATGACGTTGTTGGCTGCTGCCACATATCGACAAACCTCTAAATGGGAACATGTTCAATGACAGCCCGCATTTGAAAGGCTCAACAGCATCAGCCAACATCATTTGTTTATTTCGATTTACAAGTAAAGTTATCGGTAACACCAATTAATTATTTCCCCCTTCCTTTGAGTGTTGTGTGGGAAAACTTTTTCAGATAATGAAAAATTTGTTCAAAAATAAAAAGCCACAAGTTATTTTAGAGTGTGTGATAAAATGGGACTTGCTATACTTAAATCATGCATTAGTCAATGCTAAGTGACATACTGTTAACCTATTAAGCGCTCTTCGCCTCACTGCCTGGCTGTAGTTCTGAAATGTCCTATTTATGCTTTTTGGGTTATGCATATTGATGGGTCTTGGGGATTAAGAGTTAGTCTAATATATGTGAACTCATAAATTGGACCTGCATTAATTAGAATTTTATCGGCTAGGCAGGAAAAGGAAAATTTTTCTTGCTAATGGGTTGCTGTTTGTTCGTTCATTATTATCAATGAAATAGTTGGTGTCTAGTAGGTGGTGTCTACAGAAAATTCTTTAAAATTTTTAATTTAATGAAACTTTCCATATATTCGCGTGGATTACCTGGTCTATAATTTACACCGTTTTTTTTTTATTTAGTTGCCATTAGTTTACATCGAATATGTGAAATCTTTTAACTAGTAAGTTTCATTAGAATATCAACGACGGCAAGTTTTTTTGAGCAACATCTCCTCATACAAACTCTACTATATCTCTACTACATATAAGAACATATGGTGTGATGTGAACTGAACGGTCAGATAGAGGGATATGATAAACGATGCTGTTGAGAATGATTATCTAAGCGAAAATCGAAACGCGTCTACCAGCGGTTTGGTACATGTGTCCGGATTTCTCTGAAAAACTGGCAAATTCTTTTCTTCAAACTTAATTTACTTTTAACTATTGCAGAAAATATATTCCTTTAACCGTACGAAAAGTAGATGCCCAAGCGCCTCGATCTTCTGAGCTTCTTCTCCAATTTCTAACACCCAGTTTCGAGATGTCGCTCTCCACTTAGTCGCTGAATCGGGGTTTTGATCTTCCCCTTTTTCGTTTTCTTTTATAGTCGGCTTCAAAATACTTATTTGCTGGAGCTTCTTCATCCATTCTGGTATGACCTAGCTAACGCAAACATTGTATGTTGATGATTTCAACCGTGCGATCGCCGTCATACAGCTCATACAGGTCGTGCTTCATACGACGGCTATATTGTCCATTAACGTTAATTGACAATATAGGACTGTTCCATATATTTTACTAAGGATTTTTCTCACAAACTGTGCGATATTTTCAGCCAAATCGGATAAGAAATTTCTTTTGTATACATTTTAAAAGAATCCATAGTGGTGCGTACCCAAGATTCGGCCCAGCCGAACTTAGCACGCTCTTGATTGTTTATTATAACTCTACTATATCCATATTGGGTCGATCTGAACATATTTAGTTCAGGTACCAAAAAGCCTTATAGAAGATATGACTAGACGGTTGTTGTATCCAAATTAAGTTTTATGTGGCCCATAATCGGTTCCGAATGGGGGTGGCCAAATACAAATCACAGTTCCAAATTTACAGAGAACGCAGGGCGATCAGCTTCAAAGCTGCTACTCTTCAATAGGTTTCACTGAATTCCATCGGGATCATCTTTGCAAATTTTTCGTATGCTTCCATAAACGTTGAAGAATTATGGCAATTGATAGACTATTTACTTAAATTTTGGTTGCCATTTTCATTAACAAACCAGTAAGGAAAGGCAAAAGTCGGGCGGTGTCGAATTTATAATACCCTACACCTACCCTATAGGTACGCTTATCAATGGGTCTACCCCTCTTCCTTCTGGCTGCTGCAAACAAATGTACTTAGCTATAATACCCTGTACCACAGTAGTGGTGTAGGGTATTAAAAGATTTTATTGAATTTTTGGTTTTAGTTATTTCAATATGTCTCAAAAGTTTCTAGCTGGTGTGTTTAAAATGTGTATATAGGAATACAAGACTGGGACCGAATTACCGCATACGTGATCGAATGCGTTTTCGTACCGAATGAAAATTCATCTCTTGTTTAATCGATTTTATATCACACTGGCTGACCCGGGCCCGCTACGAGGAGCCATCTTTTACTTTAAATGGAACAAAAGTTTCCTTGGAATATTTATTTTCGACAATTAAAGAGCTTTTAGTGAAATACCATGCTACGAAAATAGTATATCGCTTGACTAACAGTTTAACAATATATGTGCCTTTATCTGAATCCCATATGATCTTTATTGGTCTACGAATTTAAGTTTGGATGTAAGGTGTACCCCATTCTTAAAATACTTCATTTCAGTCCGATATTCTCATGATGTCTGATTTAGGGGTGTTTTCGGGGGAGAGGTGGTCCCCCAGATACTTGGCCCTGAAACAATATCATCATCGTGCTCTTCTCTTACATACCATTTATTTAAACCCCATATTGCCATTGGCTTAAGAGGAGTTGACAGGATGAGGCGTCCCCCAAACACATGCCTCCAAAATAGGTTATCAAATTCGTTTTCATATCTCAAATACTTTTCATTTAAGCCACATATTGGCATGGTCGAAAAAATTTTTCCCTTTGGGGGTGTTTTGGGAAAGGGGTGATGCCCTAAATATTTACATGGTCCTACATTTGGATATCAAATTCGTATTCTATTCTAACTTTATTTGAGACCCATATTGCGATGGTCACTAAAAAATTGCTGTTTGTGGGGTATTTTGGGAAAGGGGTAGACCTCCAGAAAATTTATTCCGAAAATGGGTATCAATTCTTACTCTACCCCCCATTTCATTTATGTCCCACATTGTCATGGTCGGTAAATATGCCCGATTTAGGGGTGTTTAAAATATATCAGCAACGTACTCTATTCTCATTTTTTAAATATCATTTATTTGAAGCCCATATTGCCATTGCCCTTAAAATTGGATATCAAATTCGTTTTCTAATCTCATTTAAACTCCTTATTGCAACAGTTAGCAAATATGTCCGGTTTGGGATATTGGCCCTAAAAACTATGAATATTTAGTTCCACTCTCTTTAAGACCCAAATTGCCTTGGTGAGAAAATTTGTCCTATTTGGGTTTTGTTACGGCGGTGGAACGTCAGCTAGACAGTTGGCACCTAATGTTGATATCAAATACGTGGTCTACTCCCACATAACTTTAATTTGAGCCCCATATTTCCATAGTCGGCAAACATGACCGGCTTGGGGGTGTTTTGGGGGATGGGCGGCCACTCAGTGAGTTGGCCTTGAAAATATGCATCGGATTCGTGTTCTACTTTAAAAATTCTCTAATTTGAGCCTCACATTTATATTTGGGTGGTGTTGTAGAGGTGGGGTGGCCCCATAGACACTTTTCCCGAATATTGATATCAAATTCGTGCTTTACTCCCAAAGACCTTTCATTTGAGCCCAATATTGCCAAGGTCGTAAATTTGTCCGCTTTGGGGGATGTTTTTGGTGAGAGGCGGCTCCCAAACACTTGGTCCCATATTTGGATATCAGATTCGTATTCTGCATTCAAATACCTTTTATTTAAGCCCCATATTCCCATGGTCAGTAAATAAGTCCTGTTTGGGGGTGTTTTGGAAAAGGGTGGGACCCCCGTGGTCCCACATTTAGATATCAGATTCGTATTCTACTCGCAAATACCTTTTATTTGAGTCCCATATTGCCATGATCGGTAAATTTGTCCGATTTAGGGGTGTTTTGGGGCTTGGGGTGGTCCCCCTAGCACATGGTCCGACAATTGGATATCAGATACGTTTTCTTATCCTAAATACCTTTCATTTGAGTCCCATATTGTCGTGATTGGTCTAAATATATTGAAAATGATTATCGAAACGCGTCTACCAGCGGTATGGTACATGTGTCCGGATTTCTCTGAAAAACTGGCAAATTCAAAACTTAATTTACTTTTAACTATTGCAGAAAATATATTCCTTTAGCCGAACGAAGAATAGATGGCCAAGCGCTTCGATCTTCTGAGCTTCTTTCCAATTTCTAACACCCAGTTTCGAGATGTCGCTCTTCACTTAGTCGCTCCATCGGGGTTTTGATCTTCTCCTTTTTCGTTTTTTTTTATGCTCATACAGGTAGTGCTTCATACGACGCCTATATTGTCCATTAACTGATTGGTCTAAATATATGTTTGGTAGGTTTTAGGGTGGGGCAGCCCCCCTAGGTACCCCATCCGAAATTTGGATACAAAATTTTTATTTTTAGGGTACTATATGAGTGCACACAAAATTTCGCTTAAATCGCACCACCCATCTCCGAGATATGGCGTTTCTGAAAATTATGGTAAGGGGGAGGGGCCGCCCCCCTTAAAGTTTATATAAATTATGAACGATTTTAACGCTCCCTTTTTATACCCTCCACCATAGGATGGCGGAATACTAATTTCGTCTTTCTGTTTGTAACACCTCGGAATATGCGTATAAAACCCCAAAAAGTATGCATATTCTCTATCGTCATGACATTTTAAATCGATCCGTCCGTCCATCCGTCTGTCCGTCTGTCTGTCGAAAGCACGCTAACTTTCAAAGGAGTGAAGCTAGCCGCTTGAAATTTTGCACAAATACTTGTTATGGGTGTAGGTCGGTTGGGTCTTGGGTCTTGGGTCTTGACTTCTTGAGCCTCTATAGGGTGCAATTCTTGTCCTATTTGACTGAAATTTTGCACGTAGTGTTTAGGTATCACTTCCAACAACTGCGCTAAGTATGGTTCAAATCGGTCTATGTTTTGATATAGCTGCCATTTAAATCGATCTTGGGTCTTGACTTCTTGAGCCTCTATAGGGTGTAATTCTTGTCCGATTTGACTGAAATTTTGCACGTAGTGTTTTGATATCACCTTCAACAACAGTGTTAAGTATGATTGAAATCGGTTCATAATCTGGTATAGCTGTCATATAAACCGATCTTCTCATCCGATTTGGCTGAAATTCTCATCCGATTTGGCTGAAATTTTGCATGAGGTGTTTTGTAATGACTTTCAATTACTGTGCGCAAATCGGTACATAACCTGATATAACTGCCATATAAACCAATCTGGGATTTTGACTCCTTGTTAATTTTCAAATATTCTCGTTCAATAAAGCTATGCATAATTCACAATAGAGATATTTCGAACGATTTCACCGGTTCACATATACGGTTAAGATTTTAGAATTTTTAAAAACTGATTTTTATAAAAAAATTTCGTTTTATATGTTTTTCCTAAAATTTTTAAACGAGTTTTCTTAAATCGATTTTTTTTTATTATACAAGGAAAGCGTTTGATTAGTTGCCAAGAAGATCTGGTTTATCTTTATAATTTCCTAATAAATAAAGATTATTGTCTTTATTGAAATGGAATGCTTTATTAGCTTTCATAATGATATTCGCCAGAATGTGTAACCATTTCTAATTAATAACACGAAATTTAAAATATTTTAAATCTAATATATGCTTCCATAATGTGTTACCATTTGGCTAACTGACCCCCTGTAGAGTTCGATATGGACTAATTGTTAACAAAACGAGCACAAATGTGTCTCTGTCAATGGCGTTCACAAATAAAAGATGAGGCCGCTTTAAGAATTCCATTGACACTTTCCCAACGTTTCCCAAAACGAAAAAAGACAAAACCGAAAAAATTTCTCTTCAACAGCAGCTGCCTCGATATGTCACAGTCTTCTTGCTGGCTGGAATGAATGAATGCAGCAAACAGCCGCAAGTTACATTACCATGCTCGTGATCCATTTTTGTGTTCGCGTATAGTAGCGGTGACAAAGGTGAATGAAGAATACCTCCGGCTAATTAATTAATTTTTTTCCTCCTAATGATAAGTGTGGCTCATGATGCATTTTAAACAGCCATCGAAGACTTAAAGCGTTAAACTAATCTGCATAAGCCCCATTGCATTGTGGTTACAAAATCGTACAAAGCCAGAGTGCAAGATTTTAGTTGTAACCCATAAAGCATGAAGATTAGGGTGATAAAAGACAGTCTTTCTTGTACAGAATTATAAAATTTGACAACAATAGCATTGACCCTTAGAACATTTTATCTCTCTAAATTTTGGTGATTTTCATCCTTAGTATCTTATTTTGATTCTTTTGTTTGGATTTTATTTTTCAGGTTTAAGTTACAAATTATGAACAACAATGAATTGGTTTCAAGTTATATTAGAACTAACAATTTATCCATTGTTTTGTGGGTCGATGAAGCTGATAAGTTGCTTTTAAGGCACTATTTATTCTATATAAAAATAATTGGGTCTCTTCATTAAATACAATACAAGTTCAATAACCGAAGTACTGAATCTTCGGGGTTTCTAAAGAATATATTAAATATTGAATTTAAACTAATGTATGTCTAATGTCATTTGTGGCTAACAGACACCGGCAATTAGATGGGGACACAATACCAGCCATCAACCATTAGCTTAGGGGCGTGGTATGGAAAACAATTAGGAATTTTGTAAGCAGCACGGAATTCTTGACCAAGGGTTTCTTTTAGATGTTACCTTTTAGTGTTAAGAGCGCACTACAAGCCGATTTCTGGCTCAGGAGAAGGTCCATAGTGGCATCAGGCCAACCTCATTTTTTGAAAATGAGGTTGGATCAAAACTAAATAGATTGCGCTATCGAGAGTTGATTAATGTTTTTTTTGGTCGAAGTTGGATGGTATTGATCTGGACAACGTTTTCTTCCAACAAGACGGCGCTACATGCCACACAATCACAAAACCATTGCTCATTTACAGGAAAAGTTCCGGGCCATGTTATCTCTGGACGAGGTGATAACAATTGGCCACCGCGATCTTGTGATTTAACATATTGCGACTTTTTCCCTTGGTGCCGCGTAAGAGAAAAGGTTTACGCCAACAGCCCTGTGTCGATTTAAGACCTCAAAGATAGAATTCGTTAGCCTATTGAGGACATAGGGCAGCCACATTGCGATTTGGTTATGCAAAATTCCAGTAAAAGGATGTTCCTGCAATTTCCGTATTCTTCTCTTAAATACCTATCCTTCAGTCCCATCTGGTCCCTTTCGGTGTACATATCCATGTGGTGTATACCAAATTTTTATGTAAGCTTCATGTTTTACTCTCACGAAAATGATAATATAGGGTGATTTTTTTGAGGTTAGGATTTTCATGCATTAGTATTTGACAGATCACGTGGGATTTCAGACATGGTGTCAAAGAGAAAGATGCTCAGTATGCTTTGACATTTCATCATGAATAGACTTACTAACGAGCAACGCTTGCAAATCATTGAATTTTATTACCAAAATCAGTGTTCGGTTCGAAATGTGTTCAAATTTTGACAAATTTTGTTCAGCGATGACGCTCATTTCTGGTTGAATGACTACGTAAATAAGCAAAATTGCCGCATTTGGAGTGAAGAGCAACCAGAAGCCGTTCAAGAACTGCCCATGCATCCCGAAAAATGCACTGTTTGGTGTGGTTTGTACGCTGGTGGAATCATTGGACCGTATTTTTTCAAAGATGCTGTTGGACGCAACGTTACGGTGAATGAACACATTTCGAACCGAACACTGATTTTGGTAATAAAATTCAATGATTTGCAAGCGTTGCTCGTTAGTAAGTCTATTCATGATGAAATGTCAAAGCATACTGAGCATCTTTCTCTTTGACACCATGTCTGAAATCCCACGTGATCTGTCAAATACTAATGCATGAAAATCCTAACCTCAAAAAAATCACCCTATAAAACCACAGGTTTTGAAAAAAAAATGTTCAAATAAATAAATTGCATATTCAATTAAAAAAAATGATTGAAATGTCCAATTATTTTTTTAGTTTATGAAATTAAAAAATGATTTAAATTTCAATTAATTTTTTAATTGATCCAATTAAAGTAAACGGATGATATTTTTTAAAATTTCAAGTAATTTTGTAAATGATCCAATTAAAAAAATGATTACAATTTTTAAAATTTTTAATTGATCCAATTAAGAAAATGATTGAAATTTTCGAATTATTTAATTTTTTAATCGAAAATTAAATGAAATTTCAATCACGATCGTTGTTGAAAAAAAATCGGTTCAGCATACAAACAAACAAACACAAATTCTTTTTCATATCCACCACCATGGCATAGGTGGTGTATTCATTTAGTCAATCCATTTGCAACACATAAAAATATTAATTTCTGACGAAAATTCAAAGGCAATTTAACGGTGTCCTCCGTACGTCTGATGTAATCACTCTACAGCCTTCAAAAATTGGTATATTGAACTGAAATTTGGCAAATATACGACTGAAATTTGGCAAATATACGACCAACTCGGACCATATTTGGATATAGATGCCATATACGCCGATCTGCCGATTTAGGGTCTCAAACTCATAAAAGCATGCACCTTTTAACCGATATCGCTGAAATTCAAAACACTGAGTTGTTGCAAGATTTCCGACATCCGATCCAGATATGGTGCAGATCGGACTATATTTACATATAGCTGCCATATAGACTGATCTGTCGATTTAGGGTTTAAAGTTCATAAAAGCTGCACCATTTAATCGATTTCGCTCAAATTTAAGACAGTGAGTTGTCGCAAATGTCTTGATTTCCGATCCAAATATAACACAGATCGGACTATATTTAGATATAGCTGCCATATAGACCGATCTTCCAATAAAGGGTCTGAAGTCCATGAAAGCTTTATTCGTTACCAGATATCGTTGAAATTTGGAATAGTGAATTGTTTCAAGCCTCCCGACATCCGACTTAAATATGGTTCAGTTCGAATTATATTTAGATATAGCTGCATATAGACCGATCTTGCGATAAAGGGTCTGAAGCTCATAAAAGGATCTGACGCCCGATTTCGGTGAAATTTGAAATAGTGCGTAGTTTTCGGCCTTACGGCTCTTTGGATCCTTACCCCTTAGAAGTATTATAACATCGTCTGCATAGCAGACGGGTTCAAATTCCTTCTCAGTCAGCATAAAATGCCTCCTGTGGCGTGCCCTGCGCCACTTTCTCCCTCATATTAATATCATGGAACCCGCAATTTATACACCTCTTCCTTAGCATATGGTTAATCATGTGTGTGAAGATAAATTCCGAATTTAACTAGCAGAGACACAAACCGCTTTGTTAACAGAGTGCGAGAGAGAGTAACAGAAGTATTAACAGAGATCCACTGAGGGGTTAGCAGAGCTCTGTAAATACTTAACAGAACAAAAAACCAGAGAAATTAATTAAATTTCTTACTTTTTATCAATTTTTGCAAATATTTGTAAAAAAAAAGTAAAACCATAACAAAATTTGGAGTAAAATATCAATGCTTTGAATCAAAAACACCAAATTAAAAATATCTATTACCGTAGTACTGAGAAAAATGAAAAATGTATAAAAAAAATATTCTGGGCAGGATTATGACCAATGGTCCTGGAGGACATCTAAGAATTCTACAAGGTACTACCATACATCGTTGGAAAGGTCACGATAGGAGCTTTCCAAAACATGTCCTTATTCGAAAATCGAGCAGTTGGTTTTTTCAAATTCCTGTCTTTTTTTAAGAATTTCTCGAAAAAAAATCTGGACAGGATTATGGCCAACGCTCCTGGAGGACATCTAAGAATTCTACAAGGTACTACCATACATCGTTGAAAAGGTGACTATATGTGCTTTCCAAAACATGTCTTTATTTGAAAATCGAGCAGTTGGTTTTTTCAAATTCCTGTCTTTTTTAAAAAAATTCTGGAAAAAAAATCGGGACAGGATAATGGCCAATGCTTCTGGAGGACATCTAAGAATTCTACAAGGTACTACCATACATCGTTGAAAAGGTGACTATATGTGCTTTCCAAAACATGCCCTTATTCGAAAATCGAGCAGTTGGTTTTTTCAAATTCCTGTCTTTTTTAAAAAAATTCTGGAAAAAAAATCGGGACAGGATAATGGCCAATGCTCCTGGAGGACATCTAAGAATTCTACAAGGTACTACCATACATCGTTGAAAAGGTGACTATATGTGCTTTCCAAAACATACCCTTATTCGAAAATCGAGCAGTTGGTTTTTTCAAATTCCTGTCTTTTTTGAAAAAATTCTGGAAAAAAAATGTTGACAGGATTATGACCAACGCTCCTGGAGGACATTTAAGAATTCTACAAGGTACTACCATACATCGTTGGAAAGGCGACGATGTGTGCTTTCCAAAACATGCCCTTATTCGAAAATCGAGCAGTTGGTTTTTTCAAATTCCTGTCTTTTTTGAAAAAATTCTGGAAAAAAAATTTTGACAGGATTATGACCAACGCTCCTGGAGGGCATCTAAGAATTCTACAAGGTACTACCATACATCGTTGAAAAGGTGACTATATGTGCTTTCCAAAACATGTCTTTATTTGAAAATCGAGCAGTTGGTTTTTTCAAATTCCTGTCTTTTTTAAAAAAATTCTCAAAAAAATTCTGGAAAGGATTATGGCCAACGCTCCTGAAGGACATCTAAGAATTCTACAAGGTACTACCATACATCGTTGGAAAGGTGACGATGTGTGCTTTCCAAAACATACCCTTATTCGAAAATCGAGCAGTTGGTTTTTTCAAATTCCTGTCTTTTTTAAAAAAATTCTCAAAAAAATTCTGGAAAGGATTATGACCAACGCTCCTGGAGGACATCAAAGAATTCTACAAGGTACTACCATACATCGTTGGAAAGGCGACGATGTGTGCTTTCCAAAACATGCCCTTATTCGAAAATCGAGCAGTTGGTTTTTTCAAATTCCTGTCTTTTTTGAAAAAATTCTGGAAAAAAAATTTTGACAGGATTATGACCAACGCTACTGGAGGACATCTAAGAATTCTACAAGGTACTACCATACATCGTTGGAAAGGTGATGATGTGTGCTTTCCAAAACATGTCCTTATTCGAAAATCGAGCAGTTGGTTTTTTCAAATTCCTGTCTTTTTTAAAAAAATTCTGGAAAAAAAATCGGGACAGGATAATGGCCAATGCTCCTGGAGGACATCTAAGAATTCTACAAGGTACTACCATACATCGTTGAAAAGGTGACTATATGTGCTTTCCAAAACATGTCCTTATTCGAAAATCGAGCAGTTGGTTTTTTCAAATTGCTGTCTTTTTTGAAAAAATTCTGGAAAAAAAATGTTGACAGGATTATGACCAACGCTCCTGGAGGACATCTAAGAATTCTACAAGGTACTACCATACATCGTTGGAAAGGTGACGATGTGTGCTTTCCAAAACATGTCCTTATTCGAAAATCGAAAATTCTCAAAAAAATTCTGGAAAGGATTATGGCCAACGCTCCTGAAGGACATCTAAGAATTCTACAAGGTACTACCATACATCGTTGGAAAGGTGACGATGTGTGCTTTCCAAAACATACCCTTATTCGAAAATCGAGCAGTTGGTTTTTTCAAATTCCTGTCTTTTTTAAAAAAATTCTCAAAAAAATTCTGGAAAGGATTATGACCAACGCTCCTGGAGGACATCAAAGAATTCTACAAGGTACTACCATACATCGTTGGAAAGGCGACGATGTGTGCTTTCCAAAACATGCCCTTATTCGAAAATCGAGCAGTTGGTTTTTTCAAATTCCTGTCTTTTTTGAAAAAATTCTGGAAAAAAAATTTTGACAGGATTATGACCAACGCTACTGGAGGACATCTAAGAATTCTACAAGGTACTACCATACATCGTTGGAAAGGTGATGATGTGTGCTTTCCAAAACATGTCCTTATTCGAAAATCGAGCAGTTGGTTTTTTCAAATTCCTGTCTTTTTTAAAAAAATTCTGGAAAAAAAATCGGGACAGGATAATGGCCAATGCTCCTGGAGGACATCTAAGAATTCTACAAGGTACTACCATACATCGTTGAAAAGGTGACTATATGTGCTTTCCAAAACATGTCCTTATTCGAAAATCGAGCAGTTGGTTTTTTCAAATTGCTGTCTTTTTTGAAAAAATTCTGGAAAAAAAATGTTGACAGGATTATGACCAACGCTCCTGGAGGACATCTAAGAATTCTACAAGGTACTACCATACATCGTTGGAAAGGTGACGATGTGTGCTTTCCAAAACATGCCCTTATTCGAAAATCGAGCAGTTGGTTTTTTCAAATTCCTGTCTTTTTTAAAAAAATTCTGGAAAAAAAATCGGGACAGGATAATGGCCAATGCTCCTGGAGGACATCTAAGAATTCTACAAGGTACTACCATACATCGTTGGAAAGGTGACGATGTGTGCTTTCCAAAACATGTCCTTATTCGAAAATCGAGCAGTTGGTTTTTTCAAATTCATGTCTTTTTTAAAAAATTTGTCGAAAAAAAATCTGGAAAGGATTATGGCCAACGCTCCTGGAGGACAAGGTACTACCATACATCGTTGGAAAGGTGACGATGTGTGCTTTCCAAAACATACCTTTATTCGAAAATCGAAAATCGACATGTTTTGGAAAGCACACATCGTCACCTTTCCAACGATGTATGGTAGTACCTTGTAGAATTCTTAGATGTCCTCCAGGAGCGTTGGTCATAATCCTGTCAACATTTTTTTTCCAGAATTTTTTCAAAAAAGACAGGAATTTGAAAAAACCAACTGCTCGATTTTCGAATAAGGGTATGTTTTGGAAAGCACATATAGTCACCTTTTCAACGATGTATGGTAGTACCTTGTAGAATTCTTAGATGTCCTCCAGGAGCATTGGCCATTATCCTGTCCCGATTTTTTTTCCAGAATTTTTTTAAAAAAGACAGGAATTTGAAAAAACCAACTGCTCGATTTTCGAATAAGGGCATGTTTTGGAAAGCACATATAGTCACCTTTTCAACGATGTATGGTAGTACCTTGTAGAATTCTTAGATGTCCTCCAGGAGCATTGGCCATTATCCTGTCCCGATTTTTTTTCCAGAATTTTTTTAAAAAAGACAGGAATTTGAAAAAACCAACTGCTCGATTTTCAAATAAAGACATGTTTTGGAAAGCACATATAGTCACCTTTTCAACGATGTATGGTAGTACCTTGTAGAATTCTTAGATGTCCTCCAGGAGCGTTGGCCATAATCCTGTCCAGATTTTTTTTCGAGAAATTCTTAAAAAAAGACAGGAATTTGAAAAAACCAACTGCTCGATTTTCGAATAAAGACATGTTTTGGAAAGCTCCTATCGTGACCTTTCCAACGATGTATGGTAGTACCTTGTAGAATTCTTAGATGTCCTCCAGGACCATTGGTCATAATCCTGCCCAGAATATTTTTTTTATACATTTTTCATTTTTCTCAGTACTACGGTAATAGATATTTTTAATTTGGTGTTTTTGATTCAAAGCATTGATATTTTACTCCAAATTTTGTTATGGTTTTACTTTTTTTTTACAAATATTTGCAAAAATTGATAAAAAGTAAGAAATTTAATTAATTTCTCTTGTTTTTTGGTTCTGTTAAGTATTTACAGAGCTCTGCTAACCCCTCAGTGGATCTCTGTTAATACTTCTGTTACTCTCTCTCGCACTCTGTTAACAAAGCGGTTTGTGTCTCTGCTAGTTAAATTCGGAATTTATCTTCACACACATTGGTTAATCCAGTATCTAAGGACCCGGTCCACTCGGTACTGGTCTAAGGATGGGATCAATGTGTCGGTCCGCATATTATTAAAAGCCCCCTCGATATTAGTGCAAACCGTCAATGTGTACGTCCTGGCTTCGAAAGATTCTTCTATTTTATGCACAATCTCGTGCAGGGCAGTCTCCACCGACCTTCCTTTGACATAGTCATGCTGTTTGTAATTAAGCCGTTCGCTGGATATCCTACTCTTTATCATGGTTTCCACAATACGTTGCATGGTTTTGAGTAGAAAGACGTAAGGCTTATGGGTCAGTAGGCCATTGGTGTCGCATAACTTGCCTTGCCTGGCTTGGGAATAAATACACCCTTGCCTCTTGCGAGGTTTTCGGAGTATATGCAAGTCCTTGGCACGCTGTAAAAAAATAGTGGCTAGATCAGCCGCCAGATAGTCCATCAGGTCCGGATGACTTAATAGGTTTGAAGCTCCTCAAGGATTCCTTCACCATAAATTCCGTAATTATAAATCTTCGAACAACATCATTATGCGAAGATTCCGGTGTCTCCGAGAGTCACGTGGTATCTTTTGGAACATGGGAATTCATCAAGAACCTCTACATGTCCTCAGCATGTGCTCCGTAGTCTCTGCTCTCACTCCCATATCGTTTACTGAAGTTTCAGTTTGGACATGGGTTTTTGGCAGAAACTTTTTTATAATGGCGGCGTCATTAAGGCTAACGACCTACCTGTTTGCATAAAAACTTCCAGGAGGCACGTTTTGCCGCTCTGGTAATCTTATTGTATTCCTTGAGCCGTGTGTAATACACATCCCAATAAACTTCCATTTTTTTATGATGTGCCTTCTTAAAAATCTGATATAGTAGCTCCCATATAAATCAATCTCCCCATTTTACTTCTTGAGCCTCTAGAGGGCGTATTTCTTACCGGATTTGACTGAAGTTTTTGCGCAATGACCGGGTAACACTCGTATCGAGTATGGTACAAATTGGTTTAAAACCTGATATAGCTCTCATATAAACCGCTCTCCCGATTTTACTACTTATGTTGGCTCATGAGGCGCAATTCTTATCCGATTTGGTTGAAATTTTGCACAATGGCATCTACGATGGTCTCCAACATCCAAGATAAGTATTTCGCGAATCGCTTCATAACCTGATATGATGTTCTAGGTTAGGTTAGGTTTAAGTGGCAGTCTGCAGACAGACTCACTTAGACGTTTTCGTCCATTGTTATACCACAGGAACAGAAGAAGGAAGATGCCTTCAAACTCCTACCGTTGAACCATCCGGATCGCTTTAAAAAAACCCACAACTAGCGAATGTTCACATCCTCTAAATCAGACAGTTTCTCAAAGAAATGAGAACCTAAAGTGGAACTCCTTCTGACTGCTAGTGCGGGACACATACACAGAAGGTATTCTATTGTCTCTTCTTCTTCGATGTCCTCACTGCTTCTGCAAAAGTCGTTGCTGGCAACCTTCAGTCTATCAGCATGTTTTACGATTAGACAGTGACATGTTCTAGAAAGTTGCAGCAAAGCGGTATATCTATTTAAGTCTAGATTAGGCCACATAGTTTTGGAATGCTCACAGCCCCCTTTTTTGTGACCATCTATCATTCGTTGCCCTTTGAGTCTGGTCCTGAAATCTTAGCTAACATGTCGCTAGAGGCATACCCACATATTCCTAGTCGCGCAAGCTCGATCGCTTTACAATTCCCTGGGATATCTCTGTGGCCCGACACCCACAACAGGTGAATTTTGAACTGTTCAGCCATCTCGTTCTGCGACAGATCTGCGACAGTTGAGGGCGGTTTTTGTGTTCAGAAATTCGTTCTTCAGGGATTTAATGGCTGCCTGAGAAGATATTTATGCCAATCGTCGTTATGACATTATATCTTAATTGAACCGTAATTGCATGGATCTCCGCTTGATATACACTGCAGTAACCTTTTCAATATGACCATTTCTAGGTCTTTAGAGCACACCGCAAAGTCCACCTGGGCGTCTAGTTTGGAACCATCCATATAGAAGTCTATGTAACTTCTGTTATCAGGGATATCGTAGTTCCAATCGGTTCTATCGAGATTAGTGGTACAGTATTTTTTATCAACAAGCGGCTTAGGTAGAATGTAATCCACTCTGTTTGGACCGTCGGATATTGTATCAAAGAGAAATACAATCCACGGCAGTGGTCGCAGCAATTTGTCTAGCCAGAATGTCTGGAGGCATTAGATGTAGCATTAAATTCAGTGCAGCAGCTGGTGCCGTCCTCAGTCCGGCTGTGATGCACAAACAACTCTCCTTTGGATCGGTTGAGTATTGCACAGTAGGTGGACTTTTGAAGCGCCGTCCAACAGACCACAACACCATATAGCATTATGGGTGTGACAACTGCAGATATTGTTCTAATAGCATAGCATTTCTTAGACATTATCATTTATTTTCCTATAAAGATATATCGGGCAAAGAACTTTACAAATGCGGTCCTTGGTGGAGGGTATATAAGGCAAGACCCAACATAGTAAGCTTTTATATATTTTCCTTATATTTTTGATTTTACCGCTGCGTTCTTTTCTTTGTCGTATAATTATTCGTAGTGTTTCGTTTGACTTTTCGTCATAGGATTTTTTCTCGCTGCCTCGTTCGTTAAAAGACTTTTTTCAGCTGCATCGTTCTTCTCTTCATCGTAGAATTTTTCCCCTCTGGTTCGTTCTTCTATTCGTTTTATTTTCTTCCGCTGGTTCATATTTGGGATCGTTCTAAGATTTTTCCGCATGTCCGTTTTTCTATTTTCTATACCCACCACCATAAGATGGGTATACTAATCTAGTAATTGTAACACCTCGAAATATTGATCTAGGACCCCATAAAGTATGTATATTCTTGATCCTCTCGAGACCCTGAGTCGATCTAGCTATGTCCGTCCGTTCGTCTGTCGAAATCACGATAGCGGTAGAACGCGTAAAGCTAGCCGCTTGAAATTTTGAACAGATACTTAATATTGATGTAGGTCGCTTAGGACAGCAGTTGGGCCATATCGTTTTAGATTTGGATATAGCCTCCATATAAACCGATCTACCGATTTGACTTCTTGAGCCCCTGGAAGTCGCAATTTTTGTCAGATTTAGCCGAAATTTTGCACATAGTTTTCTGTTATAACGTTCAACAACTGTGCCATGTACTGCTTAAATCGGTCTAGAATCTGATGTAGCTCCCATATAAACCGATTTGACTTCTTGTGCCCCCGAAAGCCTCAGTTTTCGCCCGATTTGTCTGAAATTTTGCACATAGCTTTCTATTATGAAATCTAACAACTGTGCCAAATACGGTCCAAATCGGTCTATAACCGGATATAGCTCCCATATAAAAATATCTCCCGATTTGACTTCTTCAGCCCCTGGAAAACTCAATTTTCATCCGATGTGGCTGAAATTTTGCACATGGTGTTTTGTTATGACTTCCAACAAATGTACCAAGTTCGGTCCAAATTGGTATAGCTTTGATATTTTAGCTAAATCCATGGTGGTGGGTTCCCAAGTTTCGGCCCAGCCGAACTTAGCACGCTTTTACTTGTTGTAAGATTATTTTTCGCTGCCAAATTCTACTTTTTGTCGTAGGACATACTGGTTGGTTTTTCTTTTCGTCATAGGATTTCTCCGCCTTTTCATTCTTCTCTTCGTCTTAGAATTGTTTTTTCTCATCGTCCTACCATTCACTGATTAAGTTTCTTACCTCTGGCAGGGAAAATCTCTTTTAGTCTCGGAGGACCAAATATTGGAAAAATGAGTTGTTACCGCCTCACCAGGCGACTCTTAAAATTATTTTAATTATTCATACTAGTTCTAGTTGTACCAGGGAGTCTTGGGGAAAATAATTGGTATCTAGGTTGCAAATTTTTGATAGAGCTGGCAATGGTATGCCACTGCAACTCTATATCACCAGGCGACTCTTTTTCCTGCTGAAGTATGACATCTATTGCGTTTGCAGATTTTCTACGTCCAGCTTCGGTGCACTATCTCGGTAGTGTAGAAGTGTGCGAAACTTCGCTTCAACAAGGTAAAGCTCAATATGTCCAACACGCTGGATGAATGGCTTCCATCTATCACAACGTAGTCAATTTTGTTACTCCGATGAACTTATCGGAAGACATTTATAATAGCGTGCACTCACATGTATCAGTTCCTTAACATTTTCTCCAAACGCTTACACCTTCAAAGTCACTGTGCATGTTGGCATTTTCTGCATATTTGATTGCCGCTGATTTGTTCGACTGCGTTTTCTCGGAGAAGATGAAGATGGCTCATCAATGGATATTTATTTGCTATCCGCCGCAGCGGTAACCAGATATGGCTTTCATGTGCGTTGCCATAACGAATGCCAATCACCAAAAGCTATGGCATAATCCTCGCTGTCTACAACTGCTGTGTTAAATTGTTGCACTTAAATGCATAAGAAGTTATTTATCATCGTTTCATTTTGTGATTAAATGACATTAACATATTCAATACGGTTTATAATAGCACGACGTGGATGCGTTTCTATCGTTGTGCATATATGGAGCGAGGGGGTGGGTGTTGACAATGCATAGTGGGTGATTAAAGCCAAAAAGATGTTAGCCCAAGGGGCAGGGGGGTTGTGGTGATTGTGTCAGCTGCCTTTAGCTTCTCGTTAAATCTTTGTATGCGGATTCAATTAATTATCATCGACGGCCGAAAAGATAAACGATTGTCGTATGATATGATGCAGCATTAATATGTTCATGTTTTTCCATATTTCCATAGTGACAATGCAATGCAATGCGATGCGTGAAAGTGGCGATGTTATCCCAACAATTTGTCATTTTAATTCGTTAATTGTGTAGACACTCAAAAGTCGGAACACTTTTTTTTTCATAGCCTATATTAATTGAACTAAGATCAACATCTTGCTAAATCCACAATTGCGGAATTGATTTATTATTATTGACAAGAGAAACGATAAATTTTCGTTTGATTCGATACAACCTTAACATGTTCATAATTGGCGATACTTTCATAGTTGCTGCAATGTGAAAGTGCAGATTAAGCGTTAAAATCTATTTTCATTTCAACGACAAAGTATTTTGTATTATGGAAATGTTGCAAAGATTTTTCACAATGATATCACCAAAAAGTTGTGCAGTCTACTGGTAGGCTAGCTCACTTATACTTTTGTATTTATTGAAAGTTTTAGGTTAGGATGTCTTTAGAAGATTTTACATGCTTACAAATCTCTCGAAGTTCATTGCAATGTTAATTCTTTTTTAAAATAAAACAAAATTCTTTGTTTTGACAACTTACCATCGAAATATCATTAATTTAAGATATTAATAAACTTTGCTGCTAAAATTGCATATTAATTGTAATATAATTGCAATGCTGTACGAGACTCATTTAATGTGCATTTTTTTCTGTATAGAAATATATCACATTAAGTGTTAATAATAGTTGGTGCTGACTATATAACAAGTCATTGTAGAAGTACTTGAGTTCTGTATTTCAAACATTTGGTTGCAAATTTACTCTTCAATTCACAAACAAGTTTTGTTTTTTAAGTGTGTTCGAATCTTATATGCAAAACAGAACCGTATTATATAGGGGGATTTGTTAAATTGAAATTTTTTGGGGGGCATATCGAAGAAAGGGTTAATATCTCGCACCGTAGTTACATTAGATTTAACAAGTAAGAGCGTGCTAAGTTCGGCCGGGCCGAATCTTATATACCCTCCATCATGGATCGCTTTTGTCGAAATCTTTGCGCGGTATCTCTTTTTAGGGAAACAAAAAATAATGGATGAGAATTGGTATGTTGAAGGCCATGGGAGAAGCCGTTGTATAAATTTCAGCAAAATCGGATAAGATTGGCGCCCTCTAGAGGATTAAGAAGTCAAAATTTCTGATCGGTTTATATGGCAGCTGTATCACGTTATGTACCGATTTAACCCATATTTATCGCAGTTGTTGGATGTTATAAGAAAATACTTAATACAAAATTTCACCCAAATCGGATAAGAATTGCGCCCTCTAGAGGCTCAAGAAGTCATGATCCCAGATCGGTTTATATGATAGCTATATCAGGCTATGGACTAACTTGAACCATACTTAGGACAGTTGTTGGAAGTCATAAAAAAACACTACATGCCAAATTTTAGCCAAATCGGATAGGAATTGCGCCCTCTAGAGGCTCAAAAAGTAAAATAGGGACATCGGTTTAAATGGGAGCTGTATCAGGCTATAGACCGATTCGGACCGCACTTGACATGTACGTTGTTTATGGGGGAAGCCGTTGTTCAAAATTTCATCCAAATTGGATAATAATTACGACTTCTAGAGGCTCAAGAAGTCAATATCCCAGATCGGTTTATATGACAGCTATATCAGGTTATAAACCGATTTTACCCGTACTTCGCAAAGTTGTTGAAAGTCATAACAAAACACGTCATCCAAAATTTCAGCCAAATCGGATAAGAATTACGCCCTCTATTGGCTCAAGAAGTCATGATCCAATATCGGTTCATATGACAGGTTACGAACCGATTACGAACCGATTTCTACCATACTTAACACAGTTGTTGGAATTGATAACAAAAGACTACGTGCAAAATTCCAGTTAAATAGGACGAGAATTGCGCCCTCTAGATGCTCAAGAAGTCAAGTCCCAAAATCGGTTTATATGACAGCTATATCAGGTTACGTACCGATTTCTACCATACTTAACACAGTTGTTGGAAGTCATACCAAAACACTTCATGCAAAAATACTTAACACAGTTGTTGGAATTGATAACAAAAGACTACGTGCAAAATTCCAGTCAAATCGGATAAGGGTTGCGCCCTCAAGATGCTCAAGAAGTCAAGTCCCAAAATCGGTTTATATGACTGCTATATCAAAACATGAACCGATTTAACCCATTTACAATCCCAACCGACCTACACTAATAAGAAGTATTTGTGGAAAATTTCAATTGGCTGGCTTTACTCCTTCGAAAGTAAGCGTGCCTCGATAGACAGACGGACAGACGGACGGACGGACAGTGGGACGGACAGACGGACGGACATGGCTAGATCAACTTAAAACGTCATGTCGATCAAGAATATATATACTTTATGGGGTCTTAGACGAATATTTCGAGTAGTTACAAACAGAATGACGAAATTGGAAGACCCCCATCCTATGGTGGAGGGTGTAAAAAGGGCGTTTACTCTCGAATCGCATTAGCTTCCGAATTAAGATGAAAAAAAAACTGGACAAAATTCTTAAAACTACTTGCAAGACTTGGGAAAGATAACATGGATTGCCAAAGCATAGAAGACCATGACGACAACGTCAACAAGATAATGATGGCAAAAGTGGGCACTTTCAAAGCCAATGTACAGACTGAGATGTAAGCAGGCGGTATGGTATGCAGCACTAATAGACTATAGACCTATGAACCTTACGTGCTTTTTGCTCAAAACCATGGAGCTTATAGTGGATACCATAATAAAGGGATATCCAGCTATTTGCTTAAAACCAGCAGCATGCCTGCACTCTTAGAAAAAAGTCTGTTGATAATAGCAACACATTTCGAACCGAACACTGATTTTGGTAATAAAATTCAATGATTTGCAAGCGTTGCTCGTTAGTAAGTCTATTCATGATGAAATGTCAAAGCATACTGAGCATCTTTCTCTTTGACACCATGTCTGAAATCCCACGTGATCTGTCAAATACTAATGCATGAAAATCCTAACCTCAAAAAAAATCACCCTTTACATCAGAAGTTCTGATATGATTGCTAAATGTTTCCAAATTTAGAGCAACTGGCTGATTGCTGAAAAGTCGGTTGTTTGCTGAAGATTACTAAACTAACTAAATTTCCCATGAACATTCCATCAAAGAATAGGGGATACTTCTCTCATTTCAGTGCTGTATGATTAAAGATTAAGCCCAATGATGAGGGGCCTCCGTTTTATGCCGAGTTCGAACGGCGCCCAGTATTACCTCTTCATAAATACATTGGACAAAAATAGTTACAGTTAACATAGAGCTCTAAAATTTTGCACAGATGTATATGTGAGAGCAATATGTAAAAAAGTGAAGTATGGACCAAATCGGTCTATACCCTGATAAAGCTCTCATATAAGCCCTTCTCCCGATTCGGCTTCTTGACCTCCTAGAGTTCGCAATTATTATCCGATTTGGCTGAAATTATGCATGTTGACTTATGTTATGAGCCTCAACAACTACGATTGTATGGCTCAAGTCGGCCTATAACCTGATATAACTCCCATATAAACCGATCTAATAATTTAACTCTTTGAGTCTCCAGAGTGTACAATTATTATCGGATTTGGCTACAATTTTGCATAATGACTTCTGCTATGACTCTCAAAAACTACCAAATAGAATAAGAGGACATAATTGACCACACATTTGCAACGTAAGGAGACACAAACATGAACATAGTGTTAGAACCGATACTTTTAAATAACAGGTAAAAACAAGTAAAAACGTGTTAAATTCGGCCATGCTGAACGTTGGATACCCACCACCAAGGATATAATAATCATCCTATTCTATTATAACTCCACTACTTTATCCATAGTAATATCTAAATAGTGGCTGATCACGATCAGCAACCGTTTCCGCAAAATGAGACCAGAAATAAATTGTTATGGAATAAAGACCCAAAATTGGAAGATCTGTCTATATCACAGCTATACCTGTATAGTCTGATCTGATTCATATTTAGGTTGGATGTCGGATGTCACTATTTTAAATTTCAACGAAATCGGGTAATAAATAAAGCTTTTATGGGCTTCAGACCCTTAATCGGCGTATCGTTCTATATGACAGCTATATCTAAATACCGTCCGATCTTCAATATATCTGGGTCAGATGGCGGGAGGTTTTAAACAACTCACTGTTTCCAATTGCAGCGAAATCGGGTAATGAATGCAGTTTTTAGGGGGAATCGTACGGACCGATCTCCCTTCTCTCACCAGTAGCATTACTCCTCCCGAGTCTCGTTGGAAAATTTCCATTCGCCGAGCATCCGCATGGACTTCGAAGACTGCTTAGCAAAACAACGAGGTTAAACTCTGTTTACATTTGGCACTGGGCGACAAATGGGCACACCCTGTTATTTTGGAGGCAATAAGGCACTCTTAGATCAGTCTACACACCAAGTCTGCACGGCTTTTGACTTCTTGTTTTGTTTCTCTTTCGAGACGAGTAAGGGAGAATCGTACGGATCGATCTCCTTCCTCTCACCAGTAGCATTACTTCTCCCCAGCCTCGTTGGAGAATTTCCATTCGCCGAGCATCAGAATGGACTTCGAAGAAAATTGGAAACTGAAAAACTGCTTTGCATGCCATCACCGAACACATTTGCCGTGGCTTCAATCAGCCCAGACCATGTGATAGAATGGTCCTCGTGGCATTAAAACATATCGAAGGCATTCGGTCATGTAAAACTGTTGGAGAACACCGCCAATACATCCTTCCAGCCAGGCCTGAAACGCTGGGTCGCGATTTATCTGTGCGGCGCCAGTCATTTGTGGAATTTAGGGTTAAAAAAGGGAGTTCCCAAAGAGATAATGTCAAGATCTGGCGGTATATCAAGCGGGTCTAGGCAACATTCATGCTGCAGACATGGTATATAGCTAACGTGTGAATGTAGTCCTTGGAGAACATCCGCCTCCCATTGTACCTCAAGAAATTGACCTCCACTGGCAAAACAGAGTACTTTTGGCTCAATTACGAGCCGGCAGATGCGGACGCCTCAACTCCAATAGAGCATGGATTAATGCCGACGTGCAGGATGTATGTCGTCATCTATGATTTGCAAATGCAAAGAAGCCATTAAGGAACAGGGGCAAACTTCTCAAATATCAATTAGTGCGGTCCGGTTCATGTTTAAGCTTTATGTTAAGGAGACTCCTCTTTATAGCCGAGTCCGAACGGCGTGACGCAGTGCGGCACCTCCTTGGGAAAGTTTTTTCATGGCACAGTATCTCACAAATGTTCCAACATCGCTGACAAATTTTTTCGATGTCTTGCCCGGATTCGAACCCAGGCATTCAGCAACTTTTTTAATGCGTTTTTCAAATCTGAGGGTTTTTGGGAAAACATATATAGACCGTCATACTATAATTTGAGGTTTATTTAATCTCAAGCTTAATTCACCCCTTCTTGAGTTTTTTTTTATAAATTCCATCGACGAATCTGTACAAAACTTTTTAATTAACATAACGAAATAGTTTAACGATGGCAAAAAGTAATATCAAATATATACATATGCATAAATAAAATGTGTGTGTGTGTGTGTAATAGAATTACGTACTCACCATACATGTGTGTCACATATGTATGTGCTTGAGTAGAAATTTTGTACATATGTAAATGGAAAATTTTACTTATTTTGCGGCACATTGCCTGCAGCACATTTAACTTTAACTTTTGCCAAGTCAACAGTTTTTGGGTGGGAGGGGGTGGAAGTACAAAGAATTGTGTTATTCAAATGAATGCTACTACAGCTCTCTATATATTTGTTCGAAGTTTAATTACTTGCACTTATTTATTACAAAATTTCCCTTAACAATTTCCATTGCGTTCTGTGTCATATATGGAAGTTTGACTATGTGCGTTTGAAAAGTGCTGTATGCATGGGATATTGGGTAATGTGTCATACCCGTATATATCTTTGTTCGGATATTAAATTTTCAATAGTTTGTAGAGCAAATTCAAACGAAAGTCTTCTAAAGGCTTACTAGGCTTTGTGCTTTTGTGAATTTTAAAGCTGTTTGAGAGTTTATAAAGGCTAAATTTGCTTTTTAAAATAGTGAATTTGGGCGCTTTTAATGAGCTAAATGTAAAGCCATGGAAAATATAAGTGATGATGATTCTTCTTATATGTGTATAGAAGTTGCAGTTTAGCGTTTGGTTTGGAGGCGCCACCCAAACAGACATGTTTGCCGATTGGTACAATTTGGGTATCAAATTAAAGGTGTTGATATAAAAATTTATGTCTAACTAACTGGGGGCCATTCCACCCAAAAGCATTTTCTATACCCTCCACCGTAGGATGGGGTATACTAATTTCGTCATTTTGTTTGTAATACCTCGAAATATGCGTTTAAACCCCATAAAGTATATATATTCTTGGATCGTCGTGACATTTTAAGTCGAACTAGCCATGTCCGTCCGTTTGTCTGTCGAAAGCACTCTAACTTTTGAAGGAGTAGAGCTAGCCGCTTGAAATTTTGCACAAATACTTCTTATTGGTGTAGGTCGATTGGGATTGTAAATGGGCCAAATCGGTCCATGTTTTGATGTAGCTGCCATATAAACCGATCTTGGGTCTTGACTTCCTGAGCCTCTAAAAGGCGAAATTCTCATCCAATTTGACTGAAATTTTGCACATAGTGTTTTGATACCAGTTCCAACAACTGTGCGATCTATGGTTCTAATCGGTCCATAACCTGATATAGCCGCTATATAAACCGATCTTGGGTCTTGGCTTCTTGAGCTTCAAGAAGGCGCAATTACTATCCGATTTGGCTGTGGTGTTTTGGTATTACTTCCAATATTTACGCGAGGTATGGCCCAAATCGGTCCATACCCTGATATAGCTGATTTGGCACAAATTTTGTACAACGGCTTCTCCCATGGCCTTCAACATACGTGTGCAATATGGTCTGAATCGATCTATAGCTTGACACAGCTCTCATATAAACAAATCTCCCGATTTTGCTTCTTGAGCCCTGAATCGGACTATAACTTGATATAGCTCCTCCTCCTCCTCCTCCGTCCATATTCATTATTCTTTGTTTGCCTAAAAAGAGATACTGCGATACAAAGAACTCGACAGATGCGATCCATGGTGGAGGGTATATAAGATTCGGCCCGGCCGAACTTAGCACGCTCTTCCTTGTTTTCGTTTTTTTCCAGAGCTCCTGGCCACCCAAATGGGTATTGATAAGGCTATAAAAGTTAAGATCTTCAGTACATTAAGACGCATTTATTACCAAAATTATATTAGATCTCTTGATGTCCATGCCGAATCATATTTGCATATGGGTGCCATATTTGGTCCACATCGCCTATAAATATGGCTGCTATATAAATATACTAGCATCCCGGTGGTTCGCTTCGCTAGCCCTGTTTCAGATACCCTCTTTTTAATGTAGGACTTCCAAAAATCTACGTAGTCACTCAGTTTATAAGGTTATGAAGTTTTGTAATAATTACGTATAAAAGTTCATAAATCGGTCTCATTTTGTAAAGAAAGTAAGAAATAGTTTCAAAAAAATACCAATACATGGAATAGTTCCAAGAATAACAATACATGGAATATGAAAAAGTCGCTCAATATATATTGTTAAGGTATAAATGAATCGCAATTTTGATCGCTTTAGCTTAATTCGTAAAGAAAGACCAATTTTTTATGTTTAAGTACCTATTTTGCCGTTTTTGTTACCAAAATGTACGAATTTTGAATGGATAATTTAGTCACCCATTATATATTTCCCTCTTTTACCTACAAGCCAATTTTTAAACCTCTAGCTCCATCTGCAAATAAAGTACAACATGGTACCAATTTTGGTACTAAAATGTACGAATTTTGAATAGATCATTTAGTAATCCATCATTTGTTTCTTAGTTGTTCATACATCGCAAATTTTGGACCTTTATCTTCATCTGAATAGAGAGTATCAAATGGTACCAAAATGTACGAATTTTTAAGAGAACATTTAGTCATCCATCATATATTTCTTTGTTGTACCTACATGCCAAATTTCAGACCTCAAGATCCATCTGAACAGAAAGTACAAAATAGTACCCATTTTGGTACCAAAATGTACGAATTTTGAATAGATCATTTAGTAATCCATCATTTGTTTCTTAGTTGTTCATACATCCCAAATTTTGGACCTCTATCTCCATCTGAACAGAGAGTACCAAATGGTACCAAAATGTACGAATTTTTAATAGAACATTTAGTCACCCATCATATATTTCTTTGTTGTACCTACATACCAAATTTCAGACCTCAAGATCCATCGGAAAAGAAAGTACCAAATAGAAGCAATTTTGGTACCAAAATGTACGAATTTTGAATGGATGATTTAGTCATCTACCATTTATTTTTTAGTTTGACCTGCATCCTAAATTTCGGAGCTCTAGCTCCATCTACGAAGAAAGTACCAATTTTGGTACCAAAATTGTGTAATTGAGAAAAAATCATTTAGTCGTGCATAATATATTTCTAAGTTTTACCTACATCTCAAAATTCAGTCCTCTAGCTCCATCTGCACAGAAAGTACCAAATGGTACAAAAATGTACGAATTGTAAAAAAGACTAAGTTAACCATCATATGTTTCCTAGATGTACTTGCATGTCAAATTTCAGACCTCTAGCTCCATCTATTAAGAAAGTATTAAATGGTACCAATTTTGGTACCAAAATGTACGAATTTTGAATAGAGCATTTAGTCACCCTTAATAAATTTCCTCGTTGTAGCTACATGCCAAATTTCAGACCTCTAGCTCCATCTGTAAAGAAAGTACCAAATGGTACCAATTGCTGTACTAAACGTACGTTTTCTTGGGATATTGGTTTATATAGGAGCTATATCAAGTTATGGACCGATTCGGACTATATCGCAGGACGCAGGAGAAGTCGTTATGCAAAATTTCAGCCAAATTAAATAAGAACTGAGGCCTTTAGGGGCTCAAGAAGTGCAATTGGAAGATAGGTTTATATGGGAGCTTTATCAGGTTTCAGACCGATTCAGCACATACTCTACACGTGTGTTGGAAGTTATGGGAGAAGTCTTTGTGAAATATATAACCTTCCGATTACATTTCTTGAGCCCCTGGAAGCCGCACATTTTGTCCGTTATGGCTGAAATTTTCCACATGGTGTTCGGTTATGATTTCAAACAACTGTGCCGAGTATACTATGAATCGGTCTATAACTTGATGTAGCTCCCATATAAACCGATCTCCCGATTTGACTCCTTTACCACTTACAAGCCGCAATTTTTGTCCGATTTGGCTGAAATTTTGGATGCGGTGTTCTGTTACGACTTTTATCCAATCGTCTTTCAATTTGGTACAGGCATGTTTTTCGGCCTAGAGACAAAACCTATTGAAATTGGAAAAAATCGGTTCAGATTTGGATATAGCTCCCATATATATGTTCGTCCGAATTGCAGTAATAATACAATAAAATTGTCATTTGTTAACCAATTTCCCCGATTTTTTTTAGGTAGAATTTTCTTTTTACTCTCGACATTACTGGTGAATTAAATAGAAATCGGTTCAGATTTAGATATAGCTCTCATGTATATATAACGCCTGATTTTAACTTCTAGAGTCACAGCAAGCGCATTTATTGACCAATCTTGCAAAAATTTTGCACAACGCCTTCCTCGAAGGCTACCACAATACCATTGGGAAGTTTGGCCGAAATCGGTTCAGATTTAGATATAGCTGCCATATATGTGTTCGTCCGCTTTTGAGAAATATTGCAATAAAGTGTTCATTTGTTAACTGATTCTCTCGAAATTTGACAGGAAGGATTTTCTTTTGACTCTAGTCATTAGTGATGAATTTCATAGAAATCAGCCGAGATATTGATATAGCTGTCATATATGTAAGAGCCACTGCAAGCGCATTTATTGACCATTCTTGCCAAAATTTTGCACAACGCTTTCCTCGACAATTATCACAATATTTGAGAAATTTGTTCGAAATCGGTTCAGAATTAGGTCTAGTTTCCATATACAATATATGTTCGTTAGATTTTGAGTAATTTGCGTTAATATTGTCATTTGTCAACCGTAGTTATTACAGTTTGAACATATTTGCTCGAAAATTGATACAGATTATTAAATAACCCATCTGAAATCATCCGCCGAAGTCCATCAAAATTCGTTCAGAATTGGATATTGCTCCCACATTGTACTTATAGGGTAGGTGTAGGTTATTATACAGTCGGCTAGTGCCCGACTTTTGGCCTTCCTCACGGGTTATTCATTACTTATTGGTTTATTCATTATCTACCTCTTTTTGAAGCCATTATTCTATTATATTTCATCAATTAACATGAATATTGGTTTTTTATTGGCTCTGCTCTTAGATTCTTTTTATGCTATAATGGTCTAAATAATTTTTTAATAACAATATTCTTGGGACTTGGAATTTATTTTAATTCTACATTACAAGATTTAAGTTCAACACAAATAATTGACTTGTTGTCCTCAAATACTCTTCAACTTATATATCGCTCTTAACATTAACATATTTACAATAACATTACAGAACAGAACAGAGCAACGTTGTTCGGAATTAGAAGTATCATAACATACCAATTGCTTCCACTGCCAAAATGATTTAACAGTCACCCTTGACAGGTCTGTTAAGACTAATCATACCGCTGTTGTAAAGCACTTAACATTTTCGAATTAAATGTTATTCATTTAAATGTGAATAACATTGTAGTAACAGTATCGTAAATGTTGTAAAGTTTGTGTTGGCATATTAACATCCATGTTATGTGGCTTAACAGTGGTCAAATCTTTACCACTTCTCTGTTACTAGCATTAAAACCAAGTTTCCTTCTCTTAATTAGTTTTTAAAAGTCTTCGAACATCTCTTCGCAACTCAATACTCTTTCTTTAACAGCCCCCTTTACTAATGCACTTGACATGCAGTCTCTGGGCGCATGTTAAATTTAAACTGCCTCATGCAACCATTGAGAAAGGTCATATCGGGGTCTCCTCTCTGTGTAGTTTGAATAACTGAACATATAATCTCTTTTACGAGAATGAGAATGACTGTGTGTGGGTGTGTGAATGTTTCATTTGTGAATGGAAGTTGTTTTTTTTTTTCATTATGCTATTGATGGGACCTTAACGAAAAGAGTTCTTACCTCGCTCGTAAGCTAAATGTTTCACGAGCCTCAAGTATTCAAGTTAGTCGTTGGTAATCAGAATGTGGAGAGTTCACAATTGTCTAAGAAATGTGACAATACCAACAACAAAAACAACAGCAACAGTAACAATGCCAGTCGAATGAAATGACACAGCGACAAAAACATTGCATGTAACGGATGTATGTAGGCCAATGGGTACATGCCGCCATGGAAAAGCCGGAGACCAACTAACCAACCAACCAACCAACACAACATAGCACTAAATGGAAATGTGCCGTCGTCGTCGATGTCTCCCCAGCACATAAAGCAACAAACATGCATGCTTAAACTTACTCACACATTCGTACAAATGTATACGCCATTAGATCCATATCCGTATCCAGTGTCGTGTGTACGAGTACTCACTCGTACGCAAACATTAAATAGTTGTGGCAGGTTATGTTAAATGGTCGATATAACTTTGAAACATACAACATTCACACATGTTCACCCATACGCACACGAATGCATTTGGTCGCGTGGGCATAGATTAATTTATTAATGTAATCAGAAAGAGTTCAATCATAATTAGCTAAAGGTCATAAAAGTATAAACAATATTCACAAAGATCAAGGTTCAATGATTGAAGGAGATTCAAAGGTTCACCTCTCTGAGGTATAATTACAAACGAGTATTTGTTGTCATACTACATTTCTTTGCAAATAGAAGCCAAAAAAGGAAAATGAATTGATTGAAATTATGCGTACAAATTTAATTTCGTTTGAAATGAATCTAATTTTGTATGAAAAGATTCTTTCGACTCTTCAAAAAATTTTCCATGGAAATCATATTTTGAAGGATTTTCTGGGAAATCAAATTTCAACGGAATATTTTGTAAAAATCATCTTATTGGTAAACGTTTTCGTCAATAGAAAATAAAAATAACTTTATATGGTAGATATATAATTAAATAAAATTTTTTATTAAAAATCTTAGAAATTTATCAAGAATCACAAAAGGTATTGTTCCAAATTTTTGGTCATTTCGGTTAAGAAATGACCAAAATATTGCAGGTTTAGTCCAAATCGGACAAAAATATATATGTGAATGCAAATTTGCCCATGAACATTCCATTAAGGAACTGGGGCAAACTATTCACAAATCAATGAGTGCTGCCCGATTCCATTTTAAGCTCAATGATAAGGGACCATCTTTTTATAGCCTAGTCTGAACAGTGTGTCACAGAGCGACACCTCTTCGGGGAGAAGTTTTTCCATGGCAAAGTACCTCACATATGTCGCCAGCATTGGGAGGGGATAACCACCTCCGAAAAATTTTCTGATGTTCCTGCCAGGATTCGAACCAGGCGTTCATTGTCATAGGCGGACATGCTAGCCTCTGCGCTACGGTGACCTCTACACATATGGGAGCTATATCTAAATTTGAACGGATTTTTACTAAAACTGCTGTACACAGTTAAAGTCACTAAATAAGACGTTTTGCACAATTTTGGTAACAAAACAAATAAAAGTATTTATGAACCCATCAGGTCGGAAACTGGCGTGAGTGTTAGAAGTGTACTCCATGTAAATGGTTTCAGCCAAATCGGATATAAACTGAGACATCTCAGGGCTCAATAAGCCACATTTGGGAATCGATTTATATGAGGGGTGTGGAGCGTGTACCTTCTTTCCTCTACGTGTACTCCCGCTTCGGCATTATTTTTTCGCTCTGCTTCGCTCCCGCTTTTTATACCCACCACCATAGAATGGGGGTATACTAATATAATCATTCAGTTTGTAACACCTAGAAATATTGATCTAGGACCCCATAAAGTATATATATTTTTGATCGTCTCGATGTCCTGAGTCGATTTACCAACGTCCGTCTGTTCGTCCGTCGTAGAGCATAAAGCTAGCTGCTTGAAATTCTGCACAGATACTTAATATCGATGCAGGTCTTTGGGGAATGCAAATGGGCAATATCGGTTCAAATTTGGATATAGCTTTCATATAAACCGATCTCAAGATTTCACTTCTTGAGCCCTGGAAGCCGCAATTTTTGTACGATTGCGCTGAAATTTTGCACATAGTTTTTACTTGGAAAAAATGTGCAAGTTACGTCTCAAATCGATCTTTAACCTGATATAGCTCCCATATAAACCGATCTCCCAAGTTGACTTCTTGAGCATCTAGAAGCCGCAATTTTTGTCTGATTTGGCTGAAATTTGGCACATATTGTTATGTTTTGTTATGTCTATAACCTGATGTAGCTCCCATAAACCGATCTCCCGATTTGACTTCTTGAGCCCCTGAAAACCACAATTTTAATCCGATTTGGCTGAAAATTTGCATCTAGCGTTGTGTTATGATTTCCAACAACTGTGCCATATACGGTCTAAATCGGTCTTTAACCCGATATAGCTCCCATATAAACCGATCTCCCGATTTGACTTCTTGAGCCCCTGCAAGTCTTAACTTTCATCCGATTTGGCTGAAATTTTGCACACAGTGTTCTGTTCTGTTTTCTAATAGCTGTGCCAAGTATGGTTCAAATCGGTCTATAACCTGTTGTAGCTCCCATATAAACCGATTTCCCGATTTGACTTCTTGAGCCCCCGGAAGCAGCCATTTTTATCCGATTTGGCTGAAATTGTGCACATAGTGTTATGTTATGGCTCAACAATTGTGCTAAGTACGGTCCGAATCGGTCTATAACCAGATATAGCTCCCATTTTTTAGTAGAATCCTTGGTGGTAGGTTCCCAAGATTCGGTCCGGCCGAACTTAGCACGCTTTTACAGTTTGCTTTAAATTGACTATTTATTTTTTTCACCACACCAACACTGTGGTCCAGGATATTATAACATTGTGCATTTGTTTGCAACGCTTAGGGACGAAGTAGTATACCTGATTCGATTTAGCTATGTCGGTCTGTTCATCTGTCTGTGTGTCCATGTATTCTTATAATCAAGGTACAGGTCGAATTTGTTGTCCAATTGTCACAAGATTTTGCACAAGTTAGTTTTTTTGGTTTAAGGACAAACGCTATTGATTTTAAAAAAATTCTTTTCGGGTTAAGATATAGCTCCCATATATATGTTTCATCCGATATGGCCTATTAAGGCTGTGGAAGCCACAATTTTTGTTCGATCTTTGCATGATATGTTTTTTCGACATCCAAATTCGTGTGTAAACGTTCCTCAAAATCGGTTCGGATTTAGATATAGCTTCCATATATATTTTCCATCCGACATGGCCTTAGAAGGCTATAAAAGCCACAATTGTGGTCCTAATTTCATAAAAATCGGTTCAGATTTGGCTCCCATATTTATCTTACATCCGATGTGGAATTTTAAAGCTAAAGAAGCCACAACTTTGGTTTGATCTTTATAAAATTTACTGTGAGGTGATTTATTTGACGTCTTAGTACCTATGCTAAATGTTATTAAAGTCCGTCGAGATTTAGATATATGTAGCTCCCATACATATATTTTATATGATATGGCCTCTAAGTCTTTAGTAGCCACAGTTTAGGTCCTTACTTAGTTACTTACATACTTCAATTGGCTATGACAGAATATCTGTTCCACTAGCCGAACGTAGAATAGAGTTACCAGCGCCTCGATCGTCTGGACTCATTCTAAAATCTCTGACACCAAGTTTCGAGGTGTCTCCCACAACTTGATCTTTCCATCGGGCTTTTGGTCTTCCCGTGTACCACCGTGTTTGCCTTCAAAAGACTTCTTTGCTGGAGCTTCTTCATCCATTCAGACAACATGACCTAGCCAACACAGCCGTTGTATTTTGATGCGTGTAACTATGCTATCGTCGTCATACAGCTCATACAGCTCGTGGATCATACGTCGCCTATATTCTCCGTTAACGCAAACTGGTCCATATATTTTCCGAAGAATATTTCTCTCAAACATTTCAATCACTGCCTCATCTGCTTTCACAAGAACCCATGCTTCAGAACCATATAACAGCACTGGTAGTATCAGTATCTTGTATAGTGTAATCTTCGTCTGTCGGAAGGTGGCCCTGTTTCTAAACTGCTTACTTAATCCAAAGTAGCATCTGTTTGCCAGTATTATTGTTCGCTTTATCTTAAAACTGGTGTCATTCGTTTCGGTTACGGCGGTGCCGAGGTAGATAAAGTTACTGACTGTCTCAAAGTTGTGGTTCCCAACTTTCTCCATTTTCTTTGTCTGCTCGGTTGTGAAAGGCTTTTTGGGAGTTGAAACCATCCATTTCGTCTTATCTCCATTTACTGCCAGACCAATTTCCACTGACTCTCTTTCGATTCTTTCAAAGGCTGCAGTTACTACTTCCGGTGACCGACCTATGATGTCGATGTCATCGGCATAGGCGAGTAGCATCTGTTATTTTGTGATAGTGTGCCATATCTACTCACATCTGCATCTCGTATAATCTTCTCCAGCAGGATGTTAAAGAGATCACACGATAGGCTGTCTCCTTGTCTGAAACCTCGTTTGGCATTAAATGGTTCGGAGAGATTCTTTCCTATTCTTACTGAGGAACGTGTATCAGCAAGTGCCATCCTGCACAGTCTTATTCATTTTGCAGGGATACCATACTCAAACAAGGCTTGAAATATCTTTGAACGTATAGGGGTATCGAAGGCGGCTTTGTAGTCAACAAAGAGATGGTAGGTGTTGATCTGTCCTTCTCGGGTCTTTTCCAGGATTTGGCGCAGTGTGAATATCTGGTCCAGGGTGGATTTACCAGGTCTAAAGCCGCATTGTTAGGGCCCAATTATCTCATTGACTTTAGGTTTTAATCTTTCACACAGTACGCTCGAGAGTATCTTGAATGCGTTGAGGAGGAGACTTATTCCTCTATTATTGGCACATTCCGTCTTGTCTCCTTTCTTGTGTACGGGACATAGTATGCTGAGGTTCCAATCATCGAGTATGCGTTCTTCTAGCCAGATAAGCTGATGCATACGCCATATCAGCGTGTCGCCTCCGATCTTAAATAGTTCAGCGGGTAACCCGTCGGCTCCTGCTGCTTTTTTGTTCTTTAGTCGGGTCTCTGCTACTTGGACCTCATTCTGACTAGAAGGTTATCATTCTATACCATCATCATTGATTGGTTCTGCGGTTTCCCTTTTGCCGCCAACGTCAAACATTAGCAGTTGGGTAAAATGTTCTTTCCACATCCTCAGCATGCTAACTGTGTCAGTTACCAGATTTCCTTCTTTGTCTCTGCAGGTGGATTTGTCTGCGTTAAAGCCATTGGTTTGATGTTAAATTTCAGTTCTATTCAATATATGAAGAGTTATACAAAATTAAAATCTCACAAAATTTCAATATAGGTTCCATGCTGTAAAAGCAGTTCGCAGACTCGATGGTGTAAAGTATTATATAGTCGGCTCCGCTCGACTTTTGCCTTTCATTGCTGGTTAAATATTTTTCTTATACACACCGTGGCCTATGAAGTGGTATACTAATTTTGTCATTACGTTTACAACGTCAAGCAATATTTAATTCCAGTTATATGTATTCCTGATCGCCAACTACAATATATAGGGCTATATCCCCATATAAACCGATCTCCTGAATTGAGTCTCCAGAGGGAGCAATTCTTATCAGTCTTGGCTGAAATTTTGCAAACCGGTTTCTCTTATATTCTCCAATATTTTTGTTACATAAAATCTCAATCAGTCCATAACTGTTTATTGACCCCAAATGAACTGATCTCCCGATTGTACTTATTGAGCCCCTAGAGGCCGCAACTCTTATCCAATTTGGTTGAAATTTTGCATAATTTCTCTTAACACATGCAACTCCCCTATAATTCGGCCTTCCGATTTTACTTCCTAAGCGTCTAGAGGGCGCAATTATTATTCCATTTGACACAGCGATTACTAAATACTATAACCTCCAACATCCATGCCAAGTATGGTCTGAATCCTTGTTTATTGCTCCTATATATACAGATTATCCAGCTTTACTTCTTAAGCATATACCGGAAGCGATTCCTGACCAAATTAAAAAAAAGTAAAAAATCCGAATCGAATCCCTGGTTTCTATGGGAATTATATCAGTTTATATACGAATTCGGAACATACATAGAATGGATGCTGGAAGTCGGAACAGAAGTCTTTGTGTTCAGCCAAAAATTTTGAAAATTGAGGTATCTTGGGGCCTTAGAAGTTAAATCTGGGAATCGGTTTTATATGGCGGCTATATCAGTTTATAGACCGATTTAGATCATCCTTGGCGCATTTGCTTGAAGTTCAAACAAAAATTTTTGTGCTGAATTTCAGTCAAATCAGATAAAAATTGAGGCTTAAAGTGGCACAAGAAGTCTAAACCTGGGGACAGACTGTATGGGTCTTGTAGGCAAATCTGAACTGATCGGACGAATTTCCATTCCCCAACAATCTACATCAAAAAGAAGTAAAATGCGAATCTGTCCATGAACACTCCCTTAAAAATCAGGGACAAATTGCTTACATATCAATGAGTGCTGTCCGATGTACGTTTTAGGCTCATTGATGGGGGCTTGCTTTTTATAGCCAAGTCCGAACGGCATGCCGCATTGCGACACGACTTTTGAGAGAAGTTTTTACATGGCTTATGTCCATGGCATACTACCTCACAAAGTATATATATATATCGGATCGTTGTAGGTTAAGTTAGTTTGAAAAGAGGGTGCGGATATTAATCCGCCAGTAATCGACTTGCGCCCTAAATACTAAAAAGTAACGTCGAAAAAGAAAATTGTAGTTAGTTGCATGCTACTTACAAATCCTTAATTGTTCTCCATACCACACCCCAAAGTTGGGTCATGTCTGATATTGTGTCCCCACAAAAAGGGCCGGTGTCTTTTAGACGCCAAAGCCGGGCAATGACATCGGAAATGCTTCAACGTCTCATCATCTTCCCCACATGCCCTGTACATGGTAGCACTTGCCTCACTGATTTTGCATAAGTGAGCTCGTAGTCCTATGTGTCCCGTTATGATACCAAAAGCTATATTGACCTCCTTCTTACTTCCTTTTAGTAATAGCCCCGTCCTCTCTTGATCCGGATCACCCTATAGGATAGGATTTGGGGTCCTACTGACTGTTTCGATGTTCCACAGCGTTACATGTGCGTTCGTCGCCCACACCCTTAACTCGGACTGCATCGACCCGAAAGGCTTCGGATTAACCAAGTTTATTGACGGCAGACTTCTAGCCATCACTGCTAAATCGTCTGCCCCCTTACTCCGTTATGGCCCGGCACACAAACGATGCGGATTGTGCCATCCTCAGGGAATGAGTTAATCTCCTTCTTACACTGCAAGACTGCTTGTGACCTCTCTGTCCTGGTTATATTGCCCTTTTGGCCAGATTACTTTCCGTAAAGATCTTCACACTCGACGTCCTTGCGTTAGCACCACACCACCTTACCCATACCGTGATCGCCCAGATCTCTGCCTTCAAGACCGTATTATGGTCAGTCAGTCTAAAACAGATCTCTGTCCATGGATTCTCAATGTAAATAGATCCCCAGGCCCACTCTGTCCTCTAGCTTTGATCCATCTGTGTACCATGATCTTTCAGTTGTTCCATCAGTCCGGATCGTCGTAAAATTCTAAGCCGATGAAGCGATGTCCGTGTGTCTGTCTGCTGTAATCACTCTACAACCTTAAAAAATTAAGACATTGAGCTGAACTTTGAAACAGATGCGTCTGTTTGGTGCACGCAGGTTGAGTTCTTGAACGCTTCAAATCGGACCATATTTCGATATAGCTGCCATATAGACCGATCTGCCGGTTAAGGGTCTGAACCCCATAAAAGCTGCATTTATTATCCGCTTTCGCTGTAATTTGAAAGAGTGAGTTGTTTTAAGCCTCCCAACATCCGACTTAAATATGGCAGCCAATAAAATTTTTATTTATTGCCCGATTTCGCTGATTTGATATATAGTGTTTTTTTGAGCTTTCCGACGTCCGACTTAAATATGGTTCAGATCGGAATATATTTAGATACAGCTACCGTATAGACTGATCTGCCGGTTAAGGGTCTGAAGCCCTTAAAAGCTGTTTTTTATTATTTGAAACACTGAGTTGCATTTAGCCCTTCGACATCCGACTCAAATATGTTTCAGTTCGGACTATATCTTTATATTGGTGTAGATGTAGCTGTCATATAGACCGATTTGCCGATTTAGGGTTTGAAACCCATAAAAGCTTTATTATTTACCCTATTCCGGTGAAATTTGAAACTGTGAGTTGTTTTAAGCCTACCGACATCAGAATCAAATATGGTTCAGATCGCACCATATTTAGATATAGCTGCCATATTGACCGTTTAAATGCTGCTTTTTATTATTTCACTAGCTGACTAGCCCGGCCCGCTCTGCTGCGCCCTATAATGCTTTGTTGGAGAGAAGTACTCTTATTTTGGGAACTTCTGCCTAATATCAGTTGAAAATGTATTCCGATTTTCCTGTGGATTTTTTTATTCTACTCTCAAATACCTCTTATTTAAACCCCACATTGCAATTGTCAGTAAATATGTCCGATTTGAGGGTTTTTTTTGGGGGTGAGATGACCACGATACACTTAGTCCCACAAATGAATATCAGGTTTGCTTTCTACTCTCAAATACCTTGAAGTGATTAGTCTATAAATTCGTTTGGTGGGTTTCGGGGGTGGGCGGCCCTCCTAGGCACTCCACCTCAGTTTCTGATATCAAATTTTTGATTTTAGATTAATGTTAGTGTGCGAACAAAATTTCGCTTCAAACGCCCTACCTATCTTCGAGATCTGGTGTTTTTGAAAATTATTGTTAAGGCCTGTCTAAGAGTGGGAAAGTTAAAAAATAATACCGCAAACAACTGCAACGAAGTCACAACGAAGATAAATGCTGTATGATCAATTTTTACCACTCTGCCCTCTTTCTGTCCATGTTGGCTTCTCCAAATTAGCGCCATTTACTGGCTGTTTTCAATTGGGTCAACTAAATCCATTTGAAAACAACCAGTAGATAGCGCTAGCATAAATGTTAGTGCTACTACTCGTGTGGAGTGGGGTAACGCATATACCATTGATTGACCATCACTTTGTGTGGTCTTATCTATCGATGAGCTAAAAATGGTTGCCATCTTAACGTTAAGGTTTGCAACTCCTTCTATCACGCTGAACGTCATTATTGTTGAGGTATGGCGGCCTAAATTTATTTGCGTCGCCACATATTAATTAAATCACACAGTGTCCTGCTAGGCCATTTTGTTTAATCAACTGTTTTGGGGTGAGGTGCCCGCTAGATATATGAACAGATTGAAGATATCAGATTCGTAGTCCACAACCATATACCTTTTATTTAACCCCATATAGTCGTTATTGGTGTGTACTGCCGTTTGGTGAAGGGAGTCTACATTAGGGTTGTGCGCCACAATCCATTTGCCACAATGACGCAAAAAATTTCTATTATTTGATCGCCCATTGTTTTAATTGGTCAAATAATCTTTTGGAGGTGATTTTTGTAGATAAAGCGCCACTTAGATTCTTGGTCACAAAATGTCATATACGTAATCAACTCCCAAATACCTTTCATTTGAAAATTATATAGCTATGATCGAGGCAAATTCCCATTTAGTGGCCCTTCTTAGGGTGGGGCGACCCGCCAATACTTAGACATCATTTTTTATGTCATACTAGCCGAACCGGGCCCACTCCGCTGCGCTTTCTTTAACCCTCTAATGTCTTTTTAGGGTGGGGACACTTCGCTCATAATGTAGATATCGAATTCATGCCACTGTGGCCTATGTCTGCTATGTGACGCTAAACGCCTGCGTACGAGTCCTGGCGAGAACATCGAAAAATTTTAAAGCAGTGGTTATGCCCTCTTAATACTGGTGATTTTACCAATATGCGAGGTACAAAGCCATGCATGGCCATGTAAATTCTCCCCAAAGAGGTGTCGGACTGCGGTACGCCGTTCGGACTTGGCTATAAACATAGCTCCCTTCTACTCTACTCCCAAATGCCTTTCTTTTGAGTTCTATCTTACCACTTTGGTAAATATTTTCTGTTTCGGGGATGGGATGGGATGTTGTTTCCCATACCACTCCCCCAAGTTGGTTCATGTCTGGTATTGTGTGCCCACAAAAAGGGCCGGTGTCTTTTAGCCACCAAAGCCGGGCAATGATATAGGAAATGCTTCAACGTCTCATCATCTTCCCCACATGCCCTGTACATGGTAGCACTTGCCTCACTGATTTTGAATAAGTGAACTCGTAGTCCTATGCGTTATGATACCAAAAGCTATGCTGACCTCCTACTTACTTCCTTTTAGTAATAGCCCCGTCCTCTCTTGATCTGGATCACAACCAGACACTTATTAAAATGCAAATTTGTCAATGAACATTCCATTAAGGAACAGGGGCATACTTCTCACATATCAATGAGTGCTGTTCGATTCAAGTTGATTTAATCTCAATGATAAGGGGCCCCTTTTTTTAGCCGAGTCCGAACGGCGTGCCGCAGTGCGACACCTCTTTGTGAAGAAGTTTTTACTGGCGGCCATACCAAATGGTACAGTACCTCCCAAATGTCGTCAGCATTAGGAGGGGATGAAAATTTTCATGATGTTCTCGCCAGGATTCGAACCCAGGCGTTCAGCGTCATAAGCGGACTTGCCAACCTCTGCGCTACGGTGGCCTCCGTATATTTAATTTAAGACCCCGACACTTGGTCCTTAAAGTAAATATAAGCTACGTGCTCCACTTTCAAATACATTTTATATGGGTGCCATATTGGCATGATCGGTTACTAAGTTCTGTTTGAGGGTGCGGTGTACCCCAAGGTATTTGTCCCGAAATTGAATATCAATTTCCCGAAAATCAATCAATTTCCACCCCAAATATCTTTTATATAATACTTAGGTATTTTGGGGTAGGGCGGCTCCCCAACCACATGGCTCTTCAATTGGTTATCAATTTGGCTTTTTTTTTTCTCTCAATCACTTTTCGTTTGTGCTCTAAATTGCCGTGGTTGGCCTATTTATCCATTTGGCGGGTTTTAGGCGGCCCCCGCGGCATCCGACCCCAACAATAGATACCATATTTTGTTTTTAGAATGTGATTCGAACGAATCACATTACCAATCTCCGAGATCTGGTGTTTTTAAAAATTAGGGTAATAAGTAGTGCTTTTAAGGGGAGAAATAGCACCTCAGACATTTTGACTCAAAAATGGATATCAAGTTATTGCTACACAAATCCCTTTAATTTGAGCCCCATATTGCCATAGACGGTAAATATGAACTGATTGGTGGGTGTTTTGGGGCTGGGGCGGCCACCGGCACTTTGCCCTGAAAAAAGATCTCAAATTCGTTTTTTACTCCCAAATACCGTTGATTTGAGCTCATATTGCCATAGTCGGAAAAGAAGTTTAGGTTAGGGTGTGCCACACTTGGCTCGTTTTCTATTCTCAAATACCTTCGATTTGAGTCCCATATTATCATAGTGGGTCAGTTAACCTATTTGGCGTATTTTTAGGAGGAAAAGCGCCATCTAGACTTGAAAACAAACTTTAATGTCATGTTCGTAAACTACTCTATTCTATCAAATTTGTATTCTACTCCCGCATACCTTTCATGTGAGTTCCATATTACCCCGATCGGTCCACTTTTATTTTTGGGCGGTACTTTTTTGGGGGTACTTGGGCCGGCGGGGTTCTTTTGGTGGGCGGACCCTCCCCCTTGAAATATCAAACAATTATATAGCCTATTGCTCGTCGTGACATTTTATGTCGATCTAGCCATGTCCGTCCGTCTGTCTGTCGAAAGCACGCTAACTTTCGGAGGAGTAAAGCTAGACTGTTGAAATTTTGCACAAATACTTCTTATTAGTGTAGGTCAGTTGGTATTGTAAATAGGCCATATCTGCCCATGTTTTGATATAGCTGCCATATAAACCGATCTGAGGTCTTGACTTCTTGAGCCTCTCGAGGGCGCAATTCTTATCCGATTGGAATGAAATTTTGCACGAAATGTTTTGTTGCGATATCCAACAACTGTGCCAAGTATGGTTCAAATCAGTCCGTAATCTTATATAGCTGTCATATAAAGCGATCTGGGGACTCGAGTTTTTGAGATTTTAGAGGGCGCAATTCCTATCCGATTGGGCATGAATGTAGCTTGACGTATTTTATTATGACTTTCAACAACTGTGCCAAACAGGGTTCAAATCGGTTCATAACCTGATATAGCTGCCATATAAACCGATCTGGGATCTTGAATTCTTGAGTCTCTAGAGGTTGCAATTATTATCCGATTTGCCTGAAATTTTGTACGACGGATCCTCTCATGACCATCAACATACGTGTTTATTATGATCTGAATCGGTCTATAGCCTGATACAGCTCCCATAAAAAACCATCTCTCCATTTTACTTCTTGATCACCCAAAGGGCGCAATTCTTATTCGAATTGGGTGACATTTTACACAGGTCGCCAACATATAATTTAATTGTGGTCCGAACCGGATCATATCTTGATATCGCTCTAATAATAGACCAAATCTTTCCTTTTTTGCCTAAGAAGAAATGCCGAAGAAAAGCACTTGACAAATGCGATCCATGGTGGAGAGTATATAAGATTCGGCCGGCCGAACTTAGCACGCTTTTAGTTGTTAGGTATTTAGAGCGCACAAAAAGCCGTTTTTTGACTTACGCTTATGTCCATGGGGCGGATTAATATGCACACCCTCTTTTCAACCTAACCTAACCTACCTCATTGAACATAGTTCGGACCCATCTAGGTATTCGCGTTTTTACTATGTAGTTGTGAAAATGTTACACCCCAATCGATGGTGAAGGATATGCAAACGGCAACATTCACCAACTGCATGAAAGTTTTGACCCTCACCAAAGCATTTAACCCAGATTTACAGCTCCTCTTCTGTATTGCTAATCCTTGTCGTTGGTTTTAGCAAAAGGTATTTAAACTTTACAAAAACCAATTCAATCATTTTTTAATCGTTCACTAACTGCTGTTCAAATTTGAACCTTCAATTTGAAATGTTTTCAAATATGTCGGTTACACGCACATAAACTCACACACACAAACACATTTACATTTTCCCAGTGGTGCAAATTTTGTATTCCAATCTTTTTCAGCCATGTTGCCGAAGGACGAAGACCATATATGCATATGTATGAGCCTGTATGTGTGTGTGTGTGATGTTATAGATATTCAGCAGCGAGGAAAAGTGCACACCGAGTTAATCTGGGTATCTATTTATGTCGTTTCCCATTTGGAGTTACGTTTGCCCATGGAATAAGCCACAAGGTGCATGAATATCGTACCTCGAATGCTTTACCTTTTGGTTTTATGCAACACAAATCTAGGTGTGCAACATAGACAGGAGCGAATGTATAGTTACACAATTGAAGTATTTGAAATATTTTCAGAACTACTTCATGTGTAGGACAATGTGTTTTAATAAAAGGCATTAGACAATAAATCCAAGCTAGTTTCCAAGCTGTGAATCTGTATAAGAAATATTCACAGTTTGGTAATCAAATTTCGTCCTTATGCACTTTTATAAGGTTAAAAGTTTAGTAACAAATCTTGAATTTTTCTTATATAGATTCACCGATGCAAGGACAACGTCATATTAACTGTTGGATTTATTGTCTACTGCCTTTTAATAAATCACATTGTCCTACGCATAATGCAGTCTAAAATTCAAGTTTTTGTCTTAAATCTAATCGTCCTTATAAAATCTCCCTTAACTCCAAACAATCTCATTCACTCCCATCATATATCTCTCACTATGGACTTTTGCTTGACTGTGGACCAAGAGAATGTCTGTATGTGCGTTGTGTGTGTGTGTGTGTGTGTTTGTTTTTGTATGCATTAAAACGTATTTGCCCGTTTGTTTAACTGTTGGATGTTAAATGTCATGTTTTCGTTGTGCTTTTGCCGTATTTATTTTGTGACATGTTGTTACTTTGGCGTCAGAGTTAAAAATGCAATTAGCGTTGCCATGAAAACTGCTTACAATTTGTTAGCAACTTAAAGATATAGAAATGGTTAATAGTTTAGGTAGATCTGAATCAGTGTCCGTTGGCTGCTCTCTTTCTCTACTGTCACTCTGTTGCACCATGACTAACTTGTAACTATTCCCATTCCATTCACATTTACATGGTTCGCGGTATCCATGGCATTGCGAAAAGCATCCAAACAATCCATCCTTACATCAAAAAGACATACTAAGCAACTGGGAATGAAGAAAATCAAAACTCAAGGGCGTATAAGTAAATGGGGAAACATTTTTCAATGATAAAGGCCAATACAAATTGGTGGCCAAAATGTCAGCCAAATCGTGTAAGAAATGTGATTTTTATGCCCTCGAGTCCTTATATCGGGTATGCATGGTAGCTATACCCTAATATGGCCCGATATTGGTAATATTTCACGAGTTTGTAGAGGGGTCTAATACAGGCCACTGTTTTAACCTGCATCGAAATAGGTTTAAAGATATGGCTTTTATTAGCTATAGATGTCGATGTCTCTAAGGGGGCTGCAACATCAAAAAAAATATTGGGTTGCCCAAAAAGTAATTGCGGATTTTTCATATAGTCGGCGTTGACAAATTTTTTCACAGCTTGTGACTCTGTAATTGCATTCTTTCTTCTGTCAGTTATCAGCTGTTACTTTTAGATTGCTCTAGAAAAAAAGTATATTTGATTAAAGTTCATTCTAAGTTTTATTAAAAATGCATTTACTTTCTTTTAAAAAATCCGCAATTACTTTTTGGGCAACCCAATATTAAAATATTTGACATTTGAGAACGGGAAGAGAAAACTCTTCAACATTTTAAAGGGCTAAAGCTGAGGTGTTATTGAGATGAAGTTTTCGTGATGTTCATATAGCACCCTTTATGGTTCAAATCGGCCCATAACCTGATATAGCTGTCATATAAACCCATCTGGGGTCTTGACTTCTTGAGCGTCTAGAGTGCGCTATTCCTATCCGATTGGACTGAAATTTTGCACGACGTGTTTTGTTATGACTTCCAACAACTGTGCTAAGAATAGTTCAAATCGGTCCATAACCTGATGTAGCTGCCATATAAACTGATCTGGGGTCTTGACTTCTGGAGCCACTAGAGGGCGAAATTATTATCCGATTTAGCTGAAATTTTGCATGAGGTGTTTTGTTATGACTTCCAACAACTGTATTAAGAATGGTTCAAATCGGTCCATAGCCTGATATAGCTGCCATATAAACCGATATGGGATCTTGACTTCTTGAGACACTAGAGGGCGCAATTATTATCCGATTTAGCTGAAATTTTGCATGAGTTGTTTTGTTATAACTTTCAACAACTGTGCTAAGAATAGTTCAAATAGGTCCATAACCTGATATAGCTGCCATATAAACCGATCTGGGGTCTTGACTTCTTGAGATTCTTGAAATTTTGTACAACGGCTTCTCTCATGACCTTTAACATACGTGGCGAATATGGCATGACTCGGTTTATAGCCTTATACAGCTCCCCTATAAACCGATCTCCCTATTTTACTACTTCAGGCTCTAAAGTGCGCAATTCTTACTAGATTTGGCAGAAATTTTACACATTGACTTCTACTATGGTCTCTAATATTCACTTCAATTATGGTTCGAAATGAACCATAACTTGATAGTGTTCCAATAACATAGCAATTATTTTCTTTTATCCTTTGTTTGCCTAAAAAGAGATACCGTGGCAAGAGCTCGACAAATGCGATCCATGGTGGAGGGTATATAAGATTCGGCCCGGCCGAACTTAGCACTCTTTTACTTGTGGAAATTTCATTTAAAACGCATCTGCAATATGTCCTCTTTGAAAAAAAGAAGAAAAACATGTAAAAGCGTGTTAAGCTTGGCGGGGCCGAATCTTATATATTGTCCACCATGGATCGAATATGTGAAGTTCTTTGCCCGGTATCTCTTTAGAACACAACAAAGCTAATGGATAAAAATTGCCTATCTGTTGGAGCTATATCAGGTAATGGCCCGATTCGGGGCATACTTCCTTTGAATGGTGGAGACCATTGTAAGAAATTTCAGCTAATCGGATAAGAATTGCGCTCTATAGGGACTCAAAGAGGGCAATCGGAAATTTGTTTATATGCATGTGAGCTATATCAGGTTATGAACCGATTCAAAGGAGAAGTCGTTGTACAAAATTGCAGCCAAATCGGGTAAGAATTGCGCCCTCAAGAGACTCAAAAAATAAAATCAAGAGATCAGTTTATATGGCGGCAGCTATATTAGGTTATGAACCAATTTAGATCTTACTTCGGACAGTTGTTGAAAGTCAAAACAGAACTCTTCGTACAAAATTTCAGCCAAATCGAATAAGAATTGCACCGTGAAAGAAGTCAAGATGCAAGATCGGTTGATATGGTAGCCATAAGCGTAGAAAGGCCTCTGGGGGTTGGGTAAAGCACCCCCCACCCAAAATTTAAAAAAAATTGCTAATTTTGTTGCTCTTCAAAGGGTTTTAGCCCGGATACCCATCATTTTGTATATATATGTTAACCATCTTTGGTCATAATATGGTTAAAAATGCATCAATTATTATCCCATAGCAACTTTATTTAAACATGGTCCGATCTCCACTTGATTCAGCAAGGCAATCGGGAGATCGGTATATGTATATGACAACTATATCCAAATATAGACCAAATCTAAATCATATTGAACACGAATGTCTAAGTGCCTAACACAGTCACCTGTGTCAAATTTCATCGAAATCGTGTAATAAACGTGTTTTTACTGTCGGAAGATCTTAAATCGGGAGATCGGTATATATGGTAGCTATATCCAAGTATAGCCCGATCTTGACCATATGTGCGTACGAATGTCGAGAGGCCTAACAGAACTCATTGTGCAAACTTTCAGCAAAATCGGATTATGAGGCCCATTTTATGGGCTTAAAACCTAAAATCGGGAGATCGGTATATATGACAGCTACATTGAATGGGAGAAGCTCATTCCATCGCTGCATAATTGAGGCAACGATAGGCAACCTGAAAGGAAGGGAAGAGGTTTCCGATCGGATACCGGATATACGAAATGATGGAAGTGGAGTGCGAGGCACTGCTGCCATCGGCACAGTCTTGGATTGACGGAAACCTAGTATTGGCATCTGGAAAATCATGTTACACGGATGGATCAAAGCTAGAGGACAGGGTGGGTCTGGGGGTTTACATTGAGAACCCAGGAACTGAGATCTGTTTTAGACTGCCTGACCATAATACAGTCCAGCAGGCGGAGATCCGGGCGATCACGGAATGCGTGAAGTGAAGGAAGGAGTGAAGGAGATTAACGCCTTTTCTAGGGATGGCAAAATCCGCCAACGGAGTAAGGGGTAATGAAAGGGCAGACGATTTGGCGGTGAAGGCCAGAGGACTGCCATCAATAAGGATTTTGTAAGTAGCACGGATTTCCCAACTAAATATTTCTTTTTAGAGGTTACTTAATAGTTTTTAGAGTGCACAACAAGCCAATTACTGGCTTAGGTATGGGTATGGGTATGGGGCCGATTAATATCTCCACCCTCTTTTCTGGAAGTTAAATTGGGAGTTTGATTTATATGGCAGCTATATCGGGTAGAGGTCATGCCAAAACGACACGTAAAAATTTTCAACTAAATCTAATAAGAATTGCGCCCTCTAAAAACTGAAAGAATCTAATCGGGAGAACGTTTTATATGGCAGCAATATATTTGCACTGTACTTGGCACAATTGTTGCAAGTCATACGACTTGCAAGATGTCATTCAAATCAGTTTGTAATTACGCTTCCTAGAGGCTTAAAAAGTCATATCTGAGGATCGGTTTTTATTATAGCTATATCAGGCTTTGAACCAATTCGAACCATACTTGGCACAGTTGTTGGAGTTCATAAAAATGCAGCGTGCAAAATTTCAGCCGATTCGTGTGAGAATGACGCCCTCTAAAAGCTCGAGAAGTCCAATTGGGAGATCAGTTTAAATGGCAGCTATATGGACCGTGCTTTCTACAGACGGACAGACAGACGGACGCCTCTTTTATCTGAAATATCGGATGTGATACTTTTCCAGTAAATTTGTTGTAAATTTTGTCATGCATTAAACCACAAATGCCTTCCACAATCGTAAATCGAAGACGGTTTCTGCCAAAGTTTCAAAAAATAAAAATTAAAGTCAAAAATCCCCCAAACAGGGAGACATATTTTACACGTCAAGCAGACTTTTTGGTAGGGATTTTTGTACACTATCAAGCAAAAAAATTTTGGCAATCGGACCACAAATAAAGATTTGGCAGCCCGAGGAATTTTTTCGAAATGTTGAGGTTGCCAACTTTAGGGCACTACGCAGAGATACCTGAACCACATAGGGCCTTACAATTTTGCATTTAGTTTCGAAAATACCTCAGCTTTAACCATTAGAATTTTTAAAGTGTTTTTTCTATCCGATCTCAAAAAGCTTATTTTTTTCTACCTACAACCATAGAATGGATAGAACGGGGGTTTACTAGTCTAGTCATTCCGTTTATAATACCTCGGGATATTTATCTGCTACCCCTTAAAATAAATATATTCTGGATCGTCTCGACATTCTGAGTCGATGTAGTCATGTCCGTCCGTCCGTCTATCGAAATCACAATAGCGGTCGAACACGTAAAGATAGCCGCTTGAAATTTTGCACAGATACTTCTTATTGATGTAGGTCATTGGGAATTACAAATGGGTCATATCGGTCCGGATTTTGATTAGCGCCCATATAAACCAATCCCCGCATTGACTTCTTGAGCCCTTAGAAGCCTCAATTTGTATCCAATTTGGCTGAAATTTGAAAAAAGGGACTTGTGTTATGACTTCCAATAAACCATATAAACCGATCCCCGGAATTTACTTCTTGAGCCCCTCGAAGCCTCAATTTTCATCCGATTTGGATGAAATTTTGAAAAAAGAATTGTACCATGATTTCCAACATACACATTTAGTATGATCTGAATCAGCACATAAACAGATATAGCCCCCATTTAAACCGATCCCCGGATTTTACTTCTTGAGCCTCTAGAAGCCCCAATTTTCATCCGATTTGGCTGAAATTTGAAATAAAGACTTTTACTTTGACTTCCAACATACACGTGAATTTTGATCTGAATTGGTCCATAAACAGATATAGCCCCCATATAAAGCGATCCCCGGATTTTACTTCTCGAGCCTCTAGAAGCCTCATACATACTTACTTACGATCGCCGGATTTAACTTCGGATTTTGATTAGCGCCCATATAAACCAATCCCCGCAATTGACTTCTTGAGCCCTTAGAAGCCTCAATTTGTATCCAATTTGGCTGAAATTTGAAAAAAGGGACTTGTGTTATTACTTCCAATAAATCATATAAACCGATCCCCGGAATTTACTTCTTGAGCCCCTCGAAGCCTCAATTTTCATTCGATTTGGGTGAAATTCGGAGAAAAGACTTGTAACATGACTTCCAAATACAATCGGTCCATAAACTGATATAGTCCCCATATAAACCGATCCCCGGAGTTTACTTCTTGAACCCCTAGAAGCCTCAATTTTGATCAGGTTTTGTGTGAACTATAGAGCAAGTACTTATGTTATGACTTCCAACATCTTTGCCAAGTATGATCTGAATAGGTCCATAAATAGATAAAGCCTCTATATAAACCGATTCCCTGATTGACTATTTGAGCCACTAAAAGCCTTAATTCTCTCCGATTTGGCTGAAATTTGGAAATAATACTTTTACTATGACTTCCAACATACGCATTAAGTATGATCTGAATCGATTCATAAACAGACATATATAGCCCCCATATTAACCGATTCCCGGATTTTACTTCTTTAGCCTCTAGAAGCCTCAAGTTTGATCCGATTTGGCTGAAATTGGGAAAAAAGATTTGGATTATGGCTAGCAACATACACACTGAGTACGGTTCGAATCGGTCTATAAACAGATATGGCCCCATGTAAACCGATCTCCGGTTTGACTTCTTGAGTCCCTAGAAGCCTCATTTTGCATCCTATTTGACTGATATTTGGAATAATGACTTGTGTTGTGACTTCCAACATCTATACCAAGTATGATCCATGTCAGTCTATAAACTGATATAGCCCCCATATAAACAGATCCCCGGGTTTGAATTTGTGATCCCTTAGGAGCCTCAATTTTCATCCGATTTGGCTGAAATTTGGAATAAAAATTTGTATTATGACTTCCCATATATAAATGCCAAGTAGGATATGAATCGGTCTACAAACGGATATAGGCCCTATATAAACCACTCCCCGGTTTTGACTTCTTGATCCCCTAGAAATCAACACTTTCACCAGATTTGGTTGAAATTTGACCCTTAAACCTATCTAATGACTTACAACATCATTGCCATGTTTTATCCGAATCGGTTAATATGGAGATATAGGGACCTCTAAGTACCGATATCTCGATATGACTTCTTGGGGCCATTGAAGACTCAATCAATTCCCGATTTACTTGCTACAAAGTAATTCAAATACATTATTAATAAGAGTATTACATTAATAAGGGGACATTATAAACGAAATCCATGGAGGTGGGTTCTCAAACTTCGGCCCGGGCGATCTTAGCACCTTTTTTACTTGTTACTTCATTATTTATTTCTTCGTCTCCACAGATAGGCGGACAGACAGACAGACATGGCTCAATGGTATTAGGATTTTGCGAAGATCAAGAACATGTGTTTTTTTTTCTTAGTTTCCGAAAGCGATATTTAATCGCCTATCTCTCCCATATTTATACTTGAGATTCCTACGCCTGTTTCATACCAACACCATGTGAGACTATATCAGAGGTGGAGTGAGGCGCTCCTGCAAATGAGCTTATTCCGTCCAAGTGTAAAGAAAAGCGCAAAAAAGTGTTGCAAAACATGAAGGAGTAGTGAAGTTGCGTTAAAATGAAACGCTTTTGATGAGTGGACATGAATGTGAAATGCTCATAGTTGTTGATGCTGATGTATGCCAATGCAAATGTTTTGATATCAACAACTTTGAAATCGGTTGATCTTAGCATTTATGATAGTTATGAGAAAATGGCTTTTCGTTAAATTCAATTAATGTATGTCCTGATTCAACTATTCAACCATCCAACTAGCCGACAGCTCGAGTTATGTTAGCCTGTCTCTTCTCTTCCTCTTTTCTTTTGAAAGTGGCCTGGCAGCACGAATACAAATGGCAAGTGAAAGGCCTACACGTTGAATGGGGATAAATATGCATAAGCAACTCAGTTAAATCAAGTGTAAATTTTTGAACAATTAATGGTTGCATATCAGTTTGTGATGCGTAAATTAGCTGTGAACCAACAACATCATGTGGGAAATGTAGTTTAATATATTGCGTAGGCCTTCTACTTTGCATTGTGATGGAAAGTCTTACACCGATATTTGTGGGCCATGTGAATGTGCTTGAGGTAGGCATGTAGAAATTTGCGAGAAAATTTGTGATTGGGAATTCTTATTAGTGTTGTAGAATTTGCAAATTTGAACTAATTTGGAGGAATGTTGCATAAAGACGTTATGCTCTCTGGATATAGTCCTAGGTTAACATAGTGGATGTGGATTAACAAGATAAGGCTTATAAGGCCAACTTTGGAATAGCGTATCCACAGTTATGCTTTATGCTTTTCTGAATGGATTGTGGGAATCAAATACACGACTAATCAGCTTAGAGGACAATACTTTATGTGTCCCTGAAAGAAGCAAAACAGTAAGATTCAAGGACCAGTGTTTATCGATGGTATGGTGAATTCAATCGAGGCCGTACTTCACTTCAAGACGAATTTCGGGATAACCGTCCAAAATCAGTTGTTGGTCCAAAAACCATTGACGTTGTGCGCCAACCGCAAGATCGTCATGTGACCTATCGTGAGATTGAGACAACCTTAGGCATTAGTGGGACCAGCTTACATTCAATATAGATTTAACATTTGACCGCTCGTGTCGTTTGATCGAAAGAAATACTCCACATATTGGTTAATAATGCTTTGACCCTAGAAGTGAAAATCGAGCGAAATACATATATGGCAGCTATATCTAAATCTGGGCCGATTTCTATGAAATTCACCAGTAATGTCAAGAGTCATAAGAAAATCCTTCCTGCCAAATTTCGAGGGAATCGGTTAACAAATGACCATCGTATTGCAATATTAATGCAAATCGGACGAACATATATATATGGGAGCTATATCCAAATCTGAAACAATTTTTTCCAATTTCAATAGTCTTCGTCCCTAGGCCGAAAAACATGACTGTATCGGATGAAAACATGGACAGACGGACATAGCCAAATCGAATCAGAAAAGGATTCTGAGTCGATCAGTATACTTATCAATGGGTCTATCTCTCTTCCTTCTGCGTGTTACAAACAAATGCACTAATTTCTAATACCGTTTACCACAGTAGTGGTGTAGGGTATAAACATTTGATTAACGTAAATCAACTTTAGTTTTTTACTTTTTATTGCAGGAAAATCCACCTCAAATCTCAAAATGAAGAAATGGTAAGTACATATTTTAAATTAGTATTCTTTAAAATTGTTTCCGTTTACTAAGACAGAGATGAACTCCAAATTTCAGCAAAGTCAGTTAATCTATGCGGTTTTCATGGGCTTAAGGCCTGAATCGGCAGATGGGTCTATATAACCATACTAATTTCGGATCCTTCAATCTATAAATCTGTCTATATGGCAGCTGTATCCAAATATGGTCCTATCTTTTCCATACTCAGTTCGAACATCGAAGGGCCTATTGAAACTCAATATTTCGAATATATGGATTTCGAATATGGATTAAATAAACTGAAGACCCTAAATCGGTCGATCGGTCTTTATGCCAGCTACATCTAACTAAGGTGTGATGGCTTAATTAAACTCACTTTTCCAAATTTCAGCGAATTCTGATAATAAATGCGCATTTCACGGGTAGGTGCCGACTGTATAATACCCTACACCTACCCGCTGGGAGCTATATCCTATTCTGAACCAATTTTGATGGGCCTCGGCGAACAAATATGTTCAAACTGTAATAACTAACAAGTGATAAAATTATTGCAAATTGCCCAAAATCAGACGAATATATATATATATATATAGGAGCTATATCTAATTCTAAACCGATTTCGAGCAAACTTCTCAGATAATGTGGTAGTCGTCGAGCAAGGCGTTGTACAAAGTTTTTGAAAGATTGGTTAATAAATGCGCTTGCTTGCGACCTATAGTTTGTACACAAATTGACAAGGACAGACGGACAGACAGACGGACGGACAGACAGACGGACATAGCTAAATCGAATCTGAAAGTGATTCTGAGTCGATCGGTATACTTATCAATGGGTCTATCTGTCTTCCTTTTGGGTGTTACAAACAAATGCACTAAGTTATAATATTCTGTACCACAGTAGTGGTGTAGGGTATAAATAGGCAGTCCGTATGACAGCTATATCACCATATGGTCCGATATGGACCATATTTGGTTCAGTACAATTTCAGCGATCTGGACCATATTGGGTTCGAACATTGGAGGGCATGGTACAACTCATTGGTCCAAATTTCATTGAAATTGGGTAATAAATGCTTCATTTATAGGTATTGGCAGAGTACCTGCTTTTTTTACCAGTGTTGGTCGGTTGGTATTGTGAATCCGTATATGTTTAGAGCAGAGCAATTCTTGTCCGATTTGGCTGAAATTTTGCGAACGTTGCTTTCTTATGAATTTAAACAACCGTAGCCAAATTTGCATGAACCAAAATCCAAATTTGGTTGTAATTTTTACCCGATTTTGGTGAAATGTTGCACATAGTGCGGTGTTATGATTAGTCCAGAGATTGGCCTGCGTTGGAGTCACAAGAGCACTGAGATCCGCACAGTAGCCAGGTATGGAGGCAATGCTAGATATGCAGTGCATTGCCCCTTATATTCGGAACTGCGCTTTCAAGGTCGCGCTTAGGCCGACGGCACGTGAAGGAGGATTGGTGTGGCCACAGTTGCAACCTAGATGCTCTTGATAAGGGAGGTAGATTGAGGACGATCTCCGAATATTTGCACCGGTTGGGATTAGAACATTCAGGATTCGTTTTCAAGGGGCGGATGAATGGAGCATGAATGCTGTGTTTGTGGGAGATGAGACTTAGATCTTTACTGATGCCCCTAAGATGGAGTCAGGGACTGAATTGGGGGTCTACCCCGACGCATTCAACATCGATGAGTCTCTGGGACTACCGTGCTAGTGTGCGGTCTTTCAGTCAGAGGTCTGTGCCATTATTAAACCCACGATTTATGTAGACAATATGGTGGCGTTCAAGGCCTTGTGTTCGAGGACGGTGAACTCAAGGTGTGTGGCGGATTATTTGGAATCCCTGGATATGCACCGGGTCCACGATGTGATGCTGATATGGGTTCCTGGACATGGAGGGATTTCGGGTAAGGAAGCTGTTGATGTGTCATTTGTCGAACTACTGAATATAGTTGAGGAGATGGTCAGAGCGAGGTCGGTGGAAAGAAAGGACCCAGTGGATGGTTGCGGCACCGCTAAGTCGCTGTGGTCTGTCATCGACAGGGGGAGGACGAAGAAGTTACTGGCATTCGATAAGAGTTCGCTAAGCACATTGACAGGGATCATAAAAGGACAGTGTGCCATAGGCCGTATGGAATACCGCACAATGATTTCTGCAGGTGTTGTCTTGGAATCACTTGGACTCAGACACGTACTTTTCTCTCAAACTCCTTTCACTTCAGATAAGAGCTGGCAAAATATCGATGGCACTAACGATATTTAATTATTTGACTGAATATCGATTGATATTTTTGCGATGGATACTATCGCAAAAGTTAAATTTTTTGCAAAACTAAACAGATATAAGCAATCCGACACTGAATGTATCCTTTAAGATATATTTCGTCTATAGAGGGCGCAATTTCCATCCGATTAGGCTAACATATTGTACAATGATTTCTCTCATGACTTTCAACAGACTTTATTAGCCTTGGTTTTATTTGGTCTGTGCATTGATATTGCTTTTATATAAATCGATTTCCTCATTTTTACTTCACATTTTCGTTTCAAATAAAGGTGATGGGAAAATAACGATAGTATCGACACTATCGATATTTATTATTAAAACTATCGAAAATATCGAATCGATAGTCTGCCAGCTGTACTTCAGACCCATATTGTTCCCATCGATCTACATGCCCTTTTAGCGTTTTGGGACTCTCGACACCACATTTCTTACTTTTTATACCCTCGACCATAGGATGGGGGGTATACCAACTTCGTCATTCCGTTTCTAACCCATCGAAATTTTTATCTGAGACCCAACGCAGTATGTATATTCTTGATCGTCTTGACATTCTAAGCCAATTCAACCCTCTCCGTCTGTCTGTCGAAGTACGATAACCTTCGAAGGAATAGAGCTAGACGCTTTAAATTTTGCACTAGTACTTCGAATAAGTGTGAGTAGGTAAGGATTGCAAATGGGCTATATTGGTCCATGTTTTGATAAAGCTGCCATATAAACCGATTCTGGATCTTGATATCTTGAGCCTCTGGAGGCCGATTTGGCTGAAATTTTCCACCATGTGTTTTATTTAGACTCCCAAATGCTGTGCCGAGTATGGTTTAAAACGGTTCATAACCTGATATAGATCCTAAATAAACTGGTCTTGGATATTGACTTCTTAAATCGGTCTAAATCGGTTCATAATCTGATATAGGTCCCATATAAACCGATCTCGGATCTTGTTTTTGAGAGCCGCTAGATGGCGCAATTATTATCTGCTTTGGCTGAAATTTTGCACGAAGTGTTTTGTTTTAACATCCAACAACTGTGTCAAGTATGGTTTTAATTTAGGTGCCACATAAACCTATCTCAGATCTTGACTTCGTGATCCTCTACAGAACGCACTTCTTAAGCGATTTGGCTGAAATTTTGCACGAAGTGTTTTTTTACAACCGACCCTACAAACTATATATTTCGGATCGTTGTAGAATTCTAAGACGATTAAACGATGTCCTTGTCTCTGTCCGTCCAGTGTCCGTCAGTTGTAATCACGCAACAGTCATTAAAAATTGAGATATGAAGCTGAAATTTTGGACAGACTAGTATTTCTTGTATACGCAGGTTAAGTTTTTGAATGGGTCATATCGGACTGTATTTGAATATAGCTGCCATATAGACCGATCTGTTGATTTAGGGTCTTAATCCTATAACTGGGGCATTTATTACCCCATTTCGCAGAAATTAGGAGTTTTATTAGGCTCGCCGATATCCGAACCAAAAATGGTCCAGATTGAAACATATTTGGATATAGCTGCCATATATACCGATCTGCCTATTTTGGGTCTAAGGCCTATAAAAGGGTTATTTGTTACCCGATTTTGCTAAAACTTAGAACAGTGTGTTTTATTAGGCCCGACAGAACATAAACCGACTTAGAATCACTTTCTGATTTGATTTAGCCATGTCCGTCTGTCCATCCGTCCGTCCGTCTGTGAGTCCATGTATTCTTGGAATCAAAGTGCAGGTCACATTTGTTGTCCAATCATCACAAAATTTTGCACATATCACTTTTTTGGTCCAAGGACGGAAGCTATTGATTTTGGTAAAAATCGGTTCAGATTTAGATATAGCTCCCATATATACGTAGCGCCTGATTTGCACTTAAATCACCGTAGTAACTACATTTTTCAACCGATCTGCACAAAATTCCGCACGGACTGTTTTGTTACTGATTTTAACGTATCTACAAAATTTCATCAAAATCGGTGGAGATTTAGATATAGCTCCCATATATATATATCGCCCGATTTGAACTTAAACGGCCGTAGTAACTATAATTTTCAACCGATCTGCACAAAATTTGGCACGAATTGTTTTGTTAATGATCTTAACATATGTTCAAGAATTCATCAAAATCGGTTCTGATTAAGATATAGCTCCCATATATATATATATCACCCGGTTTGCTCTCAAATGGCCATAGTTACTACAATTTTCAACCGATCTGCACAAAATTTGGCACGGATTGTTTCTTTACTGATCTTAACATATCTGCGAAATTTTATCAAAATCGGTTCAGATTAAGATATAGCTCCCATATATATGTATCGCACGATTTGCACTTAAATGTACGTAGTACCTACAATTGTCAACCTATCTGCATAAAATTCGGCACGGATTGTTTTGTTAATGATCTTAACATATGTTCAAGAATTCATCAAAATCAGTTCAGATTTAGATATAGCTCCCATATATATGTATCGCCCGATTTGCACTTAAATAACCGTAGTGGCTACAATTTTCAACCGATCTGCACAAAATTTGGCACGGATTGTTTCTTTACTGATCTTAACATATCTCTGAAAATTTATCAAAATCGGTTCAGATTAAGATATAGCTCCCATATATATGTATCGCACGATTTGCACTTAAATGGACGTAGTACCTACAATTTTCAACTTATCTGCACAAAATTTGGCACGGACTGTTTTGTTACTGATCTTAACTTATGTGCAAAATTTCATCAAAATCAGTCCAGATTTAGATATAGTTCCCATATATATGTATCGCCCGATTTGAACTTAAATGCCCGTAGTAACTACAATTTTCAACCGATTTGCACAAAATTTGGCACGGACTGTTTTGTTACTGATCTTAACATATCTGCAAAATTTTATCAACATCGGTTCAGATTTAGATATAGCTCCCATATATATGCATCGTCCGATTTACACTTCAATGGCCGTACTAGCTACAATTTTCAACCGATCTGCACAAAATTTAACACAGACAGCTTTGCTACTATTTGCGGGATTTCATCAAAATCGGGTCAAATTTGGATGTAGCACCCATAAATTTTTCCGTAATAACAACAATTTTCAAACGATCTGTTTGATAGTCGGTTCAGATTTAGATATAGCTCTCATATACATATATATTTATATATTGCCCGAATTTATATATGAAGGGTGGGTGTAGGGTATTATGTAGTCGGCTGCGCCCGACTTTTGCCTTTCCTTACTGGATACTTGTTTTTTTTTTTACCATTATTGGTTAATTTAAACAAATAAATCCAATTATTTCACCGCCAATCTTTCGATTATCAACGTTCACCTTCTATTTTATTTCCTTTACATGAACTATGTGTGTATGACAAAGAGTATATCATTAATAACCGCATCTGGCTGGAAAGTCACAAACAATAATTTTTCAGTTGTCAGTGTCACAATCTGACTTAGTGGTCAGTTTGCCAACATGAGCAGCTAAACTTTGATATTAAATTGTACATATATGACACACGCAGTACTACAATGCTTTGAAATGCACCCTACTTGATCAGATTTGAGAAATAAAGAGTGGTTGCTGCAGGACATATTATGACCAAGCACAAAAAAGTCCATCTATAATTGAAAGAAAACAGTTTTCCCTATTCAAATTCACTTTAGAATGTAGATATGTGGTGCCTTTTGCGTATACAGGAGTTATAGCAAAATCCAAAACTTCTCAAGTAGTGATCATCTCAAACCGGGGACTTTACTATATATACCATTTGGTGATGAATAATACAGGCAGATGGCGCACACTGAGATTGTGTTAGGTTAGGATGAAAAGAGGGTGCAGATATTAATCCGCCCCATGCCACTATGGACATACACCTACGCCAGTAATCGACTTTTCGCGCTCTAAAAACTACAATATAAACTAAACTATAAAAAGAAAATTTTTAGTTAGGAATTCCGTGCTACTTACAAAATCCTTAATTGTTTTCAATGCCACTCCCCTAAGTTGGTTCATGTCTGCTATTGTGCCTTCACCTAAGTGCCGGTATCTGTTAGACGCGAAAGCCGGACAATGACAAAGGAAATGTTTCAACGTCTCACACATGGTATCATTGGCCGCACCGATTTTACATAAGTGAATTCGTAGTCCTATGTGTCCCGTTATGATACCAATAGCTATACTGACCTCGGTGTTATCTCCTTTCAGTAATAGCCTCGTCTTCTCACAATCTGGATCTCCCCATAGGATTTTCGCCGTTCTACCGACCGTTTCGCTGTTCCGCAATGTTGTATGCGCATTCGTCGCCCACTCGCTTTACTCGGACTGCGTCGATCCGAAAGGCATCTGGTTAACTAAGTTTATTTTACTGTCGGTAAAGATGTTCTCAATCGACGTCCTTGCGTTAGCACCACACCACTTCACGTATTCCGTGATCACCCGGATCTCCTTCTGCAGGACCGTATTATGGTCAGGCAGTTCTCAATTTCAATCTGTCCTCTAGCTTTGATCCATCCGTGTAACATGATCCTCCAGATGGCAATACTAGGGTTCCGTCAATGCAAGACTGTGCCGATATCAGCAATGCCTCGCACTCAACTTCAAGGTTCATCTCAGGTATCCGATCGAAAACCTCTTCCCTTCCTTCCAGGTTTCCTATCGTCTCCTCGATAATTCCCCGATGGTATGAGTTGCTCCCGTCCTTAATCCATTCTTCCATCGCCTTAAGTCTCATAGCCGCAGTGACTGCTTCACACTTATGTCTGTATGTCAATTGGTCGGATACCTAGAACAGTCTCCAGTGCCCTAGTCGGTATAGTCCTCATCGCTCCGCCTATGGCAAGACAACATGTTCTCTGAACCTGTTGTATGGTCCTTATGTTACACTTTTTCTCCATAGCAGTCCAGCAAACTACTGAGCGAAAGTAAGTATTGGTCTAATAACGATCCTGCAAAGGCAAAGGATTCAGGCCCCATTTCGAGCCTACGTCCCGTCTACATGAGTAAACGGGCTTCTTGGGAGTAGGTGATTGTACCATCATCGGCTCCCTGTTCGTTAGGTTGCATTGAGACTCCTGTCGCTGCGCTGCCTAATTTTTCTATATGAGTATCATAACCAATCTCAGTATTCCGAATCTTGAAGTCGGTGATGGGTCCGTCGTTGAGTCTCGCGCCACTGCACTGCCTGATATTTAAGTATTAGGATCTTTGCTTATCCTAGTCTTTCCAATATTGAAAGAGGCCGTGATTGTCTCGTTGTCAGCGCCCTGTTCGTTTTGCGGTGTTGATTCAGCTGCCACTGCACGGCCTGATGTCTCAAAATGAGATTTTCTGCCTATCCTAGTTCTCTCAATCTTCAAAAAGACAGCTTTGCTCCCGCAGTGCGCCATGCCTTTAGTCTTAGCTGAACTCCTCACGAAGACTTGATCAATGCCAATCACAAGGAGAGTTCCTTCCTCCTTCTCCTCCCTGTGGAAGACCACCCACTTCTCTGCGACTAAACATTGTCTATCCTTGCCCAAGAATTCCAACATGCGTTCCGTCGCAAATTTACCGCCCCATCCCTTTATGAAGAATGTCGCCTTTGTGAGCTGCGGTATGTCATATTTCTCACCAGGTCGAGGTTTGCGCCCTCCCAGGGAATGTGGATACCTCCGACGAGCTTTTTGACGGTACCAATACATTCCGCCGACACAAAACGTAGCGTTAAAATGTGCCCTCTATACTCGCAGCTCATCATTTGTATGGGTGGACGCTCTACAGAGTTCCACACATGTTCGAAAATCCGATCGTTAACCAGATCCTCCACTTGGGACAGTTGATCTGGTGGAATCCTACCAGATACACAGCCGACTTTGATGACTGCATAAGTCAGCTCATCTTTGTTGTGCTTCCTTGCCACTCTGGCGTAAGAGGGCGGCTTCTTACCATTCTCAGCGACCATCTTCCCCTTTCGTGATGGCTGCGGCCTCAGTTTGGAGGTCACCGTCCTCCATGAAGACTCAGGGGCCGTGCGCGCTTCCTGCGTTCTTGTTCCAACTTTTTCTATCTCCACAGGACACTGTCTGAAGTCTCCATTGCGGGATGGCTGGTTTGGTTTTCCAGTTAACTTGAACGCAGGGTGCTCTTTTTCTTCTTCAGCATTTTAGCAGTGTTATGCCCTTCTGATTCTTTTTCCAGCTTTCGTAGAAGTGCTTGGAATGTCAGTTCTATCCTTTCCAGCATCCTGTACTTTCTTCCGATTGCCCTGCCGGTACATACTCCTCCGTCTCCTTCGCCGTGCACCGGATCGCGCTCTCGGTCTGCTTATAAGCTTAGCAAAGCCATCGCTCACTTCTGCCGTCATCCCGATGCCCTTATCTCTCGATTCGGCTGCGATGACTGTTTCATTGAGACCGTCGCTGTCTCAATCCGAGTCAGAAACACCTCCTTTACTTAAAGGGTGGGAACGAACTGTGCATCCCTCTGGTTTATCCATCTTTTTCTCATTGATTAGTTTGACGACTAATTGTGCGCTTGAATCATTATTCGCGACCACAGGTGGCAAGGCACCCACACCTATAGGAGGACAACACGATACGGTCTGACGCCACCACCGCAGATGTTGAGTCTTTGGGTCCATTTCTAGCCTACTCCAGAAGGCCTTAAAAGTTTTTCCGTAATAGGTAGTACCTATTTTTTTTCTTTGAGGAGCGAAATAAAAGCTCGTCCGCTCCACTCAACGGCTAGTTATAATTGTGTTAAGGATGTGGAAAAAGCGTTTTTCAGGAATGTGTTAGCAACCGTAAGATAACTTGAAACCAATTCCTATTGAAGGTAAAACGTTTGTGTGTTAAAATAAGGGTGAGGTTGCTGATTTTTAATGAGGCAGTAGAAGCCGAAGGGTTGCGCTTTGAAATCCATTTTCAATTTCTTAAAATATAATTCCAATTGATTTGTCGTTAATTCATTTAAACTTGTCATTATCTTTTTTACTTTGTAACAATACCGAAATAATTTTGTAGAGCTCCCTATGAGCACTTTAAGTTTATTTAATCCTTTCCCATGTTATATTTCACTCTTTATAACTTTGCGGCTTGTACTTTTTTTTTTTGCTTTTTACCAACAAACCACAATTCAATAACTTTACAAAGCAATTAAAATTTGATTGACAACTTTTTATCTTTGCCCGCAAAACTTTGACATGCACCAAAAAACAAAATGAAAAAAGAATAGCAGCATCACAGGCAACCGAAATACAATGGGCCAAGACATTATCAAAAAAAAACAAAACCGACATCCTGTATCCTACTGCAGCTTGGCTGGCTTCGCCCAATAGTAAGTGATCAAAGCGTAAAGCAAATTTTCACCCAAGAATGGACAACAACCAAAAGGAAAACAAATACCAGCTAGCAAGAAAGAAGTCGACAACTATGAAATGGAGAAGTAGTATTTGAAAAACCATTAATAATGTTTATAAAGTGTGCAATGCCGAAACAAACAGTAACATGCAACCCAAAAAGCCATAGCAGAGCGCCATCATTTCGTTGGGATCACTTTTATCCCTGCAGCTAGCCATGAACGCCCTACTCATTGGATTATGCTGCTGCGGCAGCTTCTCCTGCCAGGCATTCATTTGGCCAACTGGCCAAGCAAGCATGACAGTCATTCGGTCAGTCAGTCAGTCATCTTTGCATTAAGTCTTAAACACCATGGACCCAAAGACTTTAGCATTTCAGCTTGACATTGCCCGACTCCAAAAAAAAGTATGAAAAGGGAAAAAACGAAAATCAAAATGAAATTAACTAAAGAGGACAAAGGATGAAGGAAACCAAGTTGGTGTTACGTTAAACTAAAATAACTGCAAAACTTTGAAATAAAGACCAAAAAAAATGCATAGAACGCACCATGATGCACGACAAGGATGTGTAAGAAAATGAAAACAAAAGAAAATTTACAAAACACTGCTAGTAAAGCATAGCACACACATACCCACACACACACATAACCAGCAGGACTTCACCACAAAGGCAAGGATAAATGCCAAACCACAATTATTCATTCGCACTATGCCACAAAAACAACATTCAACCACTGTGAAATGAGGCGGAAGCGTTGCTCTAGCCCTTCCAAGAGAAAAGCTATGCAACATCAAATGCATTTGAGAAGGAAAAAAAAACAACATTGTCCAAAGAAGTCAATGTAAGAGAGACTTAAAAAAACTCGAGGCAAAAAGAAAAAATGTAGAAATAACGCCGAATAAAAAAAATGTGACAACGCACCAAGGAGCCAAAGGAAACTGTGCAAGGCAGACATTGGAATCATCAGAGATGGCTTATCAACAGCAATGCGATTGCCATCTGTTTTCAACATCTACCGAAGCGAATCTCTTGTTAAAGCCACCACATTGACTTAATCTTGGTAATTTTGTTCCTTTTCAACCATCTTCTAGGCATATGACATGCAGACATGGCATTTTCACATTTGCTGCATATTTGCCACGGTTCATTCTACCACACTCATGGGATATGGCCACAAAACTATGAAAGATATGCCTTTTGCACGAATGATGACTCAATACCGCAATAGTTTGTCTATTTGTTGTAGGATTAGAAGATTGGCATGATGTGGGAACCATGAACAATTATTTAAATGGCTTATAATACAGAGTTTAATTTGACCGAATCGAATTTTATGGGTATTGCAAAACTTATTTTAGCAAGTTAAAAAGAAACCTTCAATGCCTACCCTGGATTATGCAAAAATTTGTATACCCTCCACCCATAGGATGGGGGTATACTTATTTCGTCATTCCGCTTATAACACCTCGAAAAATGCGTCTAAGACCCCATATGGACCAAATCGGTCCATATTTGGGTATAGCTGCCATATAAACCGATATTGGATCTTGACTTCTTGACCCTTTGGAGGGCGTAATTCTAATATGATTTGGCTGAAATTTTGCAGCAAGTGTTCTATTTTGACTTCCAACAAATCTTCCAAGCATGGTGCAAATCGGTTCATAAACTGATATAGCTCCTATATAAACCGATCTCGGATCTTGACTTCTTGAGCTGCTAGAGGGCGCAATTATTATCCAATTTGGCTGAAATTATGCTCAGAGTGTTCTGGTTTGACCATCAACAAGTGCGTCAGGTATGAATCAAATCGGTTCATAACCTGATATAGCTCCTATATAAATCTATTTCGGATCTTGACTTCTTGAGCCGCTAGAGGGCGCAATAATTATCCGATTTGGCTCAAATCATGAATGAAGTCTTTTGTTCTAACTTCTAACAATTGCGCCAAGTATGGTTCAAATCGGTTCATAACCTGATGTAACTCCTATATAATCCGATCTCGGCTTCGTGAGCCTCTAGAATGCGCAATTATTATGCGATTTGACTGAAATTTTGCATGAAGTGTTGTCTAAATCGGTTCACAATCCTGCAATCAGTAGCAATGCGCCAGATGAAGGAGATGTATCTTGAGAAAATGAGAGAGGAGAAACGTCTATTCCGAGGAAAGAAATGGGAAAACGTGGATGTGCGCTAATTGAGATGTACAGGAGTCAGAATGAAGTCCGGAAATTCTATCAAACAACCAAACGACGATGGTGGCGAAGAGGATACCGCAGAACCAATCTCTGGCGATTGTATAGAATGTTTTCCTTCTAATCAGAAAGAGGTCCAGTTAGCTGTGATCCGACTGAAGAACAACAAGGCAGAAGGAGCCGACGCGTTGCCCGCTTAACTATTTAAGACAGGAGGCGAAACGCAGATAAGGTGTTTACTTCAGCTTGTCTGCACGCTCTGGCTAGAAGAACGCATACCTGATGATTGGAACATCAGCATATTATTGTATGTCTCTTACACAAGAAAGGAGACAAGACGAAATGTGTCAACTACAGAGGAATAAATCTCCTCCCCATGGCATACAAAATACTCTCGAGATAACTGTGTGGCCCTATCAATGCGGCTTTAGACCTGGTAAATTGCCACACTTCAGATATTCATACTGCGCCATTCATCTCTTTGTTGACTACAACGCCGCTTTCGATACTCCTATACACTCAAAGGTATTTCAAGTCATGTCTGAGTTTGGTATCCCTGCAAAACTAATAAGACTCTGCAAGATGGCACTTGCTGATACGCGTTCCTCAGTAAGAATAGGAAAGAATCTCTCCTTACCATTCAATGCCATACGAGGTTTCGAACAATCGTACAGTTTATCGTGTGATTTCTTTAATATTCTGCTGGAGAAGAGTATATGAGATGCAGTTGTGAATAGATATAACACACTACTCACAAGAGAACACATGCTACTCGCCTATAACTACGACATCGACATCATAGATCGGTCAACGGAAGTAGTAACTGCAGCATGTGAAAGAATTGAAAGAGAATCAGTGAAAATGGGTCCGGCAGTTAATGGAGATAAAACGAAATGGATGGTATCAACTCCAAAAAAAGTCCTGTACAACCTATCAGATTAAGAAAATGGAGAATTTTGGGAACCACAAGTTTGATATAGTTAGCAATTTTATCCACCTAAGCACCGCTGTAACCGAAACAAATGACGTCAGTTTTGACAAACAGTTGCAAATTTCAAATTCTGCCGATGAACATTCCATTAAGGAACAGGGGCAAACTTCTCACATATCAATGAGTGCAGTTCGATTCAAGTTTAAGCTCAATAAGCCTCCTTTTTACAGCCTAGTCCGAACGTACCTCACAAATGTTGCCAGCATTAGGAGAGAAAAACCACCGCTGAATTTTTTTTTCTGATGGTCTCGCCAGGTTTCGAACCCAGGCGTTCAGCGTCATAGGCGGACTTGGTAATCTCTGTGCTACGGTGGCCTCCAGGTGCTACTTTGGATTAAGTAAGCAGTTTAAAAACAAGGCCACCTATCAACAGACGAAGATTACACTATACAGACGCTGATACAACCCGTGTTGTTGTATGGTTCTTAGGCTTGGGTACTTGTGAAAGCAGATGAGGCAGTGCTTGGAGTGTTTGAAAGAAAGATTCTTCGTAATATATGTAGACCAGTTTGCATCAATGGAGAACAGAGGATTCGTATGAACCACGAGTTGTAGAGCTGTATGACGATGATAGAATAGTTACACGAATGAAAATACAATGGCTGCGTTGACTAGGTCGTGCAGTCAGAATGGATGAGGAAAATCTAGCAAAGTAGTCTATTGAAGGCAAACAAGGTGGTACATGCAAGCCGAGACGATCAAAAGCCCTATGGAAGATCATGTGGTGTGATACACCTCGAAACTTGGTGTCAGAGTTTTTAGAATGGCTAGTGGAACAAATGTTCTGTCATAGCCAATAAAATTACTTTGCTTTATTTGGCTATGACAGAGTAAGTCAAACACGCAGACATATAATGAGTTTGGTATTAAAGCCAATACCTCTGTGATAATAAACCCAAAACCAAATGGTACTTATTGTTTTATATGTTATCCATGGAAGGCGATATTGTGTTGATGCCGTACGGGGTGCGTGGACTGGTCAAATGCTAACAAGAGACCTGGAATTATCAACGTGAATTAGATAGTCAAGATGATGATTGACACTTACATGTGCTTACATTGGGGTAATAGGCAATGAAAGAGAGAACAGTCTGCCATAAGCCTGAGGTTCCTCCCAATATATACAGATGATCGCCCATGAGTTCAGGTCATTTAGTCAGTTCTTATCAGTTTTGGTTTTTTTTTCCAAAAATGCAGTGCCAATGCCTTGTAAATAGTAAATTTTTGAATTGGATTTTTTCTCTCAGTTTCTTCCACAATTCGATTGATTATATATTGTATGCTGAACTAACCTCCTCACTGCTACAGCCGAATAGCAATTGGTTTGCTATGCGATTTTAATTTTTCCATTCTCCTATATTTATTCTAAATTCAATTCCAGTACAACATGACCTGACCTCTTTGTGGAAATAGGAATCCAGAGTATTTCATACAATATGGACTATCTATAAGCGAATAAAGTGTATGTCCTTGATTCCTGTTGGTTGCAAGAATAATGAACCTTCCGTTTTTGCCTCATATATCAAACAAAAGTCTATGAGCTTCAATCCAACAACACTTTTAGCCTAAAGAAATATTGCCCTGGTTTCTCGGCATTTTGCATATCTTATTATTCACTAAATCTAAGAGCATGTATTGTAGTGCACATATATTTGAGCACTCTTGTTTGTCTAATTAAATTTGGCATCTCTGGCTAAAAATGAACCAAGTTCGTCAACAACATGATTTAACCAGAAACAAAGCAGAATTAAAGGTCTAGTTATGAGGCCTTGTGGGATGGGCGAAAGAAAGTAAACATTTAGGTGCTTTTTTTTCTTAGTTCTTTTCTTCAATTTCCGTCACTTTATATATAAATGTGTGAAATGCCACAGAAATAACACTGTAGCAGTGCGTTACAATGTTAATATCTAAAGATGAAGGTGAGAAAAGAAAATAATAAAATCCAAGGCATAATGACCAAGAGGATGGTCGACTTACAGAGGTTATAACATAGTTGTGGCATCGCCTTAAAGAAACTATTCTTTGATTGTCAAAGGATGCAGTTATGAACTAAGGGTAAAATTGTTTTAAAAATTTAAGCTTGAACAAGTAAAAATGTATTCAATTCGGGCGAATTTTGGATAGCCATCACCGCTCATATTTATATTACCTACATTTTGCGGAAATCAGATGGTAAATGCGCCTTTTACAAGTGCAAGAAGTTTATATGAGGAGTGGGGCAATGTCAAATAAGGGTCCGATCCAGGAAAAGTCGTACAAGATATGAATATGTCTATCATGCTTCGAAAACGTAAATCGTATGATTGGTCTATGTGGCAGCTATATAAAAACATGGTCCTCTCTGGATGTGTAACGGTTTAATGCTTTAACTAAATTGCAGCGAAATCAAGTTATAAAAGCGACTTTAATGAGTCCAGGTGGATATAGCCTATCTGCGAACTTAACTCATTTTCTACCCATCACCATAGAAAGGGGGTATACTAACCTAGTCATTCTGTTTCTAACACCTCGAAATATTGATCTGCGAACCCAAAAAGTAAATATTCTGGGTCTTACTGCGCTTTAATTGGCTATGACAGAACATTTGTTCCACTAGCCGCACGTAGTATAGCTTTCCAAGCGCTTCGGTCTTCTGCGCTGATTCTAAAATCTTTGACACCAAGTTTTAATGTGTCTCCCACCACTTGATCTTTCCATCAGGCTTTTGGTCTTCCCGATTTGCGTCCCTCCCTCCGTCTGTCGAACACCGTGTTTGCCTTCAAAAGACTTCTTTGCTGGAGCTTCTTCATCCATTCTGACTACATGACCTAGCCAACGCAACCGTTGTATTTTGATACGTGTAACTAATATTCTAGATCAACTTGCCATTTAAAGTCGATTTAGCCAGGCTGTCTATTCGTCCCTCTGTCTGTCGAAATAACAATATCGGTCGAATAAAGATATGTGCTTAAAATTTTGCATAGATACTTGTTATTGATGTACATAGGTCGCTGGTGATTGCAAATGGACAATATCTGTCCAGATTTGGATACAGCTCCCATATAAACCGATCTCTCTTTTTCACTTCTTGAGCCCTTGAAAGCCGCAAATTCTATCCGATTTGGATGAAATTATGCACGAAGTGTTATGTATGATTTTCAACAACTGTGCCAAGTTCGGCTTAAATCTGCCAATAACCTGATATAGCCTCCCTACAAACCGATCAGCCGATTAGTCCACAACGGACTCCATCATTGGAAATTTTTTGCTGATTCCATGGTAATAAGTTCTCAATAAGATGACAAGAGGTTACCATGTCCGCCTACGACGCTGAACGCCTGGGTTCGAATCCTGGCGAGACCATCAGAAAAAATTTTCAGCGGTGGTTTTCCCCTCCTAATGCTGGCAACATGTGTGAGGTACTATGTAAAACTTCTCTTAAAAGAGGTGTCGCACAGCGGCACGCCATTCGGACTCGGCTATAAATAGGAGGCCCCTCATCATTGAGATTAAACTTGAATCGGACTGCACTAATTGATATTTGAGAAGTTTGCCCCTGTTCCTTAGTGGAATGTTCATGGGCAAAAAATTTGCAATTCAATAGGATGACAAGGTCGGTTGATGAAACTCGGTTTTTTAGATTCAATACACTAATCGGGTTCTTGCTAATACTCTAATCGGTTACTTGCAATTTTCTGGTTTTTGAGAAATCGATATCTTGGCAAAATTAACCTGGTTAACCTGGTTTGTGTTTCGAAAGTACTTCGTTGATGTTTGACCCAGGGTCGGAGCGGAGCGGAGTGTAGCGTGAAACGAAGCAGAGTAGATCTAGTTATGCCGGAGCGGATGCGACAGTTTTGAAGCGGTTCGGTTTTCAGTCTCAAAATCCGCTCCACTCCGACAAAGTAAAAATCTCTTAAATACGGAGAGAGCGGGTGCGACAGCTTTGAAGCGGAGCGGTTTTCAGAATTTTGCCCCTGTTCCTTAGTGGAATGTTCATGGGCAAAAAATTTGCAATTCAATAGGATGACAAGGTCGGTTGTTGAAACCCGGTTTTTTTAGATTCAATACACTAATCGGGTTCTTGCTAATACTCTAATCGGTTATTTGCAATTTTCTGGTTTTTGAGAAATCGATATCTTGCCATAATTAACCTGGTTAACCTGGTTTGTGTTTCGAAAGTACTTCGTTGATGTTTGACCCAGGGTCGGAGCGGAGCGGAGTGTAGCGTGAAACGAAGCAGTGTAGATCTAGTTATGCCGGAGCGGATGCGACAGTTTTGAAGCGGTTCGGTTTTCAGTCTCAAAATCCGCTCCACTCCGACAAAGTAAAAATCTCTTAAATACGGAGAGAGCGGGTGCGACAGTTTTGAAGCGGAGCGGTTTTCAATCTCAAGCTCCGCTCCGCTCCGTCAAAATAAAAATCTTTTAAATACGCATTTTTATTAATTTAGTCATTTCGGTTGCAACACATCGCAATATAAATTTCCGACCCAAAAAAATAAATATATTCTTGATCGTCGTGTAATTCTAAAGCGATTTAATTATGACGATGTATCTGCCCGTCCGTCTTTTAGTCTTTGTGTCCGTGTGTTGTAATCAAGCTACAGTCCTCAAAAATTGAGATATTGAGCTGAAATTTGGCACAGATTCGTATTTCTTCCATACACAGATTCTTCAGAGGATACTTCAAAGACTCTCGTCATCCTTACCAAATATTGTCCCGTTCGGACTTTATTTAGGTATAGCTTCAATATAGACCGATCTGCCGGTATAGGGTCGTAAGGCAATAATATGCCCAATTATAACCCGATTTGAACAATAAGCTGAATTTGGCCTCCCGAAGTCCAAAACGAATAGGGTCCAGATCGGTCTATATTGGGATATGGCGATTTTAGTTCTCAAGTCTATAACAATCTTTTTTATTACTTGATTTCATTGGAATTCGGATCAGCGAGTTCGGTTAGAGCCCTTGACATCCATATCAAATATGATCTCGATGGGAATATATTTATGTATAACTGTCATTCGCTGAAATTTAAAACGTGAATTGCACTAGGCCTCTCTATAAACTGACCAAGTATGATCCACATACGACTTTAGTTAGATGTAGCTGGCATATACACCGATTTTCTGATATAGGGCTTTAATGCATAAAAGGCGCATTTATTACATATCCGTTTTATTGGTTTTTATACCCTCCACCGTAGGATGGGGGTATAATAATTTCGTTATTCTGTTTGTAACTCCTCGAAATATTCGTCTAAGACCCCATAAAGTATATATATTCTTGATCGTCATGACATTTTAAGTCGAACTAGCCATGACCGTCCGTCCGTCAGTCTGTCGAAAACACGCTAACTTTCGAAGGAGTAAAGCTAGCCGCTTGAACTTCTTATACTTTTTATTAGTGTAGGTCGGTAGGGATTGTAAATGGGCTATATCGGTCCACGTTTTGATATGGCTGCCATATAAGCCGATCTGTGATCTTGACTTCTTGAGCCGCTAGAGGGCACAATTCTTATTCGATTTGGCTGAAATTTAGCATGAAGTATTTTATTATGAGTTCCAACAACTGTGCTGAGTATGGTTTAAATCGGTTCATAACCGGATATAGCTGCCATATAAACCGATCTAGGGTCTTGACTTCTTGAGCCACTAGAGGACTCAATTATTATCCGATTTGGCTGAAATTTTGCATAAGGTGTTTTGTTATGACTTTGAACAACTGTGCTAAGAATAGTTCAAATCGGTTTATAGCCTTATGCAGCTCCCCTATAAACCGATCTACCTAATTTATTTAGCTCCTAAAATGCGCAATTCTTACTAGATTTGGCTGAAATTTTACACAATGACTTCTACTATAGTCTCCAATATTCAGTTCAATTATGGTCCGAAATGAACCATAACTTAATATTGTTCGAATAACATAGCAATTCTTTTCTTTTATCCTTTGGTGGAGGGTATATAAGATTCGGCCCGGCCGAACTTAGTATCTTTTTACTTGTTTTTATTTCAGAATCGTTCCCATATGACCAACTGTTATTTTTTTGGATGTGGAAAAGCCGAACTCTTCTCCTAAATACGTTTGCTTTGAATGGCACTTTCTCCCGATCAACCCTAACCTCCGCTTTGAGGTTATTTTGTCCTACCCTTCATATCTTAGTACTCATATTATCATGCTTGTGTAAGATATAAGTTTGGGGGTTTTCGAGTGTGGGGCCTTTTCTTCTATTACATTACCCCAAATTTCTTTATCAAATTCGTATTTTTGGGTTATTGTAGGTTGGGTTAGTTTGAAAAAAGGGTGCGGATATTAATCTGCCCCATGTCACTATGGACATACACGTAAGGCATTAATCGGCTGTTTGTGGGCTCTACAAAGTTAAAAGTAACCTCGAAAAAGAAAATCTATGTTAAGAATTCTGTGGTACTTGCAAAGAAACCACGTCCCAAATTTGCTTCGTTTCTAGTATTGTGTCCCCACTTAAGTTCCCGTGTCTGCTATCCACGAAATCCGTTCAAAATGCTCCAACGTCTCATAATCTCCTCCACATGCTATCAGTTGCCGCACCGATTTTGCTCGTAGTCATGTGGTCCGTTATGATACTGAAAGTTATACTGACCTACTTCCTATATTCATTCAGTAATAGCCTCGAATTCTCACGATCCGGAACTCCCCACAGGATTTTCGCCGTACAACCGACCGTTCCACAGTGTTACATGCGTTCGTCGAACATGCCCTTAACTCTGACTGCGTCCAACCTACAATTCTCTGGCCTTCACAGTCAAATCGTCTGCTCTTTCATTCATCTTCCCCACATGCCCATATGATAACATGTGTTTCGTTAAGATACCCAAAGCTATACTGAACTACATTCTACCTTCTTTCAGAAATAGCATCTTTTTTCAAGATCCGAATCTCCACTTAGGATTTTCGCCGTTTTACCGATCATCTCTTCGTTCCACAGTGTTACATGCGTATTGGTTCACCACACCTTTAACTTGGACTGCGTCGACCCGAAAGGCTTCGAGTTAATCAAGTTTATTGACGGCAGTTCTCTAACCTTCATTGACAAATCTTCTGCCCTTTCATTCCCCTTACTCCATTATGGCCCAGCACCCAATGTGGATTATGCCATCCTCAGAGAAGGCGCTAATCTTCTCACACTGCTAGACTGTTCGTGACCTTAACTTCCTGGTTGTTATTGTCCTTGTGGCCATTTTTTTTGTTCGTAAAGATGTTCACTCTCGACGTCTTCGCGTTAGTATCACAGCACCTCACGCATTGCTCACTTGCCGCTCCGATTTTGGACAAGTGAGCTCGTAGTCCTATGTGTCCCGTTATAATACCGAAAGCTAAACTGACTTACATCCTTTCAATAATAACCTCGTCTTTTCACGATCCGGATCCCGTTCTATCACAGTGTTACATGCGTGTTCGTCGACTGCCCGAAAGGTTTCAGGTTAACCAAGTATATTGACCGCAGTCCTCTGGCATTCACTGCCAAATTTTCTGATCTTGCACATTACTCCGCTGTGACCCGGCACCCATACGATGCGGGTTGTGCCATTCTCAGAGAAGGTGTTAATCTCGTGACCTTACCGTCCTGTTTGTTATTACCCCGATGGCCAACTTAATGTCCGTAAAGATGTTCAAACTCGATGTCTTCGTGATCGGCTGGGTCTCTGCCTGTCAGGAAGTCGAAAACATATCTCTGTCCCTTGGATCCCAATGTAGACCCTCAGGCCCACTCTGTCCTCTAGCTGTGATCCATCTGTATATATAGTATGATCTCCCAGAAGGGAATACCAGAATTCCGTCAATACAAGACTGGCAGCAGTGTCTCGCAGTCGACCTCAAGTGTCATCTCAGGTATCCGATTGGAAACCCCTTTTAATACATCCGAGTTTCATATTGTCGCCTTGATTATACCACGATGTTATGACCTGCTCCTATCCTAATTCCATTCTCCCATAGCCTTAAGTCTCAAGCCGCAGTTGCTGCCTCACACTTAATCTGTATGTCAATGGGTCGTATGACTAGAACAGCTTCGAGTGACCTAGTGGGCGGGATTCTTATCGCTCCGCCATTGCCAAGACAACATGTTCGTTGAACCTGTTTTAATCTCCATACGTTGCACTTTTTCTCCATCGCAGACCATCAATCTACGGAGGCATAAGTAAGTATTGGTCTAATCACGTTCCTGTAGAAAAATTCGACTATCCTCGGATACAAACCCCATATCGAGCCTACGGCCCGTCTACATAGTGCTCAACATCTGTGAGTATTCTCAGTATGCTCCTGAATGTGAAATTTTCAATTAAGTCTCCTGTACAAGATCACTTCTAAGTATTTGACTCTGTCAGATATCGAAATAGTTATATTGAAGAGACGGGGTGCGTCAATTTGCACACCTTCGACTTTCCCGTGAACAGGCAGATTTCAGTCTTCTATGGGTTAACATTGAGACCCCTGGTCTAGCCCAGTCGAAAGTCATCTTCAAGTACCTTTCGGCCATTCTGGAAAGCTGATTAAGTTTCTTACCTCTTACAAGTACTATAATATCGTCTGCATAGCAGGCGAGTTCAAATCCCTCCTCAGTCAGCATCCATAATTGGTTATTTATGGTGGTCACCCGAAGAAGTGGCGATAAATTGCCCCCTGTATCGTGACCTGTATCATTTTCTCCCTTATATTTATGTCATGAGACCCACAATTTATCCACCTGTTCCTTAGCGTATGGTTCATCCCGGTTCCGGTTCACCCGGTATTGGTCTAAGGATTTAATCAATGTTTAGGGCAGCTCATTGTTAAAAGCTCTCTCGATGTCAATGCATACCACCAAAGTGTACGTCTGTATATCGAATGATTCTTCCATTTTATGCACAACCTCGTGCAGGACAGTCTCCACCGACCTTCCCTTGACAAAGGCATGCGGTTTGTATGTGAGCAGTTCGCTGGATGTACTATTCCTTATGCTGGTATCTACAATATGTTCCATGGTTTTGTGTAGAAAGGACGTTAGGGTTATAGGTTATAGGACGTAGGGTCTGCAGGTTTTTAATGTCGTATAACTTGCCCTGCCGTGCTTGAGTGTAAATACCATTGGGTTATTGTATGTCTCCGAAGAAAGATTCGAATAAATACCTTCGTTATCTGCCGCTTTTGAAAATTTTGGTAAGTCAAAGTGACCGCTCCCCCTTTATATGTCATAACTAAGCTCTGATCATTTCAGCCAAACTGATTCAACGGGTTTCCAGTCATTGGGGACGTTAGGGGACGCAGCGTTTGACTTTTATTTCAGACGACAACAGTACAAAAGTAGTTTTAACTTTTTTGAGAACTAGTGGTCTGATTCACAAATCTTTATGAGCCTTAAACCAGTAAGGAAGGGCAAAAGTCGGGCGGTGTCGACTGTGCAATACCCTACACCTACTCTATAAGTACAATGTGGGAGCTATATGCAATTCTGAACCAATTGTGACGAACCTCGGCGAGCAAATATGTTCAAACTGATATAACTACGGTTGGCAAATGACTACATTGTTGCAAATTGCCCAAAATCTGACAATCATATATATAGGAGCTATATCTAATTTTGAACCGATTTCGAGCAAACTTCTCAGATAATGTGCTAGGTGGTAGTCGTCGAGGAAAGCGTTGTGCAAATTTTGGCAAGATTGGTCTAACAATGCGTTTGCAGTAGCTCTTGGGGTGAAAATCCGGCGATGTCAGCTATATCTAAATCTGGGCAGATTTCTATGAAATTCACCAGTAATATCGAGAGTCATAAGAAAATCCTTCCAGCAAAATTTCGAAAGAATCTGTTTAAAACTGAACTTTTTCTTGCAGTATTTCTCAAAATCGGACGAACATTTATATGGGAGCTATATCCAAATCTGAACTGATTTCAAGCAAACTTCTCACATACTGTGACAGTCGTCGAGGAAAGCGTTGTACGAAGTTTTGGAAAGATTGGTCAATAAATGAGCTTGCAGTGGCTCTAGGAGTGAAAATCGGGCGATATATATATATATGAGAGCTATATCTAAATCTGAATGGTTTTCCATGAAATTCACCAGTAATGTCGAGAGTCATAAAGAAAACCCTTCCTAACATAATTTCGATAAAATCGGTTAACAAATGACCATTTTATTGCATTATTGCTGAAAATCGGACGAACATATATATGGGAGCTATTTCCAAATCTGAACCGATTTTTTCCAACTTCAATAGGCTTCATTTCTGGGCCGAAAACATGCCTGTACCAAATTTTAAGACGATCGGATGAAAACTGCAACCTTTAGTTTGTACACAAATTAAGATGGACAGATAGACAGGCTGATGGACATAGCTAAATCGAATCAGAAAGTGATTCTGAGTCGATTGGTGTACTTATCAATGGGTCTATCTCTCTTCCTTTAGGGTGGTACACACAAATTCACAAAGTTATAATACCCTGTACTTCAGTAGTGGTGTAGGGTGTAAATAAGTTTATTTGACAGCTCTATTAAGGAAATATGACAATTAAAGCTATTTCAAATCTACATTAAGTTGTGTGATTAAGGCTGTAGGTATATAAAACTTAAAATTAACTTAATAAGATACAAAACAAAAACTTTCTGAAACACTTTTCAAAACTTAAATCTTTTAAATAAAAATTACCTTTGTTTATACATAAGTGTCGACATTGATTTACTTTAACTTTCTTTAAATGCAATGACACAAAACCTCATTGACTAAAATCACCATCTGTAAGGTTGATGTCATTGCCTAAAAGTGCATGGGTGGCGACTGCAATGTACCTGTCATAATAAGCCCATTTAACACGCTTATGTTGCAAAAAAGAAAATGTTTTACAAACTAAAGTACACAACAAATAATAATGCTTGAACACAAACATGTCGTACAACTAACAACTATGACATCCGCAACATCAACAATGGCATAATTTACCACCAGCCACCAACCAACAACAAATGGTGACGAATGGGGTGATGATAGGGGCCTTTAAGCTTTAGACACTGTATTCAAAAGTCCCGTAATTGGAAGTATTTAGATTTTCATGGTTTTTGTTGACCTTGTACGCTATATCCCATGTTGAACGCTGTATCCGTTCAACTTGGTCCTCCCTTTAGCCAAGTTGGTAGCGTGCTCAGATTTTTAGTGCTAGGGTTGTGGGTTCAATTTCCACCAGAGGCCTCTTCTGTTGGCACTGTGGCATAACAATGGACTAAAATTGTCAAAGTGAGTCTGTATGGAAAAAAGAGTGTCATTCTTATCATCTTACATCATGAAAACCAATGATTTACTCTAATGAAATTTCTAAGAGGAACCTTTAGTTCTTTCAAACATTAAAATTATTGATCTCAGAAGATATAGGTTAGGTTAGGTTGAACAACTAAAATCGTGCTAAGCTCGGCCGGGCCGAATCTTATATACCCTCCACCATGGATCGCATTTGTCGAGCTCTTTCCACAGTAACTCTTTTCAGGAAAACAAAGGATAAACGAAAAGAATTGCTGTTGTTATTGGAACAATATCAATCTTTGGTTCATTTCGGATTATAATTGAATTGAATATTGGAGAACACAGAAGAAGTCATTGTGTAAAATTTCAGCCAAATCGAGTAAGAATGGCGCACTTTAGGAGCTGAAGAAGTAAAATAGGAAGATCAGTTTATAGGGGAGCTGTATTAGGCTATAAACCGATTCATACAATATTCGACACGTATGTTAAAGGTCATGAGAGAAACCATTTTACAAAATTTCAGAAAAATCGGATAATACTTGCACCCTTTATTGGCTCAAGAAGTCAAGATCCCATGTAGGTTTATATGGCAGCTATATCAGGTTTAATTTGAACTATTCATAGCACAGTTGTTGAAAGTCATTACAAAACACCTCATGCAAAATTTCAGCTAAATCTGATAATAATAGCGCCCTCTAGTGGCTCAATAAGACAAGACCCGAGATCGGTGTATATGGCAGCTATTTCAGGTTATTGACCGACTTGAACCATACTTAGCACAGTTGTTGAAAGTCATAACGAAAAACGTCATGCAAAATTTCAGCCAAATCGTATTATAATTGCGCCCCCTAGTGACTCAAGAAGTCAAACCCGATATCGGTGTATATGGCAGCTATTTCAGGTTATGGACCGATTTGAACTAATCTTAGCACAGTTGTTGAAAGTCATAACAAAACAACTCATGCAAAATTTCAGCTAAATCTGATAATAATAGCGCCCTCTAGTGGCTCAAGAAGTCAAGACCCCAGATCGGTTTATATGGCAGCTATACCAGGATATGGACAGATTTGAACCATAGTTGACACATCAGTTGAAAGTCATAACGAAACACCTCATGTAAAATTTCAGCCAAATCGGATAATAATTGTGCCCTCTAGTAGCTCAAGAATTCGAGAAACCAGATCGGTTTATATGGCAACTACATCAGGTTATGGACCGATTTGAACCATACTCAGCACAGTTGTTGAAAGTCATAATAAAACACCTCATGCAAAATTTCAGCCAAATCGGATAAGAGTTGTGCCCTCTAATGGCTCATGAAGTCAAGATCCTATATCGGTGTATATGGCAACTATATCAGGTTATGGACCGATTTGAACTATACTTAGCACAGTTGTTGAAAGTCATAACAATAAGCGTCATGCAAAATTTCAGCCAAATCGGATATTAATTGCGCCCTCTAGTGGCTCAAGAAGTCAAGACCCCAGCACAGTTGTTGGAAGTCATAATATAACACATCAATCGGATAAGTATTGTGCCCTCTAACGGCTCAAGAAATCAAGATCCCGGCTCGGTTTTTTTGGCAGGTATATCAAAACGTGAACCGATATGGTCCATTTACAATCCCAACCGACCTACACTAATAAGAAGTACATGAGCAAAATTTCAAGCAGCTAGCTTTACTCCTTCGAAAGTTAGCGTGCTTTCGACAGATAGAGGGACGGACGAACATGGCTAGATCGACTTAAAATGTCATGACGATCAAGAATATATATACTCTATGTGGTCTTAAACGAATATTTCGAGGAGTTACAAACAGATTGACGAAATTAGTACACCCCGATCCTATGGTGGAGGGCATAAAAAAGGGTACAGATATTACCCCATGCCACTAAGGACATACACCTAAGCAAGTAATCAGTTGTTATGCGCTCTAAAAGCTAAATACTAACCTCAACAAAAAAAATCCAAGTTACGAATCCCGTGCTACTTACAAAATCTTTAACTGGTTTCCATGCCACGCCCTTAAGTTGGTTCATGTCTGTTATTGTGTCCCCGCCTAGCGCCGATATCTGTTAGACGCGAAAGCCGGGCAATGACAAAAGAAATGCTCCAACGTTTCATAATCTTCTCCGCATGCCCTACACATGCTATCACTTGCCGCACCAATTTTACCTAAGTGAGCTCGTAGTCCTATGTGCCCCGTAATGATGCAAATGGATATACTGACCTCCTTCTTACTTCCTTTCAGCAATAGCCTCGTCTTATCACGATTTGGATCCCCATAAGATTTTTGCCGTCCTACCGACCTTTTCGATGTTCCCCAGGGTTGCATGCGCATTCATCGCCCACTCCCTTAACTCAAGATATAAGCGAAACCTTTTTTTTTTGGGGATAGAATAAATTTCTTTAACCTCAAGTACTAGGGCCTTATAAACTTGGTACACTGAACTGAATGCAACAACAACAACAATGAAATATATGGTAAAGTAACAATCAACGAGCATGAGCTATAATGTAACACAACAACAAAAGCTTACAATAAATAACAACAACATCCACATAATAGCAGATAAACAGCATGTGTTGAAAAGTGCGAATTTATTCTAACAATGCTTTGCTGTTGTTAGTGAAAGAAGTGAGAGAATCATGATGTGACCAACACCCACACACACGCACACATGGACCCCACTGTCCGTCCATACTGCAACGTTACACTCACAACAGTGACAAAAACGAAACGGACATAAACGCCTCTTACTTTGTACATCAGGGTGGAGGGCTGATGACACTTAAATTAAAACAAGAAAAAATGCATAAGAATACCCATCCCTCGGTGGTATTTATTAACCACATTTCATAAAAACCCAACGAAAAATCCGCCTTTTATGAATCCATGGCAATTATATCGAAATATGGTCTGATTTGGACCAAATTCGGGATAGCCGTTGAGGAGTACTGAATGGACTTTATATGGATTCCAGACGGTAAATCAGAAAATCGCTCTATCTGGTAGTTATATCCAAGCACACTTCAAAGTGCAAAATTTTAGCCCAATTGGGCAATAAATGAGGTTTTTATGGGCCTAAGGCCTTAAAATGCAAATCGAAATCTGGTTCCAAAACATTTATTCAAACAACATAACCTAGCTACTTGTTTGATTTTTTCTCTTTAAAATGCTAAGTGCTTCCTCGTCTACTTCCCTAAGTACTGCTGCTTCTAAGCAGTGGTGGGCAAGTTCACTCTTGGTATAGCAATTCTAATCCATTATTCTCTGTTTGCCTATAAAGAGATATCGGGCAAAGAATATGACAAATGAGATTTATGTTGGAGGGTATATAAGATTCGGCCCGGCCAAAATTAGCACGCTTTTACTTGTTTTTAATTAAAACGCAAACTTTACTATCGGTTTGAAGTACAATCAAAACATATGTGAATGGAACTCAACATCGTTCACATGGTCACCGCGGGCACGTTTGCATTTGTCAATACGTTGGATCGAAATTTTGATGACTTGGTCACACATTTCGGGCGAAACGGTCACATTTTCCAACGTCTTCGGCTTGTTGGCATAGACGAATGACTTGACCCAAAGAAAATAGTCTAGAAGCGTCAAATCGCACGAATGAGGCGGCCAATCGACTTGACTATTTCTTGAGATGACATGCTCGCCAAACTTACTCTTCAATAAATCAATTGTAACGTGTGCTGTGTGGCTTGTACTAGAAACCTGTTGAAGCCACATATCGTCCAGGTCCATATCTTCCAATTCGTCATCGAAGAAGTATATCCCAATGACGCCGCCAGCATGCCGCGGCATGGACACCGCACCGAGTAGTTACTTTTTGTTAATGAAGCGTTTATTTGTGAAGCATATATGGATTTTCATCTGACCAATAACGCATATTTATTTATTGGCGAACCCATTATGCCAAAAATGAGCTTCGTCTCTGAAGATGGTTTTGCTCTTTAAGTAGCAGTCACCTATTTCGAATTTCGGTAGTAAATTTTTATGATTTGCAGACGTTGTTCGTTGGTTCACTTTACAATTATGAAAATGTTAAGTTTACGGAATAATTTAAAAGAGACAGTTCGATGATGTGTGTTAGAGTGCATTCACAAATTAAGTCAAAGTTCAAGTCCCTTTGGGAAACCCTTTATATGTATATACCTGGAAAAATCCCCCAAATTTACATATAACTCGCGAAAGATAATATGAGGGTTGAAGGAGAGGTAGTTAGAAGTTGAATACGAATCTTATATAAAATTTTGGACCAAGTATCTGGGGCCGGTCCAACCTCCAAGCGGTTTTGTATAATCTTATATATAAAAATCAATTTGTGTTTGTTTGTAGACTCAGAAATGGCTGACCCGTTTTTCTTTAAATTTTCGCAGATGGTGCATAATGATCCCGTGGTGAAAATAGGGTACTACATTTTTTGATATCTGAAGGGGGGCTGGACCCTCCCCCTTACCCTCATTTTCAGAAACGCCAGATCTCGGAGATGGGTTGTGCGATTTAAGCGAAATTTTGGGTGCTCTCATATAGTACCCTAAAAATAAAAATTTGGTATCCAAATTTGGGATGGGGTTCCTAGGGGATGGGGTTCCCACCCTAAAACCTACTAAACATATATTTAGCCCAATCACGACAATATGGGACTCAAATGAAAGGTATTTAGGATAAGAAAACGTATCTGATATCCAATTGTCGGACCAAGTGCTAGGGGGACCACCAAAACACCCCTAAATCGGACATATTGGGTTGCCCAAAAAGTAATTGCGGATTTTTTAAAAGAAAGTAAATGCATTTTTAATAAAACTTAGAATGAACTCTAATCAAATATACTTTTTTTACACTTTTTTTTAAAGCAAGCTAAAAGTAACAGCTGATAACTGACAGAAGAAAGAATGCAATTACAGAGTCACAAGCTGTGAAAAAATTTTTCAACGTCGACTATATGAAAAGTCCGCAATTACTTTTTGGGCAACCCAATATTTACCGACCATGGCAATATGGGACTCAAATAAAAGGTATTTGTGAGTAGAATACGAATCTGATATCCAAATGTGGGACCACGTTTCTGGGGGTCCACCCTTTCCCCAAAACACCCCCCAAACAGGACTTATTTACTGACCATGGGAATATGGAGCTTAAATAAAATGTATTTGTACGAAATCAAAAATCTGGATACCTACACCCCAAACATACGTTTTTTATCAGGCTATGTAGACCGATAGTGACAATACGAGACTCAATTAAAAAGAATTTGGCAGGAGAGTAAAAGCGTTTTGTTATGGCTTCCAACACAAACTGAGCTCCCGATTTGACTTCTTGGGTCTCTGGAAGGTGCAAATTTTATCCGATTTGGTTGAAACTTTGTACAAAACTTCTCCTATAACCGGAATTGGTGAAATATCTGATACAGCTTCCATATAAACCGACCTCCCCAATGCACTTTTTGAGCCCATAGAGAGCACAGTTCATATCTGATTTGACTGGCATTTTTTTCAACCTACGCTCTAAAAATGTTCCGAATATGCCCATAATCTGCTAGAGGTCCTATATAAACATATATCTCGATAATACTTCATGAGCCATTATAGCACTTCCCTGTAATTTTGCACAATGACTTTTACTATGGTCTCCATTATCCAAATCATGTAAAGCCCAAATTGGTCCATAACCTGATATAGCTTCAGTAGCATTGCAGTTCTTATCCATTATTCTTTGTTTGCCTATAATAAGATACCGGGCAAAGAGCTAGACAAATGTTATCCATTGTGGAGGGTATATAAGATTCGGCCCGGCCGCACTTAGCACGCTTTCACTTGAAATTGGAAGATATAATTTCTGATTCGGATAGCTAACCCAAGTAAGACTGCCAGGAGATCAGTGTCCTTGGTTCCGATGAAGCAGAATAGCCATGGGTTTTGGCATTTGGTGATCATTCTCAAAAATTTAAACAATTTGTATGAGATGCATCTGCCCTAAGTTGCGGACAACATTTAAGTTTATCTAAAATGTTATATTAAACATAGTGGAACCTGTTTAGTTGTGATATTCTATTTTAAGGAATATGAAATGGACATTTTATTAAATTTAAATATTTATTAAAGTTATGCATTCCATCTATTTTATAGGAAATCTTCTAGTGCTGACGCAATATTCCGAATTTGAAATATTTGCATTTCAACTTCAATAGGTCCCACTGTTTCCCACATATTGTACATCCAGGCTCAAATATATGCACAATGCATAATTTGTTTGTTCGCACTCCAAACAATCTGTGTTGTTTTTGCAACAAAACACCATAAGAAGGTAAATATGTTTGAGCCTAAGTATGCTAAGGTATGTCTGTGTGTTCAGATGAAAATGTTTGTGTCTGCCACAGTCACAAATAGATGAATTTATGCATTCATGTTGTTGCTCTGTCTCAGTGTTGCTGATGATTATGGGCTGTTGTTGTTGCTGAAGCTTCTGTAGCCGCTGTGATATTGCTGTCATTGTTACTGTTCGTAGCTCCGTATAACGATGTTGTTTGGGCGTTACATAAACAAGTGCCCATAAGGAGCTTAATGGGCAACAACATTGTTTGTTATGTTGAATGTTGTTGCTGCATTGCACATTCCATGTCGCATTCACTTCAACTTCATTTATGGTTTTTTCTTCTTGCACCCTAAAGATTACCACATGAGCCGAGCTCCTTTTGCCCCATAAATGTATAAATGAATAGAATGAGCTGAAGTTGGTCATTCATAAATGCTTGTATCTCAGACTAAGAGTAAAAGAAATTCTAGACAATCCGAAATAGTTGGTGTTATGTGATTCAAAAAGCCTTTTGTGGTCACAATCGACTGAGGGAAACAGAAACGTTTTAAAATCAATTATTAAAGGTTGAAAAAATGGAATTTTGATTTTCATAGAATACTTGGTTGATGATTTTATTGAATAAAAAATTTTGGGAACCAAGACCAAAAATTAATTGCGGATTTTTCATATAGTCGGCGTTGACAAATTTTTTCACAGCTTGTGACTCTGTAATTGCATTCTTTCTTCTGTCAGTTATCAGCTGTTACTTTTAGCTTGCTTTAGAAAAAAAGTGTAAAAAAAGTATATTTGATTAAAGTTCATTCTAAGTTGTATTAAAATGCATTTACTTTCTTTTAAAAAATCCGCAATTACTTTTTGGGCAACCCATTATTACATGCGGAACAAAAGTTTCTTTGCATATTTATAATCTACAATCCAATAGTTGTTGTTGTAGCAGTTTGTTGTCTTCTATCTTTCGTCTGCTTGATTGTGTTGAGTGTCAAGACCCAGGAACTCTGCGACTAAGATGGGGTGCGTCCACAGGGATCTGGGTCTAAGTCAAGTGGGTCTGGCTTGGCAGTTAAACAGGTGACGTGTATCGTGCGGCCTCTGGTAACAATCGGGACATACATTGCGCACGTCGGCATAAATCGTAATTCAGCCAGAACTTCTCTGGTTTGCCGGGGGAGGTCAATTTCTTCAGTTGTAATGGAAGGCGGTCGTTCTCCAAGGACTATATTCACCCAGTAGCCATTTCCCGCCCCTGCTACCATGTCTGCATTAATGTTGTCTAGACCTGCTTGATATGCCACTTGATATCGAGGTTCTCTCTTGTATTGCTGAACTTCACGCTCTAGATCATGTGGATCTAACTTAAGGCTTCTGGGCGGTGGATACCTATCCACAAGATGATGATTTGGATGGTCTCTTAAACAGCATGTCTTCGCACTAGTAGGATCTTTGTCTCTTAAACAGCATGTCTTCGCACTGGTAGGATCTTTGTCTCCTGATGGAGATGGTCCACATGAGAACTGAGGAGACAGCCCGTCATAGTTCGGAGGGCGGCATTCTGACAGATCTGAATATTATTTCACTACGTTTCAAAAAATTGACGAGACCACACTGGCGCTGCATAACTTACCACAGACCGGTCAATTGCTTTGTACGTGGTCAACAAGGTTTCTTTGTCTGCACACCAGGTGCTGCCGGCAAGTGACTTGAGGACCTTGTTTCTACTTTTGACTTTATCTCAAATTGCTGTGGCATGTGGAGATAATGTATAAGAGCTGTCAAATTTGACCCCATGTATTTTGAGACACTAGATGGTCGGAATCATTTCTCCATCGACCATCACAGTTAGCTCGGCATTCGCCTCACGCGTATTTGGAGTGAACAATGTGGCTGAAGATTTGGTAGCAGATATCTTCAGTTTTCTTGCTTCGAAATATGAGGCAAGTTCGTTGAGGTAGACGTTCAACCTATCGCAGATGTCAACAATGGATGGGGGGCCCGATGCCATGATTGTACAATCGTGCGCATATGATACGATCTCTATGCCGTCTAGAGGGGGTGGAATGGAGGATAGGTAGAGGCTAATTAGTGCCGGAGATATAACCACCTTGGGGAACTCCCTGTTTCACTCTACGCTGCTCCGACTTCCTATCCCTGAATTCCTCAAATGACTGGCCACCACACAGATAATTTGCGACCTGTTGGCGATGTCCTAAAATAGTTTGGCATTGCTTACGGTGTCGAATGCCTTCTATAGGTCCAGTGCCACGAGGACCGTCCTATCACATGGCCTGGGCTGATTGGAGTCACGGCAAATGGGCACGTTGATGTCATGCAAATCAATTGTTATGCTATGCAGTATTCGAAATCCATGTTGCTCGGCGAATGGAAATTCTCCTACGAGGCTCGGGAGGAGTGATGCCTCAAGCGTCGTTGCTACTGGTGAGAGAAGGGAGATCGTTTTGTACGACTCCCCCAAACTCGGGTCCTTACCGGGTTTCAGTAGCGGGGTCACTCTGCCCATTTTTCAGACATCGGGAACTATAAGAGTGTTCAAAGACAGGTAATGGACAGTGGTAAGGTACTCAACTCCAGGTGAATTCAGATTCTTCAACGTCAATGTAGATATTCCGTCAGGGCCCAACGCCTTAGACGATTTGGCGCTACGGATGACAGTCGTAACTTCGCCCACGGTAAATGGTGATGGCTGTCCATCGGCTTGGAAACCACGCATACGGCGAATGGCTCTCCTCCTTGCCCTTTCACTCTCGGGATACACAATAAGTTGACGGTTGAACAACCTGGAGCATCTCTTTGAATCAGTCACGGTTACTTCGCCAAAAGTGACTGAGGTGTTGTCATCCCGTCAATCGGGTTTCGAGAGTGACTTAACAGTAGACCGCAGCTTGCCTAAACCGGTGCCTAAGTTACATTGCTCCAAGTGTTCCAGCCATAAATTCCGTTTATGTTCGTTGACTACCCTGTTTATTTCCAGACTCAGCTCGTTGATTCTGGGGTTAGTGGGGCCATACAACGAATCCCATCAACTTCGTCTGCGAGTACCACTGCCTGCGCCGGGAAATTGGGCCGCTCTTGGGGTATTCGGCCAGCTGTATAAAACAAGCGGCTGCTGCGTTAGTGATGTCTCGGAGTTCCCTCTCGGCAAGTAGCTCATCCGAGGAGGGTGGCAATTCTCTGAAGGCAGCCCAAACGGCCTTCTTCTGATTGATAAACGTCCGGTGCTCAGAGGTTATGAAGTCGTGTGGTCGGTCGATGGTGAGAATTATAGGGAGGTGGCCAGGATATGTCACTCAGGAGATCTGGGGATGCAATGGAAATGTCTGTCCAATAGTAATACACCTCATATATCCGTTAATATAAAACAAGTAAAAAGGCATTATGTTCGGACCGGACCGAACTTTGAATACCCACCACCTCGGATATCATTATCCGGAATAAATACATCTTTTATGAATCCATAGCAGTTATATTGAAATATGATCCATTTGGACCAAGCTCGGCACGAACGGGACGGGTAAAATACATTTCACTTTATCATACGGTTAAACAGAATCTAAATATAGTCCTCGGGAGATCTAAATAAATGACAGCTATATCCAAATCTGAGCCACAAGGATCACAGATGTCGAAAAGCCAAACATAGCTCACTCTGCCAAATTTGAGTGAAGCCGGATAATAAATTCGCCTTTTATGGGCCCAATACCTTAAATCGGGAGATTGGTCTATATGGGCTCAAGAGCTTTTATGGGCTCAAGAGCTTAAATCGGGAAATCGATATGTAGGGCAGCTACATATGTCCAAATATATAGTATAGCTTTTTTGTTTCTTTATTTGTTAGTTTGTTTGACTGTTCCGTATAGACTCAAAAACGGCTGAACTGATTTTCATGATGGTAGAGTTTGGGCCCCCGGTGCAAATAGGGTACTACATTTTTTGATATCCGAAGGGGAGGCGGACCCTCCCCCGTACCCAAATTTTTCAAAACGCCAGATAATATGTGAATTAAAAGACAGGTCTATGCTAATAGAGTTCGAATCTAATGTTGATATAAGGGTTCAAGAATCTAGGTCACGTCCAGCCGTACTGCGTTCAGCGTTCAGCAGGACACGTATATCGCGACAATAAAGGACTGAAATAAATGGTCTTTTGAGTCTTAGCGTCAGGAGGAGCGAGCTTATCCACCCAATAAAAACGACATCAAACTGACGACTGAGAATAGATTGTACTCAAATGTATCAGGTTGGAATCGCCCTCCCCCTGTCCCAAGGAGGAATTAAAAATAATATATGAAGGCCGATAAGGATAGAATAAGACAGCAATCTTTGGTAGAATATTTCATTTTTTATCCTCAAATTGAGATAGACACAGGAGGACCTACGGATCTTTAAAAATGTGGTATCCCAAGTGGTAGGTTTGAAATATGATTTTGAATGTAGATAACTAAACCAAACAAAAAATTAATTAGTGTAGATCTGAATTGGCCTGAATATCGCCAAATTCAAAATGCTTGACATTATAGGGCCAAACAAAATCGTGCTCTATCACGATGCTAATATTATTTCATGGCCAAGTGTTTCAAGGGCGCCTCACATAAACTCCGGCAAAAGAGTATGAATCTGATATCCATTTTCGGAGCAAAGGGTTTGGCTGCTCCAATCCACCACCACCACCAGAGGCCATCGTAGCGCAGAGGTTAGCATGTCCGCCTATGACGCTAAACGGCTGGGTTCGAATCCTGGCGAGACTATCAGAAAAACAATTTTCAGCACTGGTTTTCCCCTCCTAATGCTTGCTTGTGAGGTACTATGCCATGTAAAACTTCTCTCCAAAGAGGTGTCGCACTGCGGCACGTCGTTCGGACTTGGCTATGAAAAGAAGGCCCCTTATCATTGAGTTTAAACTTGAATCGGACTACACTCATTGATATGTGAGAAGTTTGCCCCTGTTCCTTAGTGGAATGTTCATGGGCAAAATTTGCAATTTGCAATCCACCACCAAAACCAAGAGAATGAAGTAGATCTAACATCCAAACTATAATGGGCGGACTCCCCCCTTACCTTATTTTCAAAATCTCCAGATCTCAGAGATAGGTGGGGCAATTTAAAATTTAGTTCGTTTATAATATTGGGTTACAGAGTCACAAGCTGTGAAAAAATTTGTCAACGCCGACTATATGAAAAATCCGCAATTACTTTTTGGGCAACCCAATAACTTAAAAACAGGAATGTTGTATCTTTTTTTAGGGTGGGATACCTAGGAGGACCCCGCTAATTTCAAAGCCCGCTAAATGGAAATACAAACTAATAATGACAATATGGGGCTCGAATTAAAGGTATTTGAGACTAGAGAACGAATCTGATATATGATGGTTTAACAACCATAGCAATATAAGGCTCAAATGAAAGGTATTTGGAAGTAGAGCACCAATACGATATCCACATTGGGGCGAAATATCTGAAATGCCGTACCAGTACCCCCAAACAGGACTTTCCTGACCGTGCCAGTATAGGGCTCAGTGAAAATAAGAGAGTGAGAGAAGGCGCAGCGGAGCGGGCCCTGTACAGCTAGTCCAAATATATAGACCGATCTGGGCCTTGTTGTACACGGATTTAGAGGGCCCTTACTTTGCAAAAATCCTTTTTTCTCCATAGGCAGGTTAAGTTCAAAGATGGGCTATCCCGGACTAAACCTTGATATAGTCCCAATGTAAGCCTTTGTGCCGATTTTAGGTTTTAGGTCCGTTAAAGCCACATTTATTGGCCGATTGCGTTAAAATTAAGGAGAGTGAGTCTGAAAAAGAATTTGTGTAAAGTTTCAGCTCAATGTCTTTTTTTTTTAAAGACTGAAGAGTTATTTCAACAGACAGGGGGACGGATCTGGCTAGATCATCTTCGATTTTTACAACGATCAATAGTTTGTATACCCACTTTATAGGGTCGCAAATAGATATTATGATGTGTTGCAAACACAATGACCAAATGAATATACCCCATCCTTTGCTGGTGGGTAAAAAAATAATTCATAAATTGTTTTTTTAAACAAATGCTCATTAAAGTTAAGACCTTAAAATATGAGACTTTGTCATCTATCTGAGGCAACTACAGATGGATGTGTTGTGGGAATTATCATTAATAAGTGTTAACCATCGCTGTGTGCTGCTGCTGTAGAAGTTATTGTCTGCCATGTCTGTGTCTGGCTAATGCGGGACATTTATGGCATGTGCTAAAGTGTTAAACATTAACGGTCGCTATCGTTAATCACTCCAAGTGATTTCTCTTTGCTTTTGCAGCTACTTTTCTTTTAGCATTCCGCTTTTGCATTCCAATCATCGGTACATTCAAACGTCCTTCCGCCTTGCGCTGCTGCCCCCATTGTAAATGACATAAACTGTCTAAATGACGGACAGTATTAGGCGTTTTTGGTTGTTCATACATTGGTTATTTATCATGGCATTCAAGCCATGATCGCCATCGCTGGTGACTCCTCCTCCTCCTCTTTCTCCAAACTTGTTGTTTGAAGAGTATTTTATTTTTCTTGCTCCAGCAATAATAGGAGGCCACCAATATTAAGTGAATGTTGGCGGCCTGTCCGTCATGAGGCTGTAGGACCAAGGAGCCGATATTTTCATCCATGCACCAGCAACCTCTGCAAAACCAAAAGCGCCAGTAGCATTGGTTAAAGTCAATTTTTTGAGACGTATTAACTTCCTCGCTTCCACATTGTGTGGCTGGCATGGAGCGTAGAGGGAACTTGACTGTCGTTGACGCTATGCAAAGTTGAGGCCACAAAGTTTACTGTCGACATTATCGCAACGCAAAGATCAGTTCAGTTGTGAAGTTGGTGCGTTTCAATTAAATTTTCCACAGAATTTCACTTCACGTTTTTAGTCAGCCATTAGTGGTTCTCTTAGCTATCAGCCTAACAGCCATAGTGGAAAGAAATTTTATTAGCATAAATCATTTTAATGATGAGTGTATGGAAGTTTGTTTGATTGTGATGCCTTTTTCAAAAGACTGCATTTTTATGCTAACCACCGTCGTGGAGATGGATTAAAATTTAATTTTAATTTCTTGTCTAAGGTTGAGTTTCGGTGGACGTTTGGGATAATGTAAGGTTATTATTGGGAATATTGGTTACCGATGATCCATCTTATTATTATTTCAATTATATATAGTTCCTCTTCTACCCCACCTAGGGCCATATTTCGTCAAAGAAAAAATTTCGATGAAATTTTCCTTAAAGACAAAATTTGGATGAAATTTTCTTAAAGACAAAATTAGAATGAAATTTTCTCTAAACAAAAAATTTGAATAAGTTTTGGACAAAGGCCGGTACTATGTTCATTTTTCGCAACAATTTCTCCAAAAAATTTTTTATATAAAAGATTTTAAAACAAAAAAACTCGCTGATTTCGTTCAGTAGGACATTCTCTCATTACTTATGGTAACATTTTAAAAAGATGAAATTTTCCCTAAACTCAAAATCTTGAGAAATTTTCTCTGGGAAAATTTTGACGAAATTTTTTTAAAAACAAAATTTCGAAGTAATTTCCTCTTTCATAAAATACAGTCCTATTTCTTCTGAGTAGTGTAAAAGTAATCGTGAAAAACATACGTCTACAATGGAGAACAACGAATACAGCACAAGCCTAAAAGGTGAAATTTCCCCTAAGCTCACAATCTTTTCTCTTAGGAAAATTTTGACAAATTTTTTTCTAAAGACAAAATTTCGAAGTAATTTCCTCTTCCAAAAAATACAGTCCTCGTTCTTCAGAGTTCTTCTTTGACGCACCATATTTCCTTAATAGAACAATTTCGATATCTGACAGAATCAAATACTTGGGAGTGATTTGGGGCAGGAAACTGAATTGGAAGTGTCACAATCGGGAGCACACTAAGAAGGTTCAAAGATGTTGGCCACTATGTAGACGGGCCGTAGGCTCGATTGGACCAATAATTACTTTCGCTTCATTAGTTTGGTGAACTGCTATGGTGGAAATATATAACATAATAAGTTCATATAACATATTGTCTTGGTGTAGGCGGAGCGATGAGGACCACGCCCACTGGGGTACTGGCGACTTGTCTAGATATGGGACTCATAGACATACAGATTAAGTGAGAGGCAGCCACTGCGGCTATGAGAGTATGAATAGAGAATAGGAGAAGGTCATACCATCGCGGTATAATCGAGGCGACGATAGGGAACTGGAACAGACGGTTCCGACTGGATACCTGAGACAGCACTTGAGGTCGAGTGCCAGGCACTGCTGGCAGCAGCATGGCCTTGAAATGATGGCTCTCTGATATTGCCATCTAGAAGGAAGAGAGAACCCAGGGACTAAGATCTGTATTAGACTGCCTGACCATAATACGGTCCTGCAGGTGGAAATCCGTAAGGTGGTGTGGTGTAAACGCGAGGACGTCGGGTATAAACATCTTTACGGACGGTGAAGTGACCATCAGGGCAATAACAACCAACGGCACGAACAGTTTTAAAGCGTAAGAAGAAGATTAACGCCTTCTCCGGCGATGGTACGATCCACATCGTTTGGCTACCGAGCCATAGCGAAGTAAAGGGGGAATAAAAGAGCAGACGATTTGGCAGTGAAGGCCAGAGGCCTGCCGTTAATAAACTTGTTTAACCCGAAATCTTTCGGGGCGATGCAGTCCGAGTTAAGAGCGGGGGCGACAAACCCACTTGTAACACTGTGGAAAATCAAAACGGTCGGTAGGGCGACGAAAATCGTATGGGGAGATCCAGACCGTGAGAGTCCAGGCTATTACTGAAAGGTAATAAGAATGAGGTTAGTATAGCTCTTGGTATCATAACGGGACACATAGAATTACGAGCGCGCTTATGTTAAATTGGTGTGACAGGTGATATCTTATGTACGGCATGTGGAGAAGATGTTGCACAGTGGGAGAAAATCAGAAAAAAAAAACAAGCAAAATATGTGCCGTTTGAGAACGGGTGGAGATATCTCTTTGAAAAAGAAAATCTATGAAAGAAAACGAATAGTGATATCCTATTACTAAAAGTGTCCTGAAAAAGTTAGAAATAAAGTCTTTCTCAAAGCTAAAGATGGTTTTGAAATCGGCATTTTTACGTAATTTGTTGTGGAGGCTCCAAATATGCAAATATGAAGTGCAAAAAATTTTTGAGTGTGTTTGGAGGACATACGGAGTAAAATTGTGTGTCCAATTGGGGGATCTGGGCTTTGGAATTTTTAAACTCAAGATTTTTAAAATTTTTTAATAAAAAATGATCTCTTATTAAAATTTCACTTTAAAATCAACTGCAATATGTTCACTTCACAAATAAAAAGAGACAAGTGGAAGCGTGCTAAGTTCGCCCGTGCTGAATCTTATAGAAGTCAAGATCCCAGATGGGTTTATATGGCAGCTTTATCAGGTTATGGACCGACTTTAACTATATTTGGAAGTCACAACAAAACGCAACCTACTCTAATAAGAAGTATTTGTGCAAAATTTCTAGCGGCTAGCTTTACTCCTTCGAAAGTTTGCGTGCTTTCGAAAAACAGTCAGACTGACGGACTGACGAACAGACGGACGGACATGGCTAGATCGACTTAGAATATTACGACGATCAAGAATATATATACTTTATTCGGTCTTAGACGAATATTTCTAGGAGTTACAAATAGAATAAGGAAATTAGTATACCCCTAACTTATCGTGTAGGGTAAAAAAATTTAGGTATTTGAGCGAGTTTTTCAATGGAGAAGAACCAATGAAAATATTTTTTTTTGTACCGAAAAATGCAAAAAATACTCTTTACACATTTTTTTTTGAATTTCAAATTATATGAATTTTAACTGAATAATCAGACGTGGACAATTATTGCGGCAAAGTTGTTGTAAATTATGTCACGAATCCAAATCATTCGTAAATTGTAAAATAGGAAGCAGGTCCCGATGAAAATTGCAAATAAAAAAATTTTAAGTCGAATATGTGAAAGCAGTGGATATATTGTAGACCTCAAGAAGACTTTTTGTAGGGATTTTTGAGCACTATAAAAAAAAATGTTGAAAATTTAACCACAAATAAGGATTTTGCAGTCCCAACAATTTTTCGAAATACCGAAGTGACCAATTTGAGGAGCCTGCCAAAATGCGTCTGGATAACCTAGGCCCTCGAAATTTTGCACACGATCTCCGTAACACCTCAGATCTATGCCCGTTATCACACGGCATTCTTTTTACTAATTTTTTTTTTTTCATTTCTCCCACTGCGCATTGGAGCATTGCCTAGATCATTGACCGGCTTTCGCGGCTAACAGACAAACGGCAAACGGCACTTAGGTGGGGACACAATACTTGGCATTAAACAACTGAAGGGCGTGGTATGGAAAATATTTAGAGATTTTGTACAAAGCACAGAATTCCTGACTGGGATTTTCTTTTTCCGGATTACTTTTTAGTATTTTAATTGCAAAACGAGTCGATTACTAGCTTAGGTTTATGTCCTCAGTGGAATGGGACGATTTTATATCCGCACCCTCTTTTCAAACTAAACTAACCTTAAACATTTGTCTGGCTTCTCGAATCTAAATGTGATCATTTCTCTTCCAATTTCGATGAATTTTGACACATTGAATTTTTTGGTGAACTTCTACACCTTTTATTGAATGTTGTCAACATCTGACCATATTTAGATATAGCTACTTTCTTGGCCGATCTCCCAATACAGAGTATTGGGCCTATATTTTTCCTTCGATTTCGATGAAATCTGGCACAATGAGCTCTGGACCACATTAGGGGTCTCACAGAGCTCCCTGTGCTAAATTTCATCGAAGTCGGATGATAAATGCTCCTCTTATTGGCTCAACACTATATATCTGGAGATCGATCTATTTGGCAGCTATATCGAAATTCGGTCCGATCTGAGCCACATCTCACAGGAATGAGTAGGGGTCTACCAAACCCAATGTGCCAAATTTCATGGAAATCGGATGTAAAAATTCTCCTCTCATGGGCTCAACACTCCATATCGGGAGATCGGTCTATATGACAGCTTTATGGTTGACATCTCACAGGAATGAGTAGGATTTCACCACAACTCACTGTGCCAAATTGTATCGAAATCGGATGATCAATGCTCTTTTTATAGTCCTAATACTCTATATCGAGAGATCGGTCTATACGGCAGCTGTATCTAAATATGGTTCTATCTGGACGACGTCTCACAGGAATGAGAAGGGGTTTACTAGAACTCATTGTACCGAATTTCATCGAATTCGAATAAAAAATGCTCCGTTTTTCATGTAACCAACACGCAGGGGATGTTCCCTCTATATGCAAATTTATTGTGTTGGCGAAAGGAAAGTTAGGAATGGGAAGGAGGTAATTGACATTCGTCTTAAATTTTTGGATATTATGTGAAAATACGGTGAAAAAGATTTTTGCCAGAAGTCAATTCCACATTCGAACAGTTCGGGCGAAAAATTAATTATCTCTGTAGTGCATTGTTTGGCCAGCTGGCCAACCAGTAACAAACGGGTGAGAGTTCCTGGAGAGTCTCGAATTTCTAACGAATATCTTTACGTCAGGAATAAGAAGGCGGATGTCAGTGTAACACACACCATTAAAGTAATGATAGAACAGTACCACGCAACCCACGTTGCAAGGGTGTCAAGTGGACAATAGAGTTGGATACTGTACTGTAGCCAGGGGAAATGGTGAACCATGAAGTCCTCAGCGACAACGATTTCGCTGTTCGGAAAATCCTCAAAATTCTCGTGATCTAGTAAGAAAGGGCGTCAAAGCCGTCAATGAAAGTGAAATTGGCAGCCCTGACACTTGACCCCGGATTTTTTTTTACCCACCACCATAGGATGGAGGTATACTAATCTAGTCATTACGTTTGTAACACCTCGAAATAGTCGTCTCAGACCCCATAAAGCATATATATTCTTGATCGTCTCGACGTTCTGAGTCGATCTAGCCATGTCCTTGCCTCCGTTCGTCGAAATCACGATACCGGTCAATCGCGTAAAGCTCTGCACAGATACTTAATATTTATGTTGGTCGTTGGGGATTGCAACTGGTCCATATCGGTTCAGATTTAGATATAACCCCCATATAAACCGATCTCCCGATTCTTATCCGGTTTGGCTGAAATTTTGCTTAATCACTTCCACTATGGTCTCCAACATCCAACCCAAGTATGGCCTGAATCGGTCTATAACCTGATATAGCTTTAAAAGCATGGCCAATAATATTCGTTATCCTTTGTTTGCCTATGAAGAGATACCGGGCAAAGAACTTGCCAAATGCAATCCATGGAGGAGGGTATATAAGATTCGGCGCTGCACGATTTTACTTGTTTACCATCATTTTAATAAATAAATTCAAATTAACTTAAATTATATCTGAAGTTTAGAAAGTTTGGACATATCTTAGAAGAAGTTTGTGTTGAAAATTAAGTAATCCAGCTAAAAGTATCATTTTACCAAACTCCAGAGCATATATGGAGAACTATTTTCATTGCTATCACAAAAGACATATTTTTGGCCACCTAGAAATTGAGGACCAGTTTTTGTGGTGTTGTAGACCACAACCTTTGTTATTCAAATCAAAGTAGGTTTTGTTTCTACTTTTTCCTAGTTCATTAACATTTCATCATTGATATGCAGCTTGTCATAAACACTTCATAAATTGATTGTCGTAAATTTTATCTTCTCTTTTCTAATTTGTTTTAACACTCATTCCATGTGAGGCAATCAATCGATTTGGATTTTGTTTTCGATTTTCTTTTCACTTTTCCCCCAAAAGCTTTAAACTAATTTGGTTGTGGGTTTTCTCCATCATCCATGGTTATTGTTTGGAAATTCAACAGAGATAGCATCTCCACTGCCACCAAATGATGGTTTGTAATTTTGCTTCCTGTGCGCTGCCAATAATTACATGACTGATATGCCACAGATGAACGTGCGTATCGGCTGTGATCATGTCTTTTCTTAATCTTCATAATCTTCTTTTTGTTCGACCAGTGGAAAAGTGTGTGAGCGAGCTACGCTAAGCTTTGTTTGGCTTTAGTGCTATTTCCAAAATATTTTTGTTTTTCAAAAATTTTACCCTATCAAACATTGATAATCTGACTGATCTCATGTGACATATATTTATGCCATGAGCGGTGGGGAGACGGGGAGGGTTTAAAACAAATTCACATTGTTGCCACTTAATGCCGTCACAGCTTATTCGGCTTGAAAAGATTTGTTTTTGGTGGGCAAGTTCGGCATTAGTGTTCAGTCTCTCTGTATTTATTCATAGTATTCATTGCTCGCTGAATTTTCTTAAACAAAAATAAATTAATTTTTTTTTCCATATGGGCTTAGCCTCTTTTGTTGGCTTAACACCACAGCTTTATAACGACTTTGGATTTGGTTTTTTTCAAGTAATTTTTTTATTCATCCATGGTACGGTTGCATCAGTTTTATTGGATTAAATTCAGCATCTGTGCAACTCTCACATGTGAAAATCCATGTAGGCTACAAAAACAAAAAAATTATTAACCGAGGCTTGACTAATGCTGGATGTTGTTGGAGAAATTCCCCAATTGGTTCTTGATGTTAATTATTGCGGCTAAGTCACTAAAATACTTTGAACTTGAAACAAATGGTTGAATTTTCTTCACCATTGCCTTGTCCAAAATGGATGTAAGACTTGAAAATAAATTGGCAGTTTTTAAAGTAACAATTTCGCTATTGGGATTAACCAGTGAGTTGGTGGACGTGATTGGGGCCGTGGATTTCTAAATGACGCCGGGCAAAACATTGACTTGTTCGGATGGAGGCCCAACTATGGCCCGAATCGGTACATAACCGTCCATACAAACCGATGTCCCGATTTTACCTCTCGCCAAGAGAAGAAAAACTTTCCTAGCGCCTCAACTTGTGCGCACTGGCGCTGCAATCTCTGACACCCAGTTTCGAGATGTTCTTCAAAACTTGGTCATTCCTTAGGAATTTTGTTCTTTTCCTTTTACTTATTCCATAATGATCACTTTAAAAGATTTTGATACGCTTTACCATGCTGGAATTGTAAAAAACTAGTGAAACATATGGCATATGGTTAGAGCTGAGGTGTTAATGAGATCATATGAAACATTTTAACGGCCTAAGTAGCGCCTCTTGTCAGTTTCCTTAAATTGGTCACCCCGGCATTTGTAAAATTGTTGGTGTTGCCAAATCTTCATTTGTGGTTCATTTTCCAAAACTCTTTTTTGCTGGATACTGCTCAAAAATACCTACATAAAAGTCTGCTTGAAGTCTACAATGTCTCGAAGATGGTTTAGGAGATATGGAATTTTGAATTTTTTTACCCTTAACCACTACTGTGGTACAGGGTATTATAACTTAGTGAATTTGTTTGTAACACCCAGAAGAAAGAGAGCAGGATATGTATACCGATCGAATCAAAATCATTTCTTGATCCGACTTAGCTATGTCCGTCCGTCTGTCAGTCCAATTTAATGGTCTACAAAGTGCAGTTCACAATTTTCATCCGATCGTCTTCAAATTTCTCACGGGCATCTTTTTTTGGCCTCGACACAAAGTCTATTGACACAAAGTCTATTATAGCTCCTATACATATGTTCATCGCATTTGGACCAATACTGCAATAGTATCGTCATTTGTGAACCAATTCTCACAAAATTTGACATAAGGGAGTCTCCTTTGAGTCTTGACATTACTGTTGAATTTGTTAGAAATCGGTTCAGATACAGATATAACTCCGATATATATCTTTAGGCGATGTATCAACCGATCTTCTCAAAACTTTGCACTATGCCTTCTACGACTACAACAAAACATGCGGATGTTGGTGGAAATCTGTACAGATTTGGATATAGCTCTCATGTATATATTCGTCCCATTTGAAACATGAAATTTGGCACAAAGGATTCCCTTAAGAGTCCCTACATTGCTGTGGAATTTCATAGAAATCGGTTCATATTCAGATATAGGCCCCATATATGTATATATATGTATCAACCGATTTTCACTTTTAGAACCTTTGTCAGCGTATTTCTTAACAGATTCTCTCGAAATTTTGCGCAATGTCTTTCTATGACTTTAACTATGTACGCCGGTTTCAGTTAAAATCTGCAGATATATTTTTCATGTATATTTTCGTCCGATTTTGACTAATATTGCATAAATTTAGACATTTATAAAACAAACCTCATAAAATTTGTTACAAAGATTTGTCTTAGACCTTTTCTGATTGCTGGTAAATTCGTCGCATTTATCAACCGATCTTCTCAATATTTTCCATTATTATTTTTTCTACAACTCCCACACAGTATGCCCTGATCTTGGTTGAAATTCTTCATTTCAAATTTGATAAAATTTTAGTTTCGACGACTTCACCTGCATATCCAATGTGCTGTATGGTATGAAAAGTCGGCTTCGTCCTATTTATACTATTATCCATTATACCATTTATACCATCAAGGATTTGTTCTGGAGTACATTCATGGCCACCATCATCAGATACCAGCAGCTGGGAAAAGTGTTATTTCCTTATCATAACCACACTGTCTGTATCAGTTACCAAATTTTCTCCTTTGTCTCTGGCTCCTGAACATCTTGATTCGCTCACACTCTCGCCTTTCTATTTCCTTCTTCTTCACCTTGCGAAAGAGGCGTTTCTCCTTTCGCCTTTTCTCCCGATCCCTTTCCCCTATCTGGCGTGTAGCTTCCGAGTGTAATGTTGCCCTATATGCCGAATTTTTGGCTTCAGTAGCTTTTTGGCAGTCCTGTAGGATTTTGGTACACACTTACGGATGTAATGGCTCTTTCCATGGAGTGGACAATGGTTTGCCATTGCGCTGCTATACTATTGGGACAGGAAGTGCATTCTTCAAGCAATTGGGTCAGCCGAATGGAGTATGCTGTTGCCACCCGTTGTTTGCAGCTTTCCGACGTCCAGCTTCCTTCAGTGCCGCATCGTACTTTTCTCGCCACACTAAGACGTGTGCGAATCTTTGCTGCAACAAGGTAATGATCCGATTCGATGTTCGCTCCTCGGATCAATCGTACATTTAATACGCTGGTTGAAAGCCTTCCATCTATCACAACATGGTCAATTTGGTGTCCCGTATTTGCCTCTACTTCTCCAATACATCCGCCAGTGCGTACACGGCACCCTCATTATAAAGAACTAGCTGGACAGGGCCCGCTCCGCTGCGCCTTCTTTCACTCTTTTATTTTATCCGAGCCCTATACTGACAGGATCAGGAAATACGTCCTGTTTTGAGGTGCTGGTACGGCCTTTCAGATATTTCGCCCCATGTGGATATCATTTTCGTGCTCTGTTCCCAAACACTTTCCATGTAAGCCGTATAATGCTGTGGTCGGTAAATAAATTCGGTATGGGAGTATTTTTTGGGGGTGAGGTGGACACCCATATATCATTTTCGTGCTCTATATGTTTTATATTTGCATTTAGCGGGTTTTGGAGGTGACGCGGCCCCCTACATATCCTACCCTAAATAAGGATACTAAATTTTTGTTTTTGAGTTATTATAAAGAAACTAAATTTCGTTTAAATTGAACCAGCCATCTCTGAGACCTGGCGTTGCCGAAAAAAGGATAAGGGGAGGGTCCGGTGATTTAGCAGTTTTCACGGAGGTGGTCACCCAGACACTTAGCCCTACTCTAATATACCATACAATTTATTAAAGCCCCATATACCTATTGGCTTAAGAGGAGTTTATGAAATGAGGCGTCCCTTCAACACTTGGCGCCCAAGTAGGTTATCAAATTCTTTTTCTAATCTCAAATACCTTTCATTTGAGCCACATAAATCGGTCGTTAAATTTATATTCTTTGCGGGGTGTTTTGGGGAAGGGGCGGTGCCCGAAATACATGGACCTACATTTGGATATCAGATACACATTGTACTCCCAAATACGATTATTTAAGCAACATATTGCGATGGTCCGTTAATAATTGCTGTTTGTTTTGGGCAAGGGATAGAGCCCAGAAAACTGATCACGTCGGTAATTGGCCTCGTCGGTAAATATCTCCGATTCAGGTGTGTTTGGTGTGAGGTGATCCACCAAACACTTAGCCCTGAAAATAAATCAGCATCGTGCTCTACACTCAAATATCATTTCTTTGAACCCCAGTTTGCCATTGGCCTCAAAATTGGATATTAAATTCGTTGTCTAATCTCAAATACCTTTCATTTGAACCCCTTATTGCAAAAGTCAGCAAATATGTCAGGTTTGAGGTATGGGCCCACATTTGGATACCAGATTCGTATTCTACACTCAAATACCTATGATTTAAGCCCCATATTACCATGGTCAGTTAATAAGTCCTGCTTGGGGTGTTTTTGGGGATGGGGTAGACCCCCAGAAAATTTGTCCCATATTTGGATATCAGATTCGGATACTACTCGCAAATACCTTTCATTTGAGTCTCATATTACCATGGTCAGTCAATATATCTGATTTAGGGGTGTTTTGGGGTTGTTCCCCAAACACTTGGTCCCAAATTTCTGTATCAGATTCGTATTATACTCGCAAATACCTTTCATTTGAGTCCCATACTGTCGTTATTGTTCTATAAATATATTTGTTGGGTTTTTGGGGCGGGGCGGTCTCCATTCGAAATGTAGATACCAATTTTTTGGTTTTAGGTTACTACTCACAAAATGTCGCTTAAATCCCATCTACGAGATCTGGCGTTTCCGAAAATTAGGGTAAGGGGGAGGGGCTCCGACTTGGCTGTAATTTTGCATGTGATGTTTTGGTATGACTTCCAAAAACTGTGCTAAGTATGACTCAAATCGGTTCATAACATGGTATAGCTGCTATATAAACCGATCTTGGTTCTTGAGTTTTTGAGCTGCTAGAGGGCGCAGTTCTCATCCGATTTGGCTGAAATTTTCCATGAGGTGTTTTGTTATGACTTCCAACAACTGTGCTATTATGGCGCAAATCGGTACATAACGTAATATAGATGCTATATAAACCGATCTGGGCTATTGACTTCTTGAGCCTCTAGAGGACGAAATTCTAATCCGATTGGGCAGACATTTTTTCACAATGGCTTCTCCCATGCGTGTTCAGTATGGTATGAATCGGTCTATAGCTTGATACAGCTCACATATCGCCGATCTCCTGATTTTGCTTCTTGAGCCCCTACAAGGCGCAATTCTTATGCGAATGGACTTAAATATCACACAATGACAATGTTTAGCATTCAATTCATTTATGATCCGAATCGGACTATAACTTAATATAGCTCCAATAGCATAATATTTCTTATTCATTATTCTTCGTTTGCCTAAAAAGAGACATCGCGCAAAGAACTTAACAAATACGATCTATGGTGGAGGGTATATAAGATTCTGCCCAGCCGAACTTGTTATATATAAGAAGAAGATATGTCTATGGTAGTGAGTAGCAAAAGTTCGACACGGCCGAACTTAATGCTTTTTTACGTGTTTTTGTCGTTGTATAGGTGAACTCTTGCACATACAATATTATCTCACCACCTTTAAAGGACACCAGGTGACTCCCCGGGGAGGTTTGTGCCCACATTTGAGTTGAAGGAAGGCCAAGGCAAGCCTGGATTTTGCCAAATCGAAACCAATCAGAACCGTTGCTTGCTTTCCCCCAAGTCACCTCATAACCTGATATAGCCTTTATACAATCCTTTGATTCGATTTGATTGCTGAATCATTTACAGGAGGTTATTCTTATCATAGTTATGAATAAAATCCTTTGAATTTATTGCTTACACTTTATTGCTTGACATGGAACGGAAATGGTCTACACTAGTCTGGTTGAGATTTTTGAGGGTGGTCGTTCACTGTTAGCTAACATGATCGCTGAGTTTTTTTTTTTGTGGCGGGCGACCTCCCATATAATTGACAATAGCATTGAATGACTGATCCATACACTATTAGGAAAAACTTCCATTTGAGTCCCATGTTATCGTCATCGATGTATGTCTCCAGTTTGGTGCATTGACCGTCTTCCTGAGGCATTACCCCTATAATAATCTTATTCATTTCGCAAATATCTTTCATTTGAGTCTCATATAGCGTAGACCAATCTACATATCCGCTTAGAGGATAGCTTATTCTAATTCTAATAGCTGATTCTATGTTTATAACAATAAATTCCCCAATAACTGTTGGTTTGCCATTTAGTCATTTCTTCGGAAGTGTGCTGCCTTGTTTATTCTTTTCCCAATATAATTTCCTTACCTCATTTCCACTTTTCATCAATTTCAATCATTTTCAATGGTAATGGCATAATCCTAATGGTCATCATGGATGATTAAATTCCAATGTGATGATACCTGTGCAAGATCCTTTGGCAACTCTAATTAATCCCCTCACTGTAATGTGAAAAAGATAGACAACTGGACTATCTATCTATAAATTGCCCTCAAACCAAAAACTAATATTCCGTCGTTTGGTTACCGCTTTGATTTCACTCAAATCTGCCATAACAATAAAAACCAACATGCCACTAATCCCCTTGAGCCCGACGACAATAGTGCCACTTAAGGCGGGAGAGAGAGGCGGCGAAAAGCTTTCAAGCCCAAATGCTTAAAACGGCACATGATGGCGGACATTCAGTCAGCTTTGAAAATGAAGGAATGGACTTCAATTAAAATAAAATCAACGAACATATTTCCTTTTGTGGAGCACAGCACAGCACTGCACAACACAACACAGCACAGCACAGCAAAACCTTTTAAAGTCTACTTATGATATTAGAATAATCTCTTATCAACACATTATCAATGGAATTGTCCAATGTTGGTGAAAGACATGTTTCAACGTTCCTCCACACAAAGCTGAGAATGGTTGACTGCATGATACCTTACATAACATAGACTACAAACGAGAAGGGAAATGAAGGAGGTAGAATCTCCATAAAAATGGCACATCGATAAGTCGTCCTCTCTTCCTCTAATTGGGAGGCGATCGGGTAGACATCTCTCCTAGTAATGAGTGATGTCTGTCGAGTAGATGTCTCCTATTTAGAGTCGTGTTTTATTAGCATGCCAAAGGGACTCCCCTTTATAACTAACTTTTATCGGTGAGGTAAGGACCGTAGCTTAAAAATGGTGTTATGTTCCCGGTAGAACTCGCATCCAAGTGGTCAGAGTCGTAGTCGTTTTGTCAGTGAGTTAAGGACTACAGCTGGATATTTCTTTTTTTTCTCAGTAGAACTCGCACCTAAATTGTCAGTGTCAGTGTCGGGCTTGGAAGCCTTTATGCAGCTTTACTTCAGCCTTGTATTGGGTTGCCCAAAAAGTAATTGCGGATTTTTTTAAAAGAAAGTAAATGCATTTTTAATAAAACTAAGCATGAACTTTAATCAAATATACTTTTTTTACACTTTTTTTTCTAAAGCAAGCTAAAAGTAACAGCTGATAACTGACAGAAGAAAGAATGTAATTACAGAGTCACAAGCTGTGAAAAAAATTTTCAACGCCGACTATGTAAAAAATCCGCAATTACTTTTTGGGCAACCCAATATATACAAAATAAAACTCCATCTTATAAAACCCCTGTGCTGGGTATAGGGTATACTAAAGGAGCGGCCAACAAGTCTTGTGGTAACAACAATATCAACATCAAACCTCTATGCCCGTAAAGGTGGCGATTAAGCGATTTTCAACGGATTACATCAAAATAAAAAAGAATCTTAAAAAATACGATGAAAGAAAAAAAAAAACTCTTGTTTAAACGTCAGGCAGTGAGGCGAGTCAGTTGCCTTCATACAGAAGTGAAAAAATTGGAAATCGTTACAAATGCGGCGTGTTGGTGTGTTACCGCTTTTTTATGTATGCTGCCTCGCGGGACATATGGCAACTTTATTATGGGAGCTCAGGGTGGCGTTGGACACCTTCTCACCCAGTTTTGTTTTTATTGGGGCACATGCAAATGAGCGGTGCTTTTGTTCTGTTTTCCTTAACAAATAGTAAGAGCTTCAGGCTTTACTTACTATGAAGGATATCCTGATGACGAGAGGTAACATGAAGTTATGGTGAATATCCTTGGCTAGTGTTCGAAATATTAAAGATTACCATGGTTATTTGACTTTTAAGTGTTTCATTGTATGTTTTTATTTTTTCCATATAGATTGAAAAACGGCTGAAATGATTTTTTTTAAATTTTTTTCAAAACAAATCTTTTTTCAAAACTAAATCGAGGTAGATAAACTTGCTGACTATCGCAAAGTTGTAGTTCCCAACTTGTTCCATTTTCTTTATCTGCTTGGGTTTACAGGGTTTTGTGGGAGTTAATATCTTTCACTTTATTTTATCTCCACTTATTGCCAAACCCATTTTCGTTGATTTTCTTTCGATACTTTCGAACGCTGCAGTTTCTTCTATCGGTGAATGACCCATATTATCGATGTCGACGACTATCCTATGAAGGATATCCTGATGACGAGAGGTAACATGAAGTTATAGGGATATCCTTTGCTTGTGTTCGAAATATTAGAGATTACCATGAATACTTCACTTTAAAGTATTTTATGTGTGTTTTTATTTTTTCCACATGGATTGAAAAACGGCTGAAATGATTTTTTTTTCAATTTTTTTCAAATCAAATCTTACTCTTAAAAATGTGCCGAAAATATTCCTTTTTGAAAAAATCAGATTTCATTAAAATTGTATACGGCGATGTCGAGGTAGATAAAGTTGCTGACTATCGCAAAGTTGTAGTTCCCAACTTTCCCCATTTCTTTTATCTACTCGGTTATACAGGGCTTTGTGGAAGTTGCTATCATTCACTTTATTTTATCTCCACTTACTGAAAAACCCATTTTGGTTGATCCTTTTTCGAAACTTTCAAACGCAGAGTTGCTTCTTCCAGTGAATGACCATAATATCGATGTCGTCCACATAGGCGAGTAGCACATGTTCTCTTGTGAGTAGTGTGCAATGCCGATTCACACTTGCATATCGTATAATCTTCTCCAGCAGCATATAAAAGAGATCACACGATAGACTCTCTCCCTGACTGAGACCTCACTTGGTATTGGACGGTTCGGAAAGGTTCTTTCCTATTTTAACTGAGGAGCGTGTATCAGTAAGCATCATCCTGTACAGTCGTATCAGATTTGCAGGGATACCAAACTCAGATATAGCTTCAAACACTTTTGAACGTATAGGGCTGTCGAAGGCGGCTTTATAGTCAACGAATGATTGCCTTTCTAGGGTCTTTTCTAAGTTTTGGCGCAGTGTAAATATCTGGTCCAGGGTGGATTTACCAGATCTAAAACCACACTGATAGGGACCAATTATTTCGTTGAATTAAGACTTAAATCTTTCACACAGTACGCTCGAAAGCGTCTTGTATGCGATGGGGAGGTGGAATAAGTCTCTATAGTTGGCACATATCGTCCTGTCGCCTTTCTTGTGTACGGGACATGTTGTTGTAGCCTCATTTGCATGTGGAGTTGGCGATCCTCGTCGAGCTCTAATAGGTGAGCAAGTTCGTTCCGGTCAATACAACCGATCGCCGCGGAAACATGATGGTGGTTATTTAAAGGCCAGTGGTTATTTAAAGGCGCCAATAACTCGCCTTGTCGTATCGAGCATCATAGGCAATCAGTATTTAAGCAAGAGCCGTTGCCACCCGGCCTCTCACTACGATTCTCCACTTGATACCGCTGATTGTCCGCGACTGCAGTTGCAGCTAGTGGAAGCGCAACCTGTGGAAGCGCCCTGTATCACCCAGCTAAGTTTCTCGTGATAACGAAGAACGCCACACGGATTGGAGCTCAAAGCTGGAACTCGTGTGGCCTTCATAGTTATCCCGTGCCGGGTGTTTACGGGACATAGTTGTACCTGACATAGTATGATCCGAACAAAGTATGCTCAGCATATGGTATACTGATGTTTCAATCATCGGGTATGCGTTCTTCTAGCTAAATTGCCCAGACGAGCTAATACATACGCCTTATTAACTTGTCAATTCAGTCGGCAACCCATGGGCTCCTGCTGCCCTATTGTTTTTCAGCCGGGATACTGCTACATGGACCTCGTTTTTTCGTGTACCTCATTGTATACCATTATCAGTGTTCTGTGGTTTAAATACAACATCATCAGATACCAGCAGCTGGAAAAATTTTTCTTTCCATATCCTTACATCACTATATGTATCAGTTACCAGATTTCCTTCTTTGTCTATGCAGGAGGATGTGCCTGTACCAAAGCCATCGGTTGGATGTTTAATTCTTTGATCGAATTTTTTGGATTTCGTTCTGGCTTTTGAGCATCTCGATTCATTCACACTCACGTCTTTCCATTGCCTTCTTCTTCCTGCGGAAAAGACATTTCTCCCCTCTTCTTTTCTCCTGATACCTCTCCTTCATCTGGAGAGGGTTGCGGATTGCAGGGTTGCTCTGTATGCCGCATTCTTGGCTTCAGTAGCATTGACATTATTGGTCGTACCATGGGTTTCTTGGGGAGGCTTTTGGTACCCAAGTACGGATATAGCGGCTCTTTCAATGGAGTGGGCATTGCTTTGCACTTGCGCTGCAATACTTTCGGGACAGGGAATGCTTTCTTCAAGCAATTGGGTCAGCCGAGTGGAATATGCCGTTGTCCCCTGTTTTGTTTGCAGCTTTCCGACGTCCAACTTCCGTGTAGTGTCGGATCATTCGTTTCTCGCCGGATCTTTCGTTTCACCTCTCGGATCGATGGTAAATCTTAGACGCTGGATGAATGCCTCTCTCTATAACAACATAATCTATTTGGTTTCTCGTGTTTTGATCGGGTAACAGCCATGTGGCCGTGTGTACACTTCGATATTGGAATCTGGTGCTGCTATCTACCATGTTGTTTGTCGCGATGAAGCGTTTTTAGCCTCAATCCATTATCGGAAGTTTCTTCGTATAGTCTGAATTTTCCGATTGTTGGGCCAAGATATTTTCCTTCCTTTTTTTGCATCAAAATCTACTACAACGAATTTGGTGTCATGGGCGGGGCTGCGGTCATATTTTCTTTCTAGGCGCTGGTAGAAAATATCCTTGGCTTGTTCGTCCTGGTCTTCTGTTGCGGCATAGGTGGAAAAAAGACTGATGTTGAAGAATGTGATCTTTATGCGGATTGTGTCCAATCCTCTCATCCACCGGTGTAAACCTGGAGACAAGGAATTTCAGTCTCCGACTAGCTAAAGATCCACACCCAAATTCATGTCTCGTTTCATGGCAGCTATAGTATAGGGCAACACCCCTCGGTGTTGTTCCCAAACCATCGGACTTCCTGTATGACAGTAATGTCTGCCATATACTGCTCCATATTTTCTTTCTAGGCGCTGGTAGAAAATATTCTTGGCTTGTTTGTCCTGGTCTTCTGTTGCGGCATAGGGTGAAATAAGACTGATGTTGAAGAATTTGATCTTTATGCGGATTGTGTCCAGCCTCTCATCCACCGGTGTAAACCTGGAGACAAGGAATTTCAGTCTCCGACTAGCCAAAGATCCACACCTAAATTCATGTCTCGTTTCAATGCAGCTTTAGTATAGGGCAACATCCCTCGGTGTGTGGAGCTCTTCCCAAACCATCGGACTTCCTGTATGACATTAATGCCCTGTACTTCTCCAATACATCCGCCTGTGTGTATACTGTACCCTCTCCATAAAGAGTGCAGACATTCCAGGCGCAGATACGCAAATCATAATCTCCTTAAAACGTTTGCGGTGGTCGTTTGCCCAGTCACAGTCCAACTGACATGCCATCCATAAATCCCCTGCCAGGGCATGAACCTGTGTCCTGGCTACACTGGTGCGGCAGCCCTTACCGATGGAGGACTCCATCAGGTCAATTCGACACGTACAACTGGCTGTCATGGGCAATCTGGGTCGTAAACCCCATCTGTTATCAAAGTGCACCACGTACAATTCTATTAATGTCTGGTACTAACGCCTTTTATTACCATAGAGTCCCATTTTAAACCCTAGTTCTGCTAAGAAACTTTCCAATTTCGATAGCCCCAACGCTATCACTTGTAGTCTTGTCCGTATGATTTCAAACATATTTCATTTATGCAAAAACAAGACTGGCTCAGTCTTCGTGGCATTCACCATTTAAGCCGCAACCTGTAGCCCAAGATGTCATTACCCCGAGATTGGCGTCTAGTATCCCTACACAGAGTATCCAAGAAGTTTCCGGTGGAAAAAAAATAATAAGATCGGTAACATAAGCACATATCCTAACCCGTGACGCCTCTTGGCTTCACATAATTCAATCGACCACAAGAACTCACAGCAGTGGTGAAGTAACCCTGGTCAGCTTCAAAGCGATCTTGCAAAATTTTGGGGTAGATGCAACTTAGGCAAGGTTCACTAAATTCTCAGCCAAGACGTTCACTCACTCCTCATTCTTCAGCCACCTAAACTCTTTCATCATAACCCGTAAGATCAGAGACGGTAACATCAGTCTCAAACACGGCCATGAGGACCAATCTTGACAACATGGAACTCAAATTTAAGGTATTGCGAGTACAGTTCTGACTCAAACCACTTCGGGGTGGACCAATGAAAACAATAGGGAATGCGACATTTAAAATTTTACCAGCACCAATGTCTCAGAAAAACTCCATTGAGCGTGATGAGGGGGGCGGACATTTCCCTTTACCTAAATTTTCAAAAACCTGGTTACCTAAAAACCAAACTTCGTTCCCAAATTTTAAGACCCGGTACTCTGCTCCCAAATATCTTTGAGTTGAGAAACACATTGAGCTGTGTATGTATCCATTTTAGGGATTTTGAGGGTTTGGTGTTTTTGAGATCTGAGAAGATCACTCTATATGGCAGTTATATCGAAATTTAGACCGATCTTAACCAAACTCGGTAGGAGTGTTGAGGATCCTAAAAAAATGTCAGCAAAATCGGTTAATAAATTCACCTTTTATGGACCTGAAACCTTTAATCGGGAGTTCGCTTTATATAGCAGCTATATACAAATCTGAGTCGAGTTGGACAGTAATGAACAGGGATGTCGAGGAGCTCAACACAGGTCGATATCCAAAATTTCAGCGAAATCTGACAATAATTGCGCCTTTTATGGGCGAACATGTATTGGGTTGCCCAATATAATCAAATATACTTTTTTTACACTTTTTTTTTTAAAGCAAGCTAAAAGTAACAGCTGATAACTGACAGAAGAAAGAATGCAATTACAGAGTCACAAGCTGTGAAAAAATTTGTCAACGCCGACTTTATGAAAAATCCCCAATTACTTTTTGGGCAACCCAATAGATCTCTGAAAGTGTTCAGAAATAGGTTAAGGACCTTGATGAGGCATTGCACTCACTACCAGTAGATTCAGATTGTTCGGCATCAACATTAAACTGCCGTTGAGGCCCAGCGTCTTGGTGTTGTGGATGACATTTGTTGTTTCGTCCACGATAAATGTTTATCGGCTTCGTGACCACGGATGAGATGAATAGCCCACCTCTTCCCCCTGTCACTCTCAGAAAGAAATTGACGTTTAAAAAAAATGTCACAGCTCTTCGGAATAGTAACGGTTATAGACCTTAAGTTACTGAGGTCCTGTTATCCCTTTTAATGGGTACGAGAGTGATTTAACAGCACACCACAGCTTGTCAATACTGGTGATTAAGTTACAGTATTTTAAACGTACATGCCATGGTTAGGTTAGGTTAGGTTAAAGTGGCAGTCTGCCATCAGACTCACTTAGACATTTTCGTCCACTGTGATACCACAGGAACAGAAAAAGGAAGATGCCTTCTAGTTAGTAAAGTTGAAACATCCAGATCGCTTTAAAAAGCCCAACATCTTGCGAAGGTTCTCAAAGGAATGAGAATCTACTCGGCTTTCTTTCGATTGATATGCGTCCGGCGATCAGAAGTCATGAAGGTCAATGGAAAGAATTATGGCGATGTGGTCCGATCTCAATAAAATAACAGGTTCCCAGATATCTTCTTTTAACTGCTGCAAATACCGATTTTTCTGTTGGGGTCATCCTCATTCAGCGTGCAAAACATTGGGGCTATTTATCTGTTCTGCCAAAGCCATTCCGTTACTAAGAATTAAGATGTCCTAACTAGTGCTAGCATTAAATTCTCCTACACTCAGAGAAATTTGTTAGTAAAACCAACAAAAATGTTTGCTATAATAGTTGTAAATGTGGCAGCAGTATTTTTTTTGCTAAAATAGCAACAATCTATTAAGCAACAAGGGCAAACTTCTCTCATATATATAGAATGGTGTCCGATTGCAGTTTAAGCTGAAGGATAAGGGCGCGGCAATGAAAATGAGGTCTATTTTAATTTAGCTTACATATGAATCGGACAGCATTGATTGATATGTGAGATGCTTGCCCTTGTTCCTTAATAGGTTGTTCGTGGGCAAATTTGCATTTGGAGTCTGGCTATCTGGGGACTTCAAGACTTGCTTGGCATTAGATTTTACTAAAATTGCAACTGGTGAACAGAGACTAATAGCAGCTAGGGCCCAATTTGACCTTCGACAAGGAGGTTGATGGTATGTAGCGTCAATTATGATGATATCAATTTCCCAATTTTATCATAAATCCCTCATATATCACATCACTCTTAAAAAAAAACACAGCTCCAATGATTATTTTCTTAAAGACATCATAAAAATGCAACCTCATGTGGCCCATCAGCTTCGGTGAGGGTGGAGTCGAATGCCATTTGCTGAACAACACAAGTAACCTCAATTCCACAGATCACGCCGTCACCATTTCTTGGTGTCCCATATCAAAATGAGCGCGAATAAGCGCTTGTACTTGTTACCAAACTCTTAGCCACACATACGAGTACACACACACACACACACACATGCTGCTGTCGGGCCGAGATGACAGTGACAACTTTTATGTTTCTTTACGTGTGGAATACGCATAATAATCATTATCAGCAACAACCATCATCATAAGCAACTCGGAATCTGCATTTGATGCAAACCACAGACGACTTCATTGGCATCACCAGTTATGGATACCGTTTTTGTAGCTTTGAGGGTTCCAGAGATGTGTGCTTTGCTCTTCTGCGTCTTGTAAATGCCGCCTGCCCACTTTAAAAAGTAACACAACGTGCTGCATTTCTCATAACCATAAACATCTTCTTTGGGTTGTTCTTTTGTGCTGGTTGTTCTACACTGACATAGCAATGGAGAAAGAATGCAAGAATGTCTTCGGCAGACATTAGTCCGGGTGGAAGATAAAATTCCAGTGAAATATAGAAAAATATCAATAAAATGTTTTCTAAAGATGACATTTCAATGACATTTTCTGGAAATAAAATGTTCTCGCAAGATAAAATTTTAATTAGATTTTCTCTTAAGATAAAAAAAATCTCTAAAGACAAAATTTCAACACAATTTCAGCAAACTATTCTCCGAAGGCAAAATGTCTATAAAACTTTTATAAAAGAAATTTCTGTAAAATTTTCTTTAGATGCTAAATTTCAATGAAATTTTCTCTAAGCACAAACCGACCCTGAGGACAAAATTTTAGTTTAATTTTTCCAATATTTTTATACCCTCCACCATAAGATGGGGTGTATACTAATTTCGTCATTCTGATTGTAACTACTCGAAATATTCGTCTGAGACCCCATAAAGTATATATATTCTTGATCGTCGTGAAATTTTATGTCGATCTAGCCATGTCCGTCCGTCTGTCCGTCCGTCCGTCTGTCTGTCGAAAGCACGCTAACTTCCGAAGGAGTTAAGCTAGCCGCTTGAAATTTTGCACAAATACTTCTTATTAGTGTAGGTCGGTTGGTATTGTAAATGGGCCATATCGGTCCATGTTTTGATATAGCTGCCATATAAACCGATCCTGGGTCTTGACTTCTTCAGCCTCTAGAGTGCGCAATTCTTATCCGATTGGAATGAAAATTTGCACGACGTGTATTGTTATGATATCCAACAACTGTGCCAAGTATGGTTAAAATCGGTCCATAACCTTATATAGCTGTCATATAAACCGATCTTGGGTCTTGACTTCTTGAGCCTCTAGAGTGCGCAATTCTTATCCGATTGGAATGAAATTTTGCACGACGTGTATTGTTATGATATCCAACAACTGTGCCAAGTATGGTTAAAATCGGTCCATAACCTTATATAGCTGTCATATAAACCGATCTTGGGTCTTGACTTCTTGAGCCTCTAGAGGACGCAATTCTTATCCGATTGGAATGAAATTTTGCACGACGTGTATTGTTATGATATCCAACAACTGTGCCAAGTATGGTTAAAATCGGTCCATAACCTTATATAGCTGTCATATAAACCGATCTTGGGTCTTGACTTCTTGAGCCTCTAGAGGACGCAATTCTTATCCAAATTGTATGAATTTTGGCGCGTAGTATTTTGTTATGATATCCAACAACTGTGCCAAATATGGATCAAATCGGACCATAACCTGATATAGCTGTCATATAAACAGCTCTGGGGACTTGACTTCTTGAGCTTCTAGAGGGCTCAATTCCTATCCGAGGGCGCAATTCTTATTCGAATTGGCTGACATTTTACACAGGTCTCCAACATATAATTTAATTGTGGTCCAAACCGGACCATATCTTGATATCGCTCTAATAGCAGAACAAATCTTTTCTTATATCCTTTTTTTGCCTAAGAAGAGATGCCGGGAAAAGAAGTCGACAAATGCGATCCATGGTGGAGGGTATATAAGATTCGGCCCGGCCAAACTTAGCACGCTTTTACTTGTTTTTTTTTTAATTTTTTTCAATATCTCCAGAGACAAAATTTTTATCAAATTTAATCCAAAGTCCAAAGACAATTTTTTCTTAAAAATTCAGCTAAATTTTCTTTAATCGCAAATATATTATTTCATCTAAGAAAATTTTTCTATAATATATGTACCCACCTTAATGTTCCAACCTCTTACCTATAACACCTATGCCATTCGAACGCATTCGAGCTTGCTGCACTTGCACATAAACATGCACATGTATGTCGCTTGTATTGTGAAAATATCTTTTATTCAAAAATCATGTTGCATGCAAATTAGATCACACGTTCGCCTAAACAAAGCGCCTATGTTTGGCTTACCACCATCAAGTGTTGGCACTCGCTACCTGTACCACTTTTTTAACGCTGCGGTGCGTACGTATTATGATAATTATTATTATTTTTTTTTTGAACGCGAGGAGTATTTGCGTCGCAGATTTAAGAATACTTTGTATCGACATTTTGGAGAAGTCACTTTAATTGAGAATTTAAAGAAGGTAACGGAGATGATGCAGGGGGAGGAGGAAGCTAGTAGAAACGTGCTAAATTCGGTCGGGCCGAATTTTGAGTACCCACAACTATGGTTTCCGCTAAAAATTTACCCTTATACCCCTATATACCAACGGAGTTAGGTTAGAATCTGCAATGAACAAATGTAAAACTCATTGCATATTCTAAGTTATCTCGAAGACAACGACAATGACATAATAAAAGAACAAGTAAGAGCGTGCTAAGATCGGCCGGGCCGAATCTTATATACCCTCCACCGTGGATCGCATTTGCCGAGTTCTATGCGCGGTATCTCTTTTTAGGCAAACAAAGAATGTTGAATAACAACTATTATGCTATTGGAGCTATATCAAGTTATAGTCCGATTTGGACGCTAAATGAATGCTGAATATTGTAGAAGTCAATGTGTAATATTTCATTCGGATAAGAATTGCGCCTTGTAGGGGCTCGTGAAGCAAAATCGGGAGATAGGTTTATATGGGAGCTGTATCAAGCTATTGATCGATTCAGACCATATTAGACACGTATGTTGAAGGTCATGAGAGAAGAGGTTGTACAAAATTTCTGCCAAATCAGATGAGAATTACGCCCTCTAGAGGCTCAAGAAGTCAAGATCCCAGATCGGTTTATATGACAGTTATGTCAGGTTATATTCCGATTTGCGTCATACTTAGCACGGTTTTTGGAAGACATAACAAAACACCTCATATAACATTTCAGACAATTTGGATGAGAATTGCGCCCTTTAGAGGCTCAAGAAGTCAAGATCCCAGATCGGTTTATATGACAGCTATACCAGATTATGAACCGATTGGAATCATTCTTAAAACCGTCGTTGGAAGTGATGCAAAAACACTACTTACAAAGTTTTAGTCAAATCGGATGAGAATTGCGCTCTCTACAGTCTCAAGAAGTCAAGACCCAAGATCGGTTTATATGGCAGCTATATCAAAACATGGACCGACTTAAACCATTCTTAGCGCAGTTATTGGAAGTGATGCCAAAACACCTCGTGCAAAATTCCAGTAAAATCGGATAAAAATTGCGCCCTCTAGAGGCTCAAGAAGTCAAGAACAAAGATCGGTTTATATGACAGCTATATCAAAACATGGACCAATTTGGCCCATTTACAATCCCAACCAACCTACACCAATAGTAAGTATTTGCGAAAAATTTCAAGCGGCTAGTTTTACTCCTTCGAAAGTTAGCGTGCTTTCGACAGATAGACGGACGGACGGAAGGACGGTCTGACGGTCGGTCGGACGGACGGACGTAGCTAGATCGACTTAAAATGACATGACGATCTACTTCATGGGGTCTCAGACGCGTATTTCGAGGTGTTACAAACATAATGACAAAATTAGTATACCCCCATCCTATGGTGGAGGGTATAAAAAAGCAGGCTTCGATGTCCATCAGTTTTGTGGTGGAAATGAACCAAACACGTTGATGCTAGAAAAACACTACCTTAGTTATAAATAGCTTGAAGGTCACTAGATGACGGAATTGAGACATGAAGTAATGTGGTACATCAAGCAGCAGTTGTTGGTTTTTTGTGGTGTTCATAGATTCAATAGGAAATCCCCTTTGCATTCTAAGCTTAAATACCAGAGAAAAGCAAGCCAAGAATTGTGAGCTGATAGACGGGAGGCTCAGCGAACACGATGCCGCTGATGATGGGTCCCTAACCAGGCACCCGAAACGTCCACCAGTGGTATGATGTTAGTGTCCATTCCACCTGAATATCTGGCCATTTCTTTTCTGTAATCGATAAAAACCTTCAATTCTAGTGTAAGTCATTCTAATGGTCAACAGATCGTATCCCTCCCCTTTGGGAGGTTAATGAAGAAGATAACTCAGAAGGCATTTGATTTATTTTGTAACATCGGAATTGATTGCGGCTTCGATGGTCTGAGGAAATCATATAAGGGTATGGTTATTTAAGGCTTATATAGTAGTATATAAACCGATCCGAATCATACATGGCACGGATACTGGAAGTCATAAGAGAAGCTTTTGTTCCCAATTTCGGCCCCCAAACCGGATTAAAGTTGAGGCTTTTAGGGGCTCATATGGAGGCTATATCAGTTTAAAGACTGACTCGGATCATACTCTGCACGGATGTTGAAAGTAGAAACTGAAGTCTTTGGGCCAAACAAATATGGGGGCTATATCAGGTTAAAGACCGCCTCGGATCATACTCTGCACGGATGAAGGAAGAAAAAAGCGAGTCTTTGAGCCAAATTTCAGCCAAACCTGATAAAAATTGAGGCCTCTAGGGGCTTTATCCAAACCTGAATCTATGTGACATTTGTAATTCCCAATGACCTACATCATTGGGAAGTCGCTGTGGAAATTTTCAAGCGGACTTTGCTAGGTTGACTTAGAATGTCAAGACAATCAATAATATATATACTTTACTAGCCCAACCGGGCCCGCTCCGCTGCGCCTTCTTTAACCCTCTAATATCTTTTTAGGTTGGGGACACTTCGCTCTGAATGCAGATATCGAATTCGTGCCATTGTAGCCTATGCCGCTCAACACTATCGAATCCTAGCGAAAACATCGGACAAAGCGGTGTTTATCCCCTCTTAATGTTGGCGACTTTTGCGAGATACAATGTCATGCATGGTCATTTAAAAAATTTTCCCCAAAGAGGTGTCTCACTGTGGGACGCCGTTCGGACTCGGCTATAAAGAAAAGTTCATTATCATTGAGTTTAAACTTGAATCGGAATGAACTCATTGACATCGAACAAAGCGGTGTTTATACCCTCTTAATGTTGGCGACTTTTGCGAGGTTCAGTGTCATGCATGGTCCTTTAAAAAATTTTCCCCAAAGAGATGTCTCACTGCGGGACGCCGTTCGGACTCGGCTATAAAGAAAAGTCCCTTATCAATGAGTTTAAACTTGAATCGGAATGCACTCATTGACGTGTGAGAATTTGCTCCTTCTCGGTTCCAGGTGGTAATGTTATTCCTTAGGGTAATGTTCCCATTAGGGGAAGGATGACACCTCAGATATTTCGACTCAAATATGAATATGAAATTCGTGCTGCACTTGCAAATCCCTTTAATTTGAGCCCCATACTGCCATGGCCGGTAATTATGAACCGCTTCGAGTTTGTTTTGGGGCAGGGGCGGCCACCGGCACTTTGCACTGAAAATAGATATTAAATTCGTTCTTTATTCCCAACGGAAATGAAGTTCAGTTTAGGGGGTGCTTTAGGACGTACCCCAAAACACTTGGCTCCAAAATTGGATATAAAATTCGTTTTCTACTCTCAAATACCTTTCATTTGAGTCTCATATTGTCATTGTGTCACCATTTGACTATCTTTAGGAGGAAAAGCGCCAGCTAGACTTGAACGCAAATTTTAATGTCATATTCGTAATTTACCCCCTAAGAGCTTTCATTTTAAGTGCCAAATTGCCATGGTCGGCTAATATGACCATTTGGGGGTATTTAGGGATGGGTACTTGGCTCCACATTTTGATACCATATTCGTTTTCTGGTCTCCAATAACTTTCATGTGATACCCTTATTGGGCCCATCGGACCACTTTCGAAAATGGGTGGCGTTTTTGGAGTAAGGGGGTGGGTCCGCCTCCACTCGATATCTAAAAATTATACAGCCTATGTTTCCTTCCGGACAAACGTACACAATCTATGAAAATTTTAAGAAAATCTGTTCAGTCAAGTATCATATAGTCATAATGGGTCTAATGGCATTTTTGGGAAGTGTCGTGACCCGCTACAATTTGATCTGATTTTGTATGTCAGATTTGAAATCTACTCCCGAATACCTTTCATTTGAGCCACATATTGAAATTAACATCCAATATGTCTGTTTGTGGGGTTGGGCGGCCCGATGAGTACTTAAACTCAAATTTTAATAAAGGGTGATTTTTTTGAGGTTAGGATTTTCATGCATTAGTATTTGACAGATCACGTGGGATTTCAGACATGGTGTCAAAGAGAAAGATGCTCAGTATGCATTGACATTTCATCATGAATAGACTTACTAACGAGCAACGCTTGCAAATCATTGAATTTTATTACCAAAATCAGTGTTCGGTTCGAAATGTGTTCATTCACCGTAACGTTGCGTTTACCATATTCGTATTTTACTCTTCAATACCTTTGATTTGATACCTATATCGTTCCGATCGGTCCACTTCTGATTTTGGGTTGTGTTTTTTGGCGTAAGGGGGAGGGTCCGTCCTCCTTCCGATACCGAAAAATTATATTGCCAATGTTTCCTTCTAAACTAACCTACACAATATGCGAAAGTTTCGAGAAAATCCGTTCTGTCTATACGGAACAAACAAACCGAGTCCCATATATCCGTGATTGGCTAATGTGGCCATTTTTGGCGTTTTTGTGGGAGTGGGGTGACCCCCTATTCTTCGACATGAATTTGTATGCCAGATTCGTTGTCTACTCCAGCATACTTTTCATTTGATACCCACATTGTCCTTATCGGTCCACTTTTGATTTTGGGTGGTGTTTTTGGGGTAACGGTTATAAATTATAAAGCCTATTCCTACTTCCTGACCATACTCGTAATCTACTCGCGAATACCTTTCATTTGAGTCCCATATTGTCAGGATCGTCAAATAAACCTATTTTAAGGAGTTTTGAGGTTGGGGAGGGCTTTGAACCCAACTTTTATTATGAAACTCGTACTTTACTCGTGAATACCTTTCATTTGAATCTCATATTGTCCCGAACGGTCCACTTTTAGTTTTGGGTAGTACATTTGGGGTAAGGGATAAGAGGTTAACATCGGGACTGTGACACAACAGCTGCTCTGCTGTCTGCAACTCCTCCTCGTCATCGCACATCCTGCAGAAGACTGCCCTTTCCTGCACCCGAGGGCTGACGTTGCCATGACCAGTAAGGATTCCTATTCCTTAGTCATGCTTTTTCAGCCCTAGGATAAGCGACGTTCTTTTCGCGCAATATTCGTCCACAGGAGCTTTGACACTCTACAAATTAAAGGCCTTAGCGGTGTCATCGTAGAAGGCGTGCATCCTTTCAAGGAGCTCGCACAGTGGAGGTCTCACTGATTACATAGCAAGATCAGCGCCATCCTTTCCTGCCGCTAGGTCCCCGCTATACCTTGATGGCCTTGGACCTAGTAGTGCCTTTCAGCCTCTTTCATGGTTCGAAGAAGCTCCTTGCATCTTCTATGTCTTTGCAATGCCTGCAGGGTCGCGAAGACATCTATGAGGTTCTCTGATTTCAAGGATTTTTTTTTATTTGTTTTCAAACTCTCTATCTTAACATCTCACCATCTTAAGATCGGGTCATATCGGATTGGATCTGACATTTTATCATCAAAGCTATTCGGTTTCGTTTGGGTAGGGATAAGTACAACAATGACGAAGAACTATAGCTTCAGGTGTCAAAATAAACTCAAATCGACCTTAATGAAATGTTTGCAAACTTGATCATTCATTGAGGTACAGGATTCCAAAAACTCTCTCTGAAGCCTCGTTGGGCTACACTATTTTAATATATTACCGGAGGCAATGTGTGTACTATGGTACCTTTCCAATATTTCGAAGCATATTCTATTTACTGTTAACATTTTTGCTCAAATTTTAAATTTAGTTAAATGTCTACGATTAAAAAAAAAAATAATTATATTTTATATTTTTCTACTCTTAATGAATATCCTCTCAGTGCTATCAGGGGGACACCATGAACACCCAAGCAAAGCTTTAAAATTAGTTTTGCTTATAGAGCAAAAAAAAAAAAAAAAAAACTTTTTAATCATTGCTTTCCACTTGATAGACATGCAAAGTTTCACTATGCGTGTAATTCACTTGTACGAACATAGATGTCGTCATTGTGCATCACAAATAATGTCCCCGGAGTCTTGGACTGTTTTCCACAAGTATTTATGCAAATGACATTCGTTCACTTTCATGCTTAGTTGAGGTTGCTTTTCGAATCAGTTTCCAGTTCATAGCCAGAGCCATCATCATCATCATCATCATGCGACTCAGCTTAAGCATCAACATCGGCTTCAGAGCCATTCTCACAACATTGCCCCACGGCCGGCCGCCCGCGTTGCGTCAGCTACAGCTACAGCTACAGCATCACCATCATTATCGTTTTGTAATGAAAACATAAAAATCTCCATAATAATCACTGTCAAGCTGTGAACAGTCGACAGTCGTTATCAGACAAGTTTCGAGTACATTCAAACATTCCATCTCCCATGGCCTCTCGTTGGCGAGGGAGGTGGGGCGTTGATTGCTAGCGTTGCATGGACTAACCATGGACTAACTAACATACGCTATGAGGCACAAAACAATAAAAACGCACAAAAATACAAATGTTGTCCTCGATGTTAGTTAGGTATACCACACATGGATTAGAGTGGCAGCGGCTGTGGCGGCATTGGCCCATGCCACCTATAGCCATTGCCATATAGGCCTCCAAGTACCTCCCCAAAGCCATACGTGCATCGATATCATAGGCGTAGGGAGATAATCTTTGTAGGGGGAGATTATAATCATTTTGTTTCAAAAAAAAAAAAAAAATAATTTTGTGTCCCTTCCACCATAGGGTGGGGGTATACTTACTTCGTCACTCCGTTTGGAATACATCGAAACATTGATCTGAGACCCACCTAGGTATATATATATTCTTGATCCTCTTGACATTCTAAGACAATTTAGCCATGTCTTTGGAAAGAACGCCAACTTTCGAAGGTCTCATATAAACCGATCTCGGATTTTGGCTTTTTGAGCCGCTAGAGGGCGCAATTCTCATCCGATTTAGCTGAAAATCTGCATGAGGTGTTTTGTTTTGACTTCCACAATCTATGCCAAGTATGGTCTTAATCGGTTCATTACCTGATATATATGCCATATAAACCGATATCGGATCTTGACTTCTTGAGCCCCTAGAGAGCGCTTTTCTTATCAAATTTGGCTGAAATTTGGTACAACGACTTCCTCTATGCTCTTAAACATATGCGCCAAATATGTTTTGAAACGGCCCAAAACATTGTGAAGAGTGATTTGGAATGACCCTCCCCTTGTCCAAAGGAAAGATTTTGGAGATTGGACCATATTTCGACAAGCAAATGCAAATTTTGCCATGACCATTAAAGATCAGGGAACAGGAACTTCTCACATATCAATGAGTGCTGTCCGATTCCAGTTTAAGCTCAATGATAAGGGTCTTCGTTTTTATAGCCGAGTCCGAATGATGTGCCGCAGTGCAACACCTCTTTGCGGAGTTTTTATTTCGAGATAGCTGCAGAAAATTACGTTTATCGTCGTAAGCCGTAAATTTTTTCCTATCTAGTTGTGATAGATGGAGGGCTCATGCGTCCCTCTTTAACCCATTCTTTAAAGTGTCTTCTCCTTAGTTTGTGAGTTTGTGCTAAAGATTGACGCCCAAGTACTTGGCCCCGAGTAAAGCGGTAGCTCAAACCTATCCATGACAAACTTCTGAAAATAACCGCATTCCTTGTTCTGGCGAAAAGTACCAGATCAGACTTTATGGCGTTTATGTCAAGCCGCCCTTGCCCATTCAGAGAGCTTTCTCAACGCCCCCTGAACTCGATCCGTGATAGTACAGAAAAACGGCCAATCACCAACTTTTACCCTCCCCTTCTCGAAAGACCTCTAAGTCCCATTGATAATCATAAGCCACAGAAGAGAGGATAAAATCCCTCCTTGCGGAGTGCCGCTTGTCAACATCTTTCTCATCTCCGCTGGCGATATGTTTATAATACAGTCTTTCAGGGTCCTATCAACCCAATTTATGGAAAGAGGAGAGACGCTCATGTACTGTAAAGCGCCATGTACGGACCGCTACTTATTATACAACTTATTTTATGAGGGACCAAATACTACATTCTGTGGCAATTTTAGGAAAATAGAATTGGAAGTTTTGAAGAGGATATGGAACAGACAAACAAACAAATAAACAGCAATTCATAGACTTTTTGAATTTTAGATTTTCGTAGAAAATATTATAAATTTTTTTAAATCCCTTTGTTTTTCCCATTCATGGATAAGTTCCCTATTAGCTACCTCCTTTCCTACGCCCTTGATACCCATATCCATTTTTCAAGTGAGCCCTGTTTTCAAAATGCCACACACAGACAGACAAGCAGCCAACAGTTTTCAAAGTTTGCTAGTCCACTGCGCTTCCGCTCTCTGTTTGTCTCTCTGTTTCTCTCTCTCTCTCCTTCTAGCCTTGGTATTTTCGAGAGCCTGACAAAACAAACGGCGGTCGTTTAATGTCATTTAAATTAGTTTTATGTTCCGATTTAAATCGGAATTTTCTGTGTAAAAACACTGATGAGAAATTCATGTAATGTCGTTATATAAGCATTTGCTTTGCCACGCCTGGACAGACAACGGTGATTAATGTCGTTTTAATAATGTTGCCACAATCGATAATATTCCATCCATCCCAACATTCCATCATCCAACTAACGAAGCCTGAATGCATGCATCCATCCATCCATCTAACGAAACGGACTTAAAAATTTGAATATTTGATGCGAATTTTAATGACTCATTTTTGATCACAATTCACACATTTTAAGAATATTTACGCACATTTGCCGACGAACGAGCGCATAACTAAATTTGTTGGAAATTCATGAATAATAATGAACTGAAAAAAATTTCCCACATAATTTGAATTAGTAAAATCTGCATTTGAGTTTTGTGCAAAATGTTAATGCTGTTTTGAGAAATTCTTCTAAATTCTAATTCGACAAAGAGTGAAAAAATTGGTGAATTTATGAATGGAATAGAAAAGAAAATATATAAAAAATATTTATTATCATTTTTTAGGCATTGTAAACTGCAATTCCCAATACCCAAACTTTATGCATGGCTTGAGAGAAGGTATATTCATTTAGTCGTTCCGTATGGATCTGATACTCCATAAAGTATATACAATGTATATATTTTATATATTACTAGCCGAACCGGGCCCGCTTCTTCTTTAACTCTCTAATATCTTGTAAGGGACACTTCGCCCTGAATATGGAAATCGAATTTGTGACACTGTATCCATATATCCGCCAATTACACTGAACGCCTGCGTTCGAATCCTGGCGAGAATATCGATTTCGTTTTAGCTTACTTAATGTGTTTTCATACCCTCCACCATAGGATGGGGTATACTAATTTCGTCACTCTCTTTGTAGCTCCTCGAAATATTCCTCTAAGACCCCATAAAGTATATATATTCTTGAACGTTATGACATTTAAAGTTGATATAGCCATGTCCGTTCGTCTGCCCGTATGTCCATCCGTCCGTCCGTCCGTCTGCCTGTCGATAGCACGCTAACTTTCGAAGGAGTAAACCTGCCCGCTTGAAATTTTGCACAAATACTTGTTATTAGCGTAGATCGGTTGGGATTCTAAATGGGCCATATCGGTCCATGTTTTGATATAGCTGCCATATAAACCGATCAGGGATCTTGACTTATTGAGCCACTAGAGGACGCAATTCTTATCCGATTTGACTGAAATTTTGCATGAGGTGTTTTGTTATGATTTCCAACAACTGTTTTGAGTATGGTGCAAATCGGTTCATAACCTGATATAGCTGTCATATAAACCGATCTGGGGTCTTGACTTTTTGAGCCTCTAGAGGGCGCAATTATTATCCGACTTGGCTGAAATTTTGCTTGACGTGCCTCGCTATGACTTCCAACAACTGTGCTTAGAATGGTTTAAATCGGTAAATAATCTGATATAGCTGCCATACAAACCGATCTTGAATCTGGACTTTTTTACCCACTAGAGGACGCAATTTCTATACGATTTGTCTGAAATTTAGCATGAGTTGTTTTGTTATGACTTCCAATAAATGTGCCAAATATGGTTCAAATTGGTCTATAACCTGATATAGCTGCCATATAAACCGATCTGGGATTTTGACTTCTTGAGCCTCAAGAAGGCTCGATCCATGGTAGAGGGTGTATAAGATTCGGCCCGGCCGATCTTGGCACACTTTTACTTGTTACCTATTATTATTCAATTTAAAGTTTCAACTTAGATTACATTTAAAGCTGATTTCTTCTTCATTTTTATCAAACACGTTTTGTATCTACTAAAAAAATCAGTTAATCGTGGCATTTTATTTAAATGCCACTTGAAAAAAAACTTATTGAACAATCCATCCTTACACTGATGCAAATACAATTTATTTCGTATCAATGAAAATTCCAAAGCATTTGTAAGCATTGCCTGAAAAGTAAATAAAAACCTAAGCGAACACATTTTTGTGATAGCAACAATTTAAATGTTATCAACTACTTCGATTGCTTGTAACGAGTATTTGATTTTTTTTTAAGAAAAGGCGGTTTTTGTTGAATTTTAATTAAAGGTTGTCCCTGCGGTTTTAGTGTTAAATCAATCCAAATTTTTTATTTGAACAGATAACAAGCATTATTTTGATGATGCACAAAATGTTATCAAGAACTTGTAACATTACCCGAGTCGCAATTTGGCTAGTAGGCAACATTTGAATGAAATTTTTGCGAATATGATCCATATCGGGCAACATTTAGCTGTTTTATAGACCGATCTCCCGATTAAGGGCTTTAAGCCCAAAAAAGGCGCACTTTTTACCCTATTTCGATGAAATTTAGAACAGTGAGTTGGACTGGGTCTCCCGTTGTTCAAACCGGAAATTGTCCATATCGGACCATAAATAGACAGATCTACCGACTTAGGGTCTTAAGCCCGTAAAAGGCGCATTTATTATCAGATTTCCCTAATAGTCAACGAGCATGGTCAACCTTAGATCTTGTTTATATATATATAACTATTATATATTCCGATGTGCCAATTTAGGGTTTTAAAAGCTTCATTTACTCAACCAATGTCTCTGAAATTGTAATTTAAGACTTCTATAAGGCTTATCGGTACCTGATCCAAATATCGTCCAATTCGACCTTTTGGATATTAATACGGATATGGAAGAGGAGGCCACCGTACCACAGAGGTTAGCACGTGGTTATTTTCAGCGTTGGTCATCCCCTTCTCATGCTGGCGACATTTGTGAGGAACTGTGTCATGTCAAAACTTCTCCCCAAAGTGGTGTCGCTCTGCGGCACCCCGTTCGGACTCGACCCCTTATCATTGATCTTAAACTTGAATCGTACAGCATTCGTGGTATGTGAGAAGGTGTGCCCCTGTTCCTTAATGGTGTGGTCATAGACAAATTTGAATAGTAGAGTTATAATAAACCAGTAAGGAAGAGCAAAAGTCGGGCGGTGCCGACTGTATAATGCCCTACACCTACCCTATAGGTACAATGTGGAAGCTATATCCTATTCTGAACCAATTTTGATGGACCTCGGCGAGCAAATATATTCAAACTGTAATAACTACGGTTAACAAATGATAACACTTTTGCAAATTGCCCAAAATCTGACAAACATACGAGCTTAATCTAATTCTGAACTGATTTCGAGCAAACTTCTCAGATAATGTGGTAGTCGTCGAGCAAGGCGTTGTACAAAGTTTCAGGAAGATTGGTTAATAAATGCGTTTGCAATGGTGCTAGGAGTGAAAATAGGGCGATTTATATATGAGAGCTATATCTAAATCTAAACCGATTTCTATAAAATTCACCAGTAATGTCGAGTGTCATAAAAAAATCCGTCCCGCCAAATTTCGAGAGAATCGGTTAACAAATTACAATTTTATTGCATTATTTCTGCAAATCCGACGAACATATATATGGGAGCTATATCCAAATCTCAACCGATTTCAAGCAAACTTTTTTGATATTATGGTAGTCGTCGAGAAAGGAGTTGTACAAAATTTTGGAAAGATTGGTCAATAAATGCGCTTGCAATGGCTCTAGGAGGGAAAATCGGACTATATATATGTATGAGAGCTATATCTAAATCTGAACCGATTTCTATGAAATTCACCAATACTGTCGAGAGTCATAAGAAAATCCTTCCTGCCTAATTTCGTGAGAATCGGTTAACAAATGACCTTTTTATTGCATTATTACTGCAAATTGAACGAACATATATATGGGAGCTATTGTATATCCAAATCTGATCCGACAGACGGACATAGCTAAATCGAATCAGAAAGTGATTCTGAGTCGATCGGTATACTTATCATTGGGTCTTTTTCTCTTATTTTTAGGTGTTACAAAGAAATGCACTATGTTATAATACCCTGTACCACAGTAGTGGTGTAGGGTATAAATATTGGGTTGCCCAAAAAGTAATTGCGGATTTTTTAAAAGAAAGTTAATGCATTTTTAATAAAATGTAGAATGAACTTTAATCAAATATACTTTTTTTACACTTTTTTTTCTAAAGCAAGCTAAAAATAACAGCTGATAACTGACAGAAGAAAGAATGCAATTACAGAGTCACAAGCAGTTGAAAAAATTTGTCAACGCCGGCTATATGAAAAATCCGCAATTACTTTTTGGGCAACCCATAGAATAATAAATATATCCATGGTGTGGGAAATTAAAAGTTTGGCAGGGCCGAACCTAATGTGTTTTTACTTATTTTGATTTGCGATGTACTCATAAATATGTATTGTAAGTTTATATTGCCACCACAATTGATGGTGATGTTGATGGTGGTTATGGTCAGCATAGTAATAAGAAAATAAGGCGATCGTTTGAATGCTCGTACAATCATCTTCGTGGCTTTATAAATTGAGATATTGAGTTAAAATTTTGGCACATACTTGCAGTTCTTCTATTCGCAGGCTAAGTTCTTGAATGGGCCACATGGGACTATTTTTGGATATAACCGCCATTTAGACCAATCTGGCAAGCCCATAAAAACCGCATTTATTACCCAATTCCACTAGAATTGGACACAGTGACTTGTAGTAAGCCTCCCGTCATCGGTTTATCTTGCCTAAGTTTTCTTAGCACGCTGAGATTCGAAAGAGTAAATCTAGCCGCTTGAAATTTTGCACAAATATTTCTCACTATTGCAGGTCGGTTGGGATTTCAAATGGACCATAGCGGCCCATGTTTTGATAGAGCTGCCATATAAACCGATCTTGGATCTTGACTACTTGAGCCACTAGAAGTCGCAATTTTTATCCGAATTGGCTAAAATTTTGCATGCAGTGTTTTGTTTTGACTTTCAACAAATGCGCAAAGTATGGCTCAAATCGGTCTTAAACCTGATATAGCTGCCATTTAAATCGATCTTGGAAGTTGATTTCTGGAGTCACTAGAGGGCGCATTTCGTTTTCGACTTGGCAGTAATTTTGTATGAGCTGTTTTGTTATGACTTTCCTTTTTTGACTTTTTCCACAGCTGTGCCAAATATGGTTTAAATCGATTCATAACCTGATATAGCTGCCTCTAGAGGGCGCTTGAGCCTCTAGAGGGCGCTCGAGCCTCTAGAGGGCGCTTGAGCCTCTAGAGGGCGCTCGAGCCTCTAGATGGCGCTTGAGCCTCTAGAGGGCGCTATTATTATCCGATTTGACTGAAATTTTGTCAAATATGATCAATAGCGCGGCTAGCTCCCATGTTAACCGATCTCCCGATTTAACCTCTTGAGCACCTTAAAGGTGCGAATAAAATTCTTATTCGAATTGGCCGAAATTTTACACAATGACTTCTGCTATGGTCTCCTACATGTAATTCAATTTTGGTCCCAATCGGACCATAACTTGATATAGATCCAGTAGCATAGCATTTCTTTTCTATTATCATTTGTTTACCTAAAAAGAGATACCGGGAAAAGAACTCAACAAATGCGATCCATGATGGAGCGTATATAAGATTTGGCCCGACCGGTCCGAACTTACCACGCTTTTCCTATTTTCAACCTATTTTTTGTTAAAAACAAAATTGCGGTGTTTGCGCTGTTGACTGATCCAGGCGATCACGGAATGCGTGAGGTGGTGTGGTACTAACGCGAGGACGTCAAGTGTGAACATCTTTTCGGACAGTAAAATGTCCACCAGGGCAAGAACAACCTTGATGGTAAGGCCACGAACAGTCTTGCAGTGTAATAAGAAGATTAACGCCTTCCCTGAGGATGGCTCCATCCGCATTGTTTGGGTTTCGGGCCATAGCGGAGTAAGGGGGAATGAAAGGGCAGACGATTTGGCAGTGAAGGCCAAAGGACTGCCGTCGATAAACTTGGTTAACCCGAAGCCTTTCGGGTCGACACAGTCTGCGTTAAGGGCGTGGGCGACAAACACTGTGAAACAGCGAAACAGTCGGTAGGAGGACGAAAATTCTATGAAGTGATCCATATGGTGAGAGGGCGACACTGTTACTGAAAGGAAATAAGAAGGAGGTCAGTATAGCTATTGGTGTCATAACGCATACACAGGACTACGAACTCACTTATGCGAAATCGGTGCGGCTAGCGATAGCATGTGTAAGGCATGTGGGAAAGATGATGAGACGTTGGAGAATTTCCTATGTAATTGCCCGGCTGTCGCGGCTAACAGACACCGGTGCTTAGGTGGGGACACGATACCAGACATGAACCAACTTAGGGGAGTGGTATGGAAAACAATTAAGGATTTTGTAAAACTTTCTTTTTCGAGATTACTTTTTAGTTTTTAGAGCGCACCACAAGCCGATTACTGACTCAGGCGTATGACCCCAATGACATGGGGCGGATTAATATCTGCATCCTCTTTTCAGCCAATCCTAACCTAACCTACCACCGCATACACAAATGACATTTAAGCCTGAGTATTTGCAGTGGTAGTTTAAACTCAGGTGTCGCTCGTTTGCTTCATACACATCAGCACCACCGAAAACTCAATTGTTTTGTTTAACCCTGTTGCGTTGATTATAGTTGTATGGTTGCGTTTATTCAAATGCCAAGTATTTATGCGGTGCACCGCAAATACAATGCTAGCTCATTCGTATGCCATCTCTTAGACTCTTTTGGCATTTCTGCTTAGTTGAATCGGGTCCCTACCCCTTACAAATGTTTTAGCATTATGCAGTCAGGATTCGTAAAAGGTTATTTATGGTGGTTACCCATTGGAGTGGCGATTTTATAAAACAAATCAAACTTTTGATACTCTTATGGCTTGTGTTAATTTTGAACACGGCCAGATGTATACGCATAAGAAGAATTAATACATATATGCCATGTTTTAAATCTTTATTTAGACTGCATCATGAATGCGTTAGACGAAATACAGAATAACGACATTTTTGTTCACTTCCCTTAATTTGTTTGATATTTTTCAATCATTATATCTCATAAACTTTTCAGGCTTTTGAAATTGATCATGGCTAATTCACTAAGGATTTTTATTCACAAATGTGTGAATTTCCTGCCTGTCGTCTGGTTGACAAATTCGACATGTACAAGAAGCCACACATGAAATCACATTCCCACACACATGGGCACACACTTTCGTGCAAGGGGTCATGCCAACATACTTTGGCGTTTGAAAAACTCATGCAAAACTTCCAATAAATCTCAAACTTTTTAACAGTACATCCATCTCTTTACAGCTGCTATTTAGATTTTTTCAAAAGCCTATAGATATGCAAGAAATTTTTCGAAATGAAAAGCCAAAAACTCTAAGTCAAGATATTCCGTACAGATTTACGAGTCTTTAAGAGCGTTGGCAAAACGGACAAAAAGCAACCCAAAGCAAAGGGGCAGAATGCGAAAGGCAAACATACAAATCCAAAAGGTTTTTGTGGAAAGAAATCAAACGTTTCTGGTACTTTTGTTGAGAAGACAAAAAAAACAAGGCAGGAGAAAACTTGGACTAACAATTTTCTTGTTGCTTATGTTTATTTGGATTTTCTATGTTCTGTGTGTGAGCGTGTCTCTGTGAATTCTTTCCTTCAAAAGTTGTTATCATTTTGGCCATTATTCTAAGCAAACACATTTCAAAATACACACACACAGACACCCTCAGAGCCACTCTAACATTCTATTGCATATTATACTCTCATATGCAAATGATTTAACAACATAAACCTTCACACACCCACACCGCTGCATTGAGTTAAGCTTTCACACATATACACTGAGACTCACGCAAAATTTACCTCTTCACGTATAGCAGCTAAAGGCAAATAGAGATGTATTCAACGTGAAAGACTTACAAGCAAATATTTTTTCAAGTTTTTGTACTTTTTTCAAAGATTATTTTTTCTTTTTTTCCTTCCTTTTGCTGTTTGATGCGTTTGTTCGTTCGCTTCTCTTTCATCTGCTGCCATTCTGAAGCATTTTTCCATTGTTTCTGTTCAAATCGCTTCTTAAAAAAGAAAAATTGTTGAATTCTCAAATAAGAAATAGTCACTTAACAGCAAATTCGGTTTATATATTACATTCATATGTCTTCATCACACTTAAGTGTCAGATAAACGTTTCACAGAGGCAAAACTTATGCAAACGGACAACAGAAGAGAGAGAGGAGAGAGAGAGAGAGAGAGAGCAAAGCGGAGAGACCATATTAGAAGTCTAGCACATTTCCGAATGTCTATATTTCAGGACAACGTAGCTAAGAGGATAGCATGTCTGACTACAATTCTGAACATTTCATAGGGTAGTACTAACATAAATAAGCAGGGCCAAGCTCAGGTAGAATTCTTTATATATATACTAGCTGGATAGGGCCCGCTCCGCTGCGCCTTCTTTCACTCTCTTATTTCATCTGAGCACTATACTGGCACAATCAGGAAAGTCCTGTTTGGGGGTACTGGTACCGCCATTCAGATATTTCGTCCCAATGTGGATATCATATTGGTTATCTAGTCTCAAATACCTTTCATTTGATTTGTTTCCATTTAGCGGGATTTGGAGGTGGCGTGGCCCTTTACGTATCCCACCCTAAATAAGGATACCAAATTTCTCTTTTTGAGTTGTTATAAAGAAACAAAATTTTAAAGTGTTCCACCCATCGCCTACATCTAAAGTTTTCGAAAATAATGTAAGAGGGGAGTCCGCCCATTATAGTTTTGATGTTAGAGGGTGGGCCGGTCCCAGACTGTATATCAGCCTCGTAGTTAACTCCCAAAGACCTTTCATTTGATACCCTTTTTGTGACGTTGGACAGTCATGCCCGTTTAAGGGGTTTTGGGTTTGACACCTTGGACCAAAGTCTTATAACAGATATGTACTCATCTTCCAATTACCTTTCATTTGATATCCATATTGTCCCAATGGGTATATAAGACCTGCGGGGGGTTTTTGGCGCGTAGGGAAGTGCCTCAGATACCAAGGAATAAATTATTATATCAGATTCTTACTCGACTTTTAAATACCTTTCATTTGATGTCAATATTGTCCCAATTGGTGATTATGCCCTGCGGGAGGTTTTGTGGGGAAGGGGGTGGGAAGGCCCCTCAGACACCTTAGAATCAATTCGTAAGTCAGATTTGTACTCTTATTTTAAATATCTTTCATTTGACACCCATATTGCCCAAAGCGGTGAAAGAGTCCTGCTGGGAGATTTTTTGGGGGTGGGGAACCCCCCGAACACTTTGGGCGAAATTTATATACCAAGTTCGTACTCTACTCTTAAATACCTTTCGTTTGATACCCATATGGTCCCAATCGGTAAACATGTCTGTGTGGGAGGGTTTTGGGGGTGGGGAGACCCTTTAGACACCAAGGAATACATTTTTATGTCTAATTTTAAATACCTTTTATTTGATACCCATATTGCCCAATGCGGTGAAAGAGTCCTGTTGGGGGGTTTTTTGTGGGTGGGGGACCCCCCGAACACTTTGGGCGAAATTTATACTCTACTCTACTCGTACTCTACTCTTAAAAACCTTTCGTTTGATACCCATATTGTCCCAAGCGGTAAACATGTCCGCCCGGGTGGTTTTTGAGGTGGGAAGTCTGGGTCAAGATGCTTTGGATTGCCTAAGAGGAATTTTTGACGGCAATGTCCATAAGATTACCACTGCGGGGTCTTTGTCTCTTTGTAGAAGACATTTGTCTACTTCGAGAAAGGAATGGAGAGGGAGTAAGAGCAGAAACAACGGAGAATTAGTACGGCTTTTGAGGAAGACCCATTTTGACAGGATAAGGGGGAACACGCGGAGATCCGGGAACAATAAAGTTGATAGAGGGCTATCATTACAGATTTTGCGTTTAAGGAACTTCCATTCTATTAAGTCAACCGGACTTAATGACAAATTTCCGGCTAATTTCCAACAGAAGAAAGTGAACTACCTGGTGACCCTGTGGATGTGGCCTACAGACCATGAATAGCTAGCTATGGATCCTGTTTGCAGAGGAATTTGATCCCTTTTATGCTATTGAACTACTTTTAAGAAAAATGAGTATGAATTACCAGTGCAGAAAGCCGGAAAGGGTCTTGACGGGGGCATACGACTGGTCTAGACTTGGGGATTTGAAAGCTAATCCAAAAAAAAAAAACTGAAATCTGCTGTTTACGAGGAAGACAAAGGGAGCCAATTCGAGGCGCCACGTTTCCTCAACAAAACTATTTTGACATCCGACAAGGTCAAACATTTGGGTCACATCTATGGGAGTACTGAGAAGCCGCACAGATGTTGAGCATTCATCCGAGCATAGCTCACAGGCTCTAAGAAGCGTAGTTGGACCCAGGGCTGCGGAGTTGAGCAATTTTGACTTGACTCCGAGTCCAGGCAAATTTCTCGACTCCGACTAAGATTCCAGAGTCGACTCCGAGCATTTAAAAATGCAGTGTTTTGTCTTCACCACTTAAAAATGGGGGTGGGTGCTCCAACCTAGGCAATATAGGTATGCAATTAAAGGTATTAGCGAGTAGATTACGAATATGTTAACGCACAACAATTAAAACAGTGCTAAGTTCGACCGGGCCGAATCTTGTATACCCTTCACCATGGATCGCATTTGTCAAGTTCTTTGCCCACTATCTCTTTATAGACAAACAATCAATGAATAATGGATAAAAATTTCCATGGTATTGGAGCCATATCACGTTATGATCCGATTCGGACCATACTTAGTTTGGATGTTGGAGACCAAAAACACGGCTTAACCGATTTTCTTAAAATTTTCACAGATGGCGTAAGTTTGTCTGAAAAGAAATATAGGCTATATAATTTTTAGAAATCGGATGGGGGCGGTCCCCAAAAACGACACCCAAAACCAAAAGTGAGCCGATGGGCACAATATGGTTATCAAATCAAAGGTATTGGAGATTAAAAAAGGAATATCGTATTAAAATTTCCAATTATGACAATATGGAGTTCAAATCAAGGGTATTTGGGAGTAAAGAACGAATTTGATATCTATTTTCCGGGCATAGAGCTGGTGGCCATCCAGCCCCAAAACACCCTCCAAATGGTTCATATTTACCGACCAAGGCAATATGGAGCTCAAATTAAAGGGATTTGGGAGTTGAGCGTGAATTTAATATCTATATTTGATTCCAAATGTCTGAGGTGACATCCCTTCCCTAAAAAGCACTTCTCATTGCCCAAATTTTCAAAACGCCATATCTCGGAGATTGGTAATGCGATCCGTTAAATTTTTTTTTGCACGCTCACAGTCACATGGTTTCTATTGTTGGGGTCGGATGCCTCGGGGGCCAACACCCGCCAGTCCAGTCACGACAATTTAAAGCTCAAACGGAAGGTGGTTGAGAGAAAAAAACTAATTTGATATCCAATCGAAGAGTCATGTATTTGGGGAGATGCCGCACCCCAAAATACCTCCCAATTATATAAAAGCTATTTAGGGTGGAAATTGATCGATTTTCGGGATATTGAAAGACCCTGGGGTCCACCCCACATTCAAATAGAACTTTTTTATCGATCATGCCATTATGGGGTTCATATAAAATGTTTTTGAAAGTAGAGCACGAATCTTATATCTACTTTCAGAGCCAAGTGTGTGGTTGGCCACTCCACCCCTGAAATTCCCGCTAAACCCAAAATATTTACCAATACTCAGACACAATAGAAAGGCATTTGGGAGTAGAGTAAAAGTTTGCCCAGGAACCGAGCAGGGGCAAACTTCTCACACATCAATGAGTGCTTTCCGATTCAAGTTCAGTTTATCAACGATAAGGGACCTTTTTTAGGCGAGTCCGAACGGCGTGCCGCAGTCCGACACCTCTTTGGGGAGAATGTCGCCAGCAATAAGAGGGGATAACCACCGCCTTAAATTTTTTCTGAAGCTCTCGCTAAGATTCCAACTGAGGCCTTCAGCGGACATCATTGGCGAACATAGGCTACAGTAGCACAAATTCGATATCCACATTCAGGGCGAAGTGTCCCCCACACCCTAAAAAGATATTAGAGAGTTAAAGAAGAGCGGACCCTGTCCAGCTAATGTTATGTATTGACCGGATGGCCTAAAAGATGAATTGTGAAACTCTTTGTTGGTACTGCGTTGGGACATGTGAAATAAAAAGCTGTTGATACAACAACAACTCACAAATTGTTGTTATTGTATCAGAAAAGGTATAAATCTGCTTACACTCCAAAACCAATCGTGTTATAGCTCTAAAAGCCGACACACTTTGCCGACACAGAAAAACAGATTAAGATATACCACAGCACGGAACAGGTTAGATTAGGTTCGGTTGAAAAGAGGGTGCGGATATTATAAACCGATCTCTTGAAATTTAAACCGATATGGCCGATTTGCAATCTCCAACGAGCTACATCAATAAGAAGTACTTTTCAAGCGAATATAGTTATACCTTCGACCGCTGTCGTGATTTCGACAGGCGGACGCACGGACGTACAAACATGGCTAGATCGACTTAAAAGGTCAAGACGATCCAGAATATACGAGGGTTGTCTTTTATATTTCGGGATTGGACAACCCTTTTATTGCAATCTACAAACTGACAGCTCTAACGTAAAGCTTGACATTTTTGAGTTTATACGTACTCAGAACGTTTTGACATACGAGCGCTATTTATGTTGTTTACAGTAACTTAAAAGATGCATCTCGCCCCAAAAATGGAATTAAATCGTGAACATTTTGTGCGACTATTTTTTACAACTTTCAACGTGGATTAAATCAACAACAGTGCATCGATGAATTAAATTCTATTACTGGCGATGAAGCTCCATCAAGGACCAGTGTTTATCGATGGTATAGTGAATTCAACCGAGGTCGTAGTTTACTCCAAGACGAATTTCGTGAAGGTCATCCAAAATCAGTTGTTGTTCCAAAAACTATTGACTTTATTTATCGTGAGATTGAGACAACCTTAGGCATTAGTGAGACCAGCATACATTCAATATTGCATGAACATTTGACCGTCAAAAAAATTGTTTCTTGTTGGATCCACGCTCGTGTCGATTGGTCGAAAGAAATGCTCCAGAAATACGAAACAACTGCATTTTTATACCCACCACCGAAGGATGGGGGTATATTCATTTCGTCATACCGTTTGCAACACATCGAAATATCCATTTCCAACTCTATAAAGTATATATATTCTTGATCAGCGTAAAAATCTAAGACGATTTAGCCATGGCCGACTGTCTGTCCGTCTGTCTGTTGAAATCGTGCTACAGTATTTAAAAATAGAGATATTGAGCTGAAACTTTGCACTGATTCTTTTTTGTCCATAAGCAGGTTAAGTTCAAAGATGGGCTATATCGGACTATATCTTGATATAGCCCCTATATAGATCGATCGGCCGATTTAGAGTCTTAGGCCCAAAATATCCACATTTATTATCCGCTTTTGCTGAAATTTGGGACAGTAAGTTGTGTTAGGCCTTTGGATATTCTCCTTTAAATTGGCACAGATCGGTCCAGATTTGGATATAGCTGCCATATAGACCGACCGTCCGATTTAGGGTCTTAGGCCCATAATAGCCTCATTTACTATCCGATTTTGCTGAAATTTGGGACAGTGAGTTGCGTTAGGCCCTTTGACATCTTTCTTAAATTTAGCCCTGATCGGTTCAGATTTGGATATAGCTGCCATATAGACCGATCTCTCGATTTAAGGTTTTGGACCCATAACCCAATGTCGCCGAAATTTGGGACAGTATGTTAGGTTAAGCCCCTTGACATACATCGGTCCATATTTGGATAAAACTGCGATATAGACCGATCTCTCGATTTAAGGTCTTGGGTTCATAAAAGGCGCGTTTATTGTCCGATGTCGCTAAAATTTGAGACAGTGTGTTGTGTTAGGCTCTTCGACATCCTTCTTCAATTTGGCCCTGATCGGTTCAGATTTGAATATAGCTGTCATATAAACCGATATCTCGATTTAAAGTCTTGGCCCCATAAAAGGGGCATTTATAATCATTTTTCACTCAAATTTGACACATTGACTTATGCTAGGCTTTTCGACATCCGTGTCGTATATGGTTCAGATCAGTTTATTTTTAGATAAAGCTGCTAAAAAGACCAATATTTTGTTATACTCAAATGAATAATGACTTGTTCTTATTAGTATTTGGTCCAAATCGAAACATATTTCGATATAACTGCTATGGGACATAAGGTATGCACTATTTACCGGATTTTGATGAAAGGTGGCTTACATATATGCGCGAGGTGGTGGGTATCCAAAGTTCGGCTCGGCCGAACTTAACGCCTTTTGACTTGTTGAGCACTCATAACATCGATTTGATGAGCCATTCGCCGTATAGTCCTGACTTGTCACCGAATGACTTCTTTTTATTCCCGTACGTAAGAAATTAAATGAGAGGTCAACGTTTTCGACACCTGAAGAAGCGTTTGATGCGTTCAGAATGGATGTTTTGGAGATATATCAATCACAGTTGCAATAGTGCTTCGACAAATGGTTCAAACGCATGCAAAAGTGTATAGATCTTAATGGGGAATATTTTGATTAACAATAAAACGATTTTCGATGATATATATTTGTTTTTGTGTTCTCTAATCCCGATATATAAAAGGCAACCCTCGTATATACTTAATGGGGTCGTAGAGATCAATATTTCGATGTTGGGTATAAAAAGAGGTCACTACCCATTGGCTAACTAACTTAAATGGGACAGCACTCATCGATATGAAAAAAGTATTTCTTCCGTTGCTTCTAAATGAGATAATTGGGCTAAATATAGCACCTTTGTTTTACTTCTTTAAATTCTACACAAAATTTAAAATTCTATGAATGGCAATGAGTTTAAAATGTACTTTTCCCCCTTTGTTGATTACTGCCACAGCAATTGTTAGAAATACGCATGGTCCAAAACAATGCTTGCTTTGTGAGTACAAATGAGATCAATATTTTTACATATCCCTCTCAACCAAAAATATTTCAATGGGAATCATACTATTGTCATTGTCCTTAGTTCTGCCGTGACACATGACATGCAGTGCCATTGCCTCAAGGATATGGCTTACATAGCAAAACTTCACATCGTTCAATGCATAAGTTAGAGCTTGCAATTATATTTTCGCACAAATAGAAACAATAGCTGCAAGCTTTTGTAGAGCAAAACATTTCCATGTGTGATTTCAACATTTTTCTCTCTAGCACGCTGACTGGCCCAGCGTATTTGCATGAATATGTGGACGTGGTGTCCCCCCCCTTCACTGGCATTTCTATCCACAACTCAATCCACATCTCAAATGGAACAAACAATGGCATAGCCCATATTTGAGTGTGAATTTCGTCGAAGGCGAAAAGCATTTACACTCGCATTCCGACCTATATTTTCCATTTATGCCGAATGGGCCATGAATGGTGTGCCAGAAGTTCTCAAAACGTAAATGTTGTTCCATCACCAATAATTCTGGGCCATTGTTTTGGGACGAACAATGCACAATGCGACTTCTCTTTCGTCCGTCAATGCAGCATTGTGAAGGTTTGCTGAAGCGTAAAGGCTTCTGTGTTTTGTCTTTGTTTAATTGAGTTTTACCTTTGCAGGCACCAACTGTAGCGGCCACCCACATTTTTGAATAGGTATGTGGAGAATTGGGGTTTAAAGAAATTTTCCTCAAAACATTTCAATTATAAAATGAATGAAATTTGCAATGAATTATTGCTGGTGACAATGAAATTTTAATTAAATATTGGATTGTATACCTCACGAGTGATGTGAACATTGGCCAATTCTAAAGACTTTGATGAATTCTGAAGAGAGTGCAACATTTTAGAGTACATCGTTCTTTGTAGACTTAATGAATTCTTACTAAAGTAAAATCTTCAATTTTATTTTTAAAAATATAATTTTTTTACATTATTTATAATTATACCAACCACCATAGGTTGGGTATAAACTAATCTTGTCTTTCCGTTTGTAACACCTCGAAATATTGATCTGAGATCCCATAAAGTATATATATTCTGGATCGTCTCGTTATTCTGAGTCTATCAAAAGACGTGAGTTGTGAGTTCCAACATCCTAGCCAAGTACGATCCGAATCGGTCTATAAACCCATATAGCCCCCATTTAAATCGATCCCCAGATTTGACTTTTTGAGCCCTTATAGGCCTTTGAACCCTTATAGGCCTCAATTTCCATCCTATTTGGCTGAAATTTGTAACAAAGACTTGTGCTATGACTTTCAACATCTACGCCAAGCATGATCCGAATCGGTTTATAAACAGATATAGGCCCCATATAACCGATTCCCGGATTTAGATTCTTAAGCCTCTATAAGCCTCAATTTTCATCTGATTTGTATGAAATTTGAAGCAAGGACTTGAGTTATGACTTCCAGCATCCATACCTAGTACGATCCAAATCGGTCTATAAACAGATATAGCCCCCAAGAAAACCGATCCCTGAATTTGACTTCTTCAGCCCTCAGAACCCTCAATTTTCATCGGATTCGACTGAAATTTGGAACAAAGACTAGTGTTATGACTTTTAACATCCATGCAAAGATGATCTGAATCGGCTTATAATCAGATATAGCCCCCATATAAACCGAGCCCGGAGTTGACTTCTTCAGCTCTTAGAAGCCTCAATTATCCGATTTGACTGATTTTTATAACCTCCACCATAGGATGGGGGGTATACTAATTTCGTCATTCTGTTTGTAACTACTCGAAATATTCATCTGAGACCCCATAAAGTGTATATATTCTTGATCGTCGTGACATTTTATCTGGATCTAGCCATGTCCGTCCGTCTGTCTGTCGAAAGCATGCTAACTTCCGAAGGAGTAAAGCTAGCCGCTTGAAATTTTGCACAAATACTTCTTATTAGTGTAGGTCAGTTGGTATTGAAAATGGGCCATATCGGTCCATGTTTTGATATAGCTGCCATATAAACCGATCTTGGGTCTTGACTTTTTGAGCCTCTAGAGTGCGCAATTCTTATCCGATTGGAATGAAATTTTACACGACGTGTTTGTTATGATATCCAACAACTGTGCCAAGTATGGTTCAAATCGGTTCATAACCTGATATAGCTGCCATATAAACCCATCTTGGGTCTTGACTTCTTGAGCCTCTAGAGTGCGCAATTTTTATCCGATTTGAATGAATTTTGGCACGACGCGTTTTGTTATGATATCCAACAACTGTGCAAAGTATGGTTCAAATCGGTCCATAACCTGATATAGCTGCCATATAAACCGATTTTGGGTCTTGACTTTTTGAGCCTCTAGAGTGCGTAATTCTTATCCGATTGGAATGAAATTTCGAACGACGTGTTTTGTCATGATATCCAGCAACTGTGCCAAGTATGGTTCAAATCGGTTAATAACCTGTTATAGATGTCACATAAACCGATCTGGGGTCTTGACTTCTTGAGCCTCTAGAGGGCGCAATTCTTATCCGATTTGAATGAATTTTGGCATGACGCGTTTTGTAATGATGTCCAACAACTGTTCCAAGTATGGTTCAAATCGGTTAATAACCTGATATAGCTGTCACATAAACCGATCTGGGATCTTGACTTCTTGAGCCTGTAGAGGTCGCAATTATTATCCGATTTACCTGAAATTTTGTACGACGGATTCTCTCATGACCATCAACATACGTCATCGGTCTATAGCCCGATACAGCTCCCATATAAATCGACCTTTCTATTTTACTTCTTGAGCCCCCAATGGGCAGAATTCTTATTCGAATTGGCTGACATTTTACACAGGTCTCCAACATATAATTTAATTGTGATCCAATCCGGACCATATCTTGATATCGCTCTAATAGCAGAGTTAATCTTTTCTTATATCCTTTTTTTGCCTTAGAAGAGATGCCGGGAAAAGAACTCGACAAATGCGATCCATGGTGGAGGGTATATAAGATTCGGCCCGGCCGAACTTAGCACGCTTTTACTTGTTTCAATTTCAATTTTCCGATTTGACTGAAATTTGGAACAAAGACTTGAATTATGACTTCCAACGTCCATGCTAAGTATGGTCCGATTCTGATTTGAGTTCTTCAGCCCTTTGACGCCTAAATGTTCACCTGATTTGGCTGAAATTTGTCCCAAAACCCTATTTCATGACTTACATCATCCATGGCAAGTTTAATCCGAATCGGTCAGTATGGTGATGTAGTCCCCTCTATGTACTTCTGTATTAGACTTCTTCAGGCCATATTTTGGCACGTAAGTTGAAGGGCGTAGAAGTAGTCATTGTGGGAAGTTTCATCCAAATCGGATAAGAACAGCGCCCCCCAGAGGTTCAAGAAGTTAAATCGGGAGATCGGTTTGTATAGGAGCTATATCAGGTAATCGACCAATTTAGACCTATCTAACACAGAAAGATACCCACCACCTCGGGTTTATATATATAAACCACCTTTCGTCATAATCCGGTGAAAAATTCCTAATTTATGCATTAATAGAAGCTTTATCCAAAGATGGTATGATTCGCAGTAAATTCGGCACGGTTTGGTCTAATAAATGCAAGTTACTGCTCAATCTGTTTTCAATATTGGTCTTTTTGGCAGATATATCCAAATAAAGACCGATACGAATCATATAGGACACGGATGTCGAAAAGCCTAACATAAGTCACTGTGTCAAATTAAAGCGAAATCGAATAGTAAATACGTCTTTTATGGAGCCGATACCTTAAATTGATAAATCGGACTATATGGCAGCTATATCCAAATCTGGACCGATGTGGGCCAAATTGAAAAAAACGATGTCGAAGGACCTAACACAACTCAACGTCCCGAATTTCAGTGAAACTGGACAAAAAATGCGTCTTTTGTGGGCCCAAACCCCTAAATCGAGAGATCGGACTGTATGACAGCTATATCAAAATCTAGACCGATCTGGCCAAATTGAAAAAACATGTCTTAGGGCCTAAGATAACTCACTCTCCTAAATTTCAGTGAAACCGGACAAAAAATGCGCCTTTTATGGGCCCAATACCTTAAATCGAGGGATGGGACTGTATGGCAGCTATATCCAAATCTGGGCCGATCTGGGCCAAACTGAAGAAGAATGTCGAGTGGCCTAACACAACTCACTGTCTCAAATTTCAACAAAATTGGATAATAAATTTGGACTTTATGTGCCTAAAACCTTGAATCGGCAGATCGGTCTATATGGGGGCTGCATCAAGATATAGTCCGATATAGCCATCTTCGAACTTAACCTGAATAAAAAGAGACAAGATAGTATATGCCAACTTAAGAGGATAAGTCGTGTACACTTGCTGTGTGAAAGAGGAAAATCTTAATTCAGTGAGATGTTTGGACCCTATATGTTCGGCTTCAGATATCCTGCAAAAAAGACAGGTCGACACAAAAATAGCCTGTTGGAAAAAATTATTCGACAAGTAGGTGTCAATAGATATGGCACATTACTTCCAATAGAACACATGCTGCTCTTCAATCCAGAGGACTTCGATATTATGGATCGGTCAGCCGTAGTACTAACTTCAGCATTTAGAATTATCGTAAGAGAGGTATTGAAAGAGAGACAAAATGGACGGTATCAACTTGCGTACTCCCTGTAAATCTAGGCAAAGGAAGTTGGAAACTAAGGGTGATTTTTTAGGAGCTATAGGAACGGTTTCCAAAAAAAAAAACACATAAAATTTAGAACAACTCATGAAGTGTTTATTTGAATCCATATTACGGACCATATAATTTAATGTTTGAAGATTGCAAATGCAAAGTTTGCCCATGAACATTCCACTAAAGAGCAGGTGAAAACTTCTCACATATCAATGAGTGCAGTCCGATTCAAGTTTAAGCTCAATGATAACAGGCCTCCTTTTCATAGCCGAGTCCGAACCGCGTGCCGCAGTGCGACACCTCTTTGAAGAGAAGTTTTACTAGCATAGTACCTGACAAATGTTGCCAGCATTAGAAAGGGAACACCACCACTGAACATTTGTTCTGATGGTCTCGTCAGGATTCGAACCCAGGCGTTCAGCGTCATAGGCGGACATGCTTCCTTCTGCGCTACGGTGGCCTCCCTATTTGAAGATCATTTCATGCAAATGTTGACCATGACTGCGGCTCAAATGGTCCATCCGTTTAGTCCAATTCTGGCATACTCTTGCCAACATTTCGGCCGGCATCTCACGAATAAATCCTTTAATATTGTCTTCCAATGTGTCAATTGAAGTGGTTTTGTCTGTATAAACATTAGCTTTATCGCACGATCTAGGCGGCCAATTGACCGATCCCGAACGTGAAATATAACGTTCACCGAAATCGCCTTACGTCCACTGTTTCGCGTGCTGTGTGGCATGTGGCACCGTCTTATTGAAACCACATATCATGCAAGTCGAGTTCTTGCATTTTGGGCAAAAAATTTGAATATCATCTGACGGTAGCGCTCACCATTCACATTTTCGTTACAATTCGCATCATCTTTAAAGAAGTACGGTCCAATGATGCCACCAGCCCATAAACCGCAATAAACTGTGACCTTTTTCGGATGCATTGGCAGATCTTGCAATGCTTCTGGCTGGTCTTCATTCCAAAATCGACAATACTGCTAATTAACGTACCCATTGAGTCAAAATTAGGTTCGTCGTAAAATGGAAGAAGCGCGCAATGAACTTTCTTAACAGAGCACGCATTTTGATAATAAAATTCAATAATGTGCAAGCGTTGTTCGTTTGTAAAACGATTCATGGTTCAATTATGGACCAAACTGAAGATATTTGACATTGAAACAAAACTCGAAATGTGCGTGAGCTGTTTAAACCAGTGTTGCCGAAAAGATAATAGCTAAAAAGTCACCCTTTATAAATTTGAGATAGTCAGCAATTTAATTTTCCTTGGCAGTGCAGTGAACTATACAAGACATCGTGCCCGTGTTGTTTTGTGGTTCCAAAGCATGGTTTCTTGAAATAGCAGGCGAGGCACTATGTGGAGTGTTAGAGAGAGATTCTTCGTAAAATTTATAAACATGAGTGCATGGAGAATATCGCAGTCGTATAAATCTCAAACTATATGATGACACCTGGCATAGTTAAACGCAACAAAATATAGCGATTGCGTTGTTGAGGTCATGTTGTCAGAATAAATGAGGAATAAGTCTTTGAATGCAAACACTGTGGTACTCGCAAAGGCGGAAGCCCAAAACTTCGATGAAAAAATAAAGTGAAGAAAGAAGTTTTGAAACTAGGTGTACGAAATTAAAGAAAGAGCACTGAAGATCGAAACGCCTAAAAATCTATTCTGAGTTCGTCTAGTAGAACAAATGTTCTGTCAAAGCCAATTTAAGAAAAGTATGAGAGCTGAAGGGCAAAAATTACTTAATTTAGAGTTGATTCTTATAGTTCGGCTTGTATTTTAGTTTGCTCAAGTATAATTTTCCTAAAAACACCTTACAATTTCACCATATCGTTAACTCTCAATTTTAAATAATGTTTTTTTTTTCTTTTCAGACTTGATGCTGTACTCGGTAAGTTCATACTGAAACAGACCAAAGATCCCAAAATGTTTTGTAATATTGTCATCCAACTTACACCCAACTTTTATGAAGACGTCGAACTTCTCTAAACATTCGATGTGAAATTAGTCAAAGATTTATTTTTTTTTAATAAACCATGAACATTTTAAGTCTCTTTAAAGCCAAATGAATGATTTACCTACTATTTCAACCCATACGAAAGTCCTTATCTTGCCATCTTAACTCTTACAAATAGGAGATTGTTTAGAATCACATAAATCTTAATCTAAGCACTGTTTGTGTCATAAAATCCTTGCATATACCTGTATGGCTCAACAGTTTTTCTTCAAAAATAACCTGGCAGCATTTTTACCCTTGCCACGTGTAAGTGTGAGTGTATGTACAAAACCGTCATCATTTCTTTTGGCTGACTGAATTGAAAATATTAGCGCTTTAAGCTAATATCGAAATCATAAATCATATAAACTTCCAAATAAATTCATGACATTCTTATTGCCACAACTCATAAGTCCCTCACACCGAAACATATATGCACACCCACACACATATAAGCTCACGTACACAATGTCATAAATACGCATTCGTATAACAATCATAGAGATGTTCTTTCCATTCAACTTTATTAAATAGAACTTAAGGAGTTATCTCTTGAAATAACAAAAAACATAACTTGCACACAAACACGCGAGCACACTCTGCAAAGTAGACTTCAACCCTTTCGCAGAGCAAAGAACAAAGTTCTTGCCCGAAGGATATAAATCATGCGAAAGAAACTACATCGACTCAATAATTCTGTTGCTTTTGAGATCTATGCTGTTTGGCGGTGCGGTTAAGATGAAGCCCCAATGTCTAAGGCGATTTTTCTTTACCCTTCTCTCGAAAGTGGTTTTCTTAGTGGTTTTTCTTGGTGGAAATACTTTCGCTAGAAATACTTGTCATTGGTCACAAGCTAGTTGGTCATTACAGATCGTTTAATCGTTTAGAAAACATTTCCAAACAATTCGATCTTCTGATGTTTCCATTAACTGCACCCATCCATAGGTGTCGTTTTATTTATATGGACTTTACTATGTTTAAGTCCTTATATAGCTCTCAGTTCATACTGCGCCCATACTCTCCGTTATCGCAGATTTATTCACACATTTGCATACCCATCACCATAAAATGGGGTGTGAACTACACTAGTCAATCCATTTGCAATAGAATATCCGTCGCAGGGGGCGATCCTCGTCAAGCTCTTGTAGATGAGTAGGCTCCATACGGAGTAGCTGCAACGGCAGTCGCGAAAACTCATCGGTATCAGCGAAGGGTCTCAGTGGGAGCACGGGAAAGCTGTGAGCACCACACAGGCTGGAATATTGAGCTCCAATTTGTGTGGTGTTCATTGCTGTTACGAGAAGCTTAGCTTCGAGCTACCGGGTGCGTCCACAGGTTGCGGATATTGATCCAAAGGACCGATCGCCGCGCGAACATCGTGGCCATTGGTTATTTAAATGCACCAATAACTAGCTTTGTCACATCGAGCATCATAGGCACTCAGTATTTGTGCAAGAGCCGATGCCGCCCGACCTTACACTGAGACCCTCCGCTCGATACCGCTGAGTGTCCGCGACTGCCGTTGCAGCTACTCCGTATGGAGCATTCCACTATCCGCAACCTGTGGACGCACCCGATAGCTAGCAGCTAAGCTCCTCGTAACAGCATTGAACACCACGCAAATTGAAGCTCAGTGTTCCAGCCTGTGTGGTGCTCACAGCTTTCCCGTGCTCTCACTGAGACGTGACTATTTGTTATTTAAAGGCGCCAATAACTCGCCTTGTAATATCGAGCATCATAGGTACTCAGTATTTAAGTAAGAGCCGGTGCACCCGACGTCACACTGAGACCCTCCGCTCGATACCGCTGAGTGTCCGCGACTGCCGTTGCAGCTACTCCGTATGGAGCATTCCACTATCCGCAACCTGTGGACGCACCCGGTAGCTCGCAGCTAAGCTTCTCGTAACAGCAATGAACACCACGCAAATTAGAGCTCAATGTTCCAGCCTGTGTGGTGCTCACAGCTTTCCCGTGCTTACAGCTTTCTCGTGCTCACAGCTATCCCGTTGTTGCTGTTGTAGCAGTGTGTTGTACACTAAGGCGGCAGCCCTTCCCGATGAACGATTCCATCGGGTCAATCCGTTACGTACAACCGGCTGCCATGGGATCGTATTATCCATTTCCAACCCTATAAAGTATATATATATTCTTCATCTTCGTAAAAGTTTAAGACGATGTAGCATTTTTCGTCCCTTTGTCTATTGGAATCACGATACAGTTTTTAAAAATGGAGATATTGAGGTGTAACTCTGCACATATTCTATTTTTTTTCCATAGGCAGGTTAAGTTCGAAGATGGGCTATATCGGACACTATCTAGATAGAGCCACCATATAGACCGATCAGCCGATTCAAGACACCAAGTTTCGAGGTGTCTCCCACCATTTGATCTTTCCATCGGACTTTTGGTCTTCCCGGTTTGCCCTCAAAAGATTTCTTTACCGGAGCTTCTTCATCCATTCTGACAACATGACCTAGCCAACGCAGCCGTTGTATTTTGATGCGTGTAACTATGCTATCGTCGTCATACAGCTCGTGGTTCAGACGACGCCTATATTCTTCATTAACGCAGAACCTCAGAACCATATAACAGCACGGGTAGTATCACTGCCTTGTATAGTGTAATCTTCGTCTGTCGAGAGGTGCCTTTTTTTTAAACTGCCTACTTAGTCCAAAGTAGAATCTGTTTGGCAGTATTATCCTTCGCTTAATCTCAAAACTGGTGTAATTCCTTTCGGTTACGGCGGTGCGGTGTGTTGTGTTAGGTCCTTCGAAATCCTTGTTTAATTTGGCCCAAATTGGTCTAGTTTTGGATTTAGCTGCCGTATAAACCGATCACTCGATTTGAGGCCTTGGGCCCATACTGATCCCAATGATTTTCCGATTTCACTAAAGTTTTGCGTAGCGGGTTATGTTATGTTAGGCTCTTCCTTGTTCAATATGACCCAAATCGGTTCAGATGTGGAGACAGAAATAGTTCTTTTCAGCAGGAGATACAAGTTCCCTACAGTGGCACCTTTCTCCTTGGAAGGAGAGACTTTTCCATTTGCAGAAAGCTCAAAATACCTGGGTGTTTTGCTGGACAGGAAATTTAACTTTAATTCCAACATTTTGGAAAGGGCAAGAAAGGCCACTCTTGCCCTATACATCTGCAAGAGGGCCATTGGCAAAAGTTGGGGTTTAGACTGCGCGTCATTTGGTATATATTGTTGTTGTCAGACATATAATGCTATATGGTTTTGTAGTCTGGTGGACGGTGCTTCAAAAGTCAAATTACTGTTCAATATTCAACCAGATCCAAAGAATGGCTTGTTTGTGTATCACAGCCGCACTGAGAACGACATCATCTGATGCACTGAATTTAATGTTCTAGGTGCCGGGTCACAGAGATATCCTAGGGAATTGTAAAGCGAACGAGCTTGCGAGACTAGGAACTACCCTACAAAAACCAGGAATACTGGAATCTGGGGGTATGCCTCTAGCGACATGTAAGCCAAGTTTTCAGGACCCGGCCCGAGGGACAACGAATGATTGATGGTCACAAAGAGGTGGCTGTGATCATTCCAAAACTATGTGGCCTAATTTAGACTTGAAGAGGTCTACCGCTTTGCTATCATTGGCTAGAACAGACGTCTCAGTCATTGTGTCCGTCATGACAGGTCATGACTTACATATGGACCAAATCGGACTATATTTAGGTATAGCTGTCATATAGACTGATCTGTCGATAAAGCGTCTGAAGCTCATAAAAGCTTTATTTTTTAACCGATTTCGCTGCAATTTGAAAAAGTGAGTAGTTTTACGCCTCCCAAAATAGGACCCAAATATGGTTCAGATCGGACTTTATTTAGATATAGCTGCCATATAGACCGATCTACCGAGAAAGGGTCTGAAGCCCATAAGAGCTTTATTTATTACCCAATTTTGCTGAAATTTGAAACAGTCGGTTGTTTTAGGTCTCCCGACATCCGTCCCATATATGGTTCGAATCGGACTATATTTAGATATACAGCGGTCAAAAAAAGTATTCATCATTAGCAAAATTGATAATAAATTCACTTATTTTGGGTAATTGAAGAAAATTTAAAGTAAACAAATAATGCAGTTTTATGCAATAGTTTATTTTTCGTAATATGTTTTAAAATAAATTCAAAAAATAAATTTAATTAGCGCAAAAAATGCAATTTTATATAATAACACCAAAAACAGAACAAAAAAAGTATTCATCATTAGTCAAATTCAAAGTCAAATTCAAATATTATTTGGGAATCCCCCTTTTCTGTTTTATTTAGTAAAGGAGGCTTTGCCCTTGACAGCAAATATTTAATTTCATTGAAAATATAGTTTTTGTCAAAATGGGTCGTAAGCAAAACGAGGTTTCTGATGAGGTAAAAGTTTTGATAATAAAACACCACAGGAATGGTTTAACTCAAAAAACTATCAGTGAAATATTAAATAGACCACGATCTACTATACAATCCATCATCAGAAAGTGGACAGAAACGAAAACTGTTGACAATAAACCAAGATCTGGTCGACCAAAAGCACTTTCAGTTGGAGATGTGCGTTGGCTAGTGCGGCAAGTTCAGAAAACTCCGAAGACAAATGCGACCATTCTTCGTAAAAACACTATGGAATATTTAGGGAAGGAAGTTACTACACAAACAATTCGAAATACACTCAAAAGGCATAGTTACAGAGGAAGAACTGCACGTAAGAAGCCCTTTATAAATAAAATAAACCGAGTGAAAAGGCTAAACTTGGCAAAAATGTATGTAAAACAGCCCGAATCATTTTGGAAAACAGTCATTTTTGCAGACGAGAGCAAGTTTAATCTTTTTGGGTGCGATGGAAAGGTCATAGTGTACAGAAAACCAAATACAGAGCTTGAAGAACGAAACACAGTTGCTACTGTAAAACATGGTGGAGGTGGTTTAATGGTTTGGGGGTGTATGGCGGCTTCAGGAGCGGGAAATCTTGAAATTATTAATGGAGTAATGGATCATAAGTATTACATTGACATTTTAAAGAGGAATTTAAAAGATAGTGCTGTAAAACTTGGGCTTGGTAATAACTTTCAATATTATCAAGATTATGACCCTAAACATTCTGCTTTAAATACCAAGATGTGGATGCTGTATAACTGCCCCAAAGTCATTAAAACTCCTCCTCAAAGTCCCGACTTGAACCCAATTGAACATCTTTGAAAACATCTCGAACGCAAATTGAGAACGCGCAATTTTTCGAGCAAGAGTCAAATGCAACAGGTGATAATGGAGGAATGGACTAATATAGACCAAAATATAACCGCTAAATTAGTCCTATCGATGTCAAACCGTTTAAAAGAAGTTATAAGACGCGGTGGTCGAATAACAAAGTATTATTTTTTTTAAATTATGATATTTATTTTTTTGTTTTTTTGCAATGATGAATACTTTTTTTGTTTAATTTTTTGTGTTCAGCTGTAAAATGGCCCTTTTTGTTCCAATAAATACTATTTTTTTCTTTAAAAACAATGAAATTGTGTACATATATATCGCACAAGCACTACTGCATCATTAGTTTAATATGTTTTTATTCCAATTGTCTTTTGTAGACTTATTAAAAAAAAAAACATTGAATGATGAATACTTTTTTTGACCGCTGTAGCTGCCATACAGACCGATCTCCCGATAAAGGGTCTGAAGCCCATAAAAGCTCTTTTTATCACCCGATTTCGCTGAAATTTGAAACAGTGAGTAGTTTTACGCTTCCCAACATCCTACTCAAATATGGTTCAGACCGGACTGTATTTAGATATAGCTGTAGTTGTAGTAAGACCCTCATTGTTCTTGCCTTTTGTGGTCCAGTTCGGACATTTAATGGTTGTAGCTACCATATACACCGATGTCCTGATTTAAGGTTTAGAGTACTGACTTTTTCATTCGGCTTACTGTACAGAGAAATTATTTTCTTGGAATCCAAGTCCAAAAAATGTGCACGACCTTCCTCATCGTTGCCTGGAAGAGAATTAATTCGATTAAGTGCATTGATTTATTTTTCCAAGAAGATGTCGACAATGATGTAGGCCGTCAATACACTGATGGGGCGTTGACGGCCATAATGGGACATTAACCAACGCACATCATACACCTTCATTATCAACCTTCAAATACAAGTATTTACGGACACATCGTATCTGACATATTAAGCTGGACTATCGTTTCCAAGATTTAATTAGCCAGCGCTTAGTTCAATAAAATATTTCGTACGAATTTCCTTAACTTTGTTTGGGAGTGATGACCGTTTTTATTTGTTTTTCACTAAACAGGCTGTTCCAAAATAAGATACTTTAAGCTTAATATTGAATTCTTCTCTCTTTGCAAAATTAGTTAACATATCTAAACGTAGTGTACTCGTCCTTGTTTCCTAACAAACTGCAACGAAAAGTACGAAAACGCCAACATACTAAGAAATTTTCACATACATAAACATTTATGATGGTATGGTATCGTCTCTTCAGACACCCACACATGCACATACACAAGAAAACAATGATAAAAAAGGTAAAATGCATCCAAGCGGAAATCATATAAAAAATAAATAAATAAATATCTAGTAGAAGAATAAAAAACCTTGCCGCAATCTGACATAAAACTTTTCCATTTGGTGGATTGAAAATTATTTATTATAGACCCCTTTGGTGCGAAAGAGAGAAAAAATGCATTCAACGCCAAAATTTCGATGAATCGTCGAATTTTCATTTCAATAAGAAGCATTAAAAAATATTTAGAATAGAAAGCTAAACATTTTTCAAACTTAATACACACCAACTTTAAAATTTGCCAATAATTGGTTGCCTTTGCATTTGTTCCGCTCAAACCCCCTTTAACCTCTCGGGGTCCCAAGCATATGAGAGAAAAGTAAAACTGCTGACATTTTGGAAACCAAATAAACATAAATTGAATATTAAATGGTTTTCTAGCGTTCACATTTTTGTGTGCTGAGTTGCTGCTTCTCTCTAACAACGAAGCGAAAAATTAGTTTTCAAAGTTTTTTTTTTTTTTTTAATGGACCATAGTTAGACCTGAAACCGGGGCTTGTTCATTAAAATACATTTTAATAATTCAATAGATTAAAGGAAACCAAACAAAACAAAAAAACTTATAATAACATAATTATTAAATTTTGAGTTTGATAAAAGCTGTAGCATATTTACAATGACCATTAAACGTTCCAGTTACAATTCCATCAAATGGTATGGAAATATAATTTCTATGAATTCAAAAAATCGAGCATATTTGAAGGGAATCGGATGCAAAGGCGATAGGACTGTATGGGCACGAAATGCAAAAGTCCGCGTAGATGGTTTCTTGGGTCTATATGTCTGCTTAATGATGATGATAGGTTAGGTTGAAAAGAGAGTGCGGATATTAATTCGCCCCATGCCACTATGGACATACACCTAAGCCAGTAATCGGCTTGATGTGCGCTCTAAATACTAAACAAGTAACCCCGATAAAGAAAATCTAAGTTGGGAATTCCGTGCGCTACTTACAAAATCCTTAATTGTTTTCCACGCCACTCCCCTTAGTTGGTTGATGTATGGTATAGCATCCCCAACTAAGTGCTGGTATCTGTTACAACGTATCATCATCTTCCACGCATGCCCTATACATGCCATCACTTTCAGCGCCGATTTCACATAAGTAAGCTCGTAGTCCTATGTGTCCTGCAATTACACCGAGAGCTATACTGACCTCCTTCTTACTTTCTTTCAGAAATTGCCTCGTCTTCTCATTATCTGGATCTTCCCATAGGATATTCGCCGTTCTACCGACCGCTTGCATGTGCATTCGTCGCCCACGCCCTTAGCTCGGACCCGTAGATCCGAAAAGCTTCGGGTTAACCAAGTTTATAGACGGCAGTTCCCTTGCCTTCTCTGTCAAATCGTCATTCCCAATCACTACGCCATGGCCCAGCAACCAAACGATGCGGATCGTGCCATGCTCAGAGAAGGCGTTAATCTTCTTCTATCATTCCAAGACTGTTCGTGATCTTACCCTCCAGGTTGTTATTGCCTTAATAGCCTGTTTAATGTCCGTGAAGATGTTAAAGCTCGACGTCCTAGCGTTAACACCACACCACATCACGCATTTCGTAATCGCCCGGATCTCAACCTGCAGGACCGTATTATGGTTAGGCACTCTAAACCAGATCTCAGTCGCTTGGTTCTCAATGTGGACCCCCAGGCCCAATATGTCCTCTAGTTTTGATCTATCCGTGTAACATGATCTTCTAAATGGCAATACTAGAATTCCGTCTATCCAAAACTGTGTCTCTGGCAGCAGTGCCTCGCACTCGACCCCAAGTGTCGTCTCAGATATCCGATCGGAAACTTCTTCCATTCCTTTTTTTATTTTGTAGAAACTTTTAACTGTTCTCAAAAGTTTTAAATTTTGTCGAAAATCTTAAATTTTATTGAAAATTTTAAATATAATCGAAAATTTTAAATTTTATCGAAAATTTAAAATTTTATCGAAAATTTTAAATTTTATCGAAAATTTTAAATTTTATCGAAAATTTTAAATTTTATAGAAAAATTTAAATTTTATCGAAAAATTTAAATTTTATCGAAAATTTAAAATTTTATCGAAAATTTAAAATTTTATCGAAAATTTTAAATTTTTTCGAAAATTTTAAATTTTATCGAAAATTTTAAATTTTATCGAAAATTTTAAATTTGCTTGAAAATTTTAAATTTTATCGAAAATTTTATCAAAAATTTTAAATTTAATCGAAATTTTTAAATTTTATCGAAAATTTTAAATTTTATCGAAATTTTAAATTTATTTTAAAATATTAAGAAAAATTTTATGGAAAATTTTATCGAAGATTTAAAACAAAAGAAAATCTTAAATTTTCTGGAAATTTTAAACTGTTATCAAAAAATGTTATATTGTATAAAAAATTTAAATTTTATCGAAAATTTTAAATATTATCGAAAATTTAAATTTTATCGAAAATTTTAAATGTTATCGAAAATTTAAAATTTTTTTAAAATATTAAAAAAAAATTCAAATTTTAACAAAAATTTCAAATTTAATTGACAATTTAAAATTTAAAATATTATGAAGAAATTAGAATTTTATCGAATATATAAAAAATTGTATCGAAAATTTAAAATTTTATTGAAAATTTAAAATGTTATCAAAAATTTTAAATTTTATTAAAAATTTAAAATTTTATCAAAAATTTAAAATTTTATCAAAAATTGGAAATTTTACTGAAAATTTTAAAACGAAAGGAAATTTAAAATTTTCTGAATATTAACCAATTTTATGGAAATTTTAAACTGTTATCAAAAATATTAAATTTTATCGAAAACTTAAAGTTTAACAAAATTTTAATATTTTAGCGAGAATTTAAAATTTATCGAAAATTTAAAATTTGATCGAAATATAAATTTTTCGAATATATATAATTTTATTTAAAAATTTTTTTTTTGCGCTAGATTTTACTTTGGCTGTTTCATTTTGTTGTTGGATTTCTTCGTTCAGCTAAAACCAATAGGGTTTAGTTTTTATTTAGAGTACGAGGGTGGCTTTTTATATTTCGGGATTAGAGAACACAAAAACAAATATTAAACATCGAAAATCGCTTTATTGTTTTTTAAGACAATCCCCATTAAGATCTATACACTTTTGCATGCGTTTGAATCAACGTTTCAATTTCCCTCAGAGATAGGTCAAAATTAAAATTTTTAACAAAATCCCTTAAAGTGTCTCCAAATCTCAAGAAGCCAGGGCTGCAGTGGCGACCGGAGTCGAAGATGGAGTCGGACTATTGAGCCGTAGTCAAATTCGGTTCTAAATTGAGCACGCTTACCTCGACTCTGAACCGCTCTCCGACTCCGGCTTTATACCTCACAGGGCAGCGGTCAGACTCCGACGCTCTACTAAAAACCCAGAATTTTTACCCATTTTCTTAAAAATCCATGTTTCACTTAAAAATGGAAGTTTTTGTATACTATTGACTCTGTAACGGAAGATAAAAATATCAGAAACCATTTATAACTTTTTCCATATTTTTCTAATCGAGTTGTTATTGCAATGTGAGTCGTCTCTGGTGATTCAGTTCAAAAGCTGCGCATAAAAATTTTCTAAAATTCTGATATAATAACTTTTAATAAAATCTCAATATGTCGCTGGCAAGCAAAAATTCATGGCAAAATTACAGCTTTTCTTAGAATCGAACAATAAATTTGAACATAATCAAAAATTATATTCAAACGAAATCTGTGGGAAACCAAAACATTCATGGTTTTTTAAAATCAATTAACCATAACAACTTTACATCAAATAGTAATGATGCTACCACCCACACCTTTCTGTACTGTATTGTTGCTAATGTTCACACAAGTATTTGTGAAATTTTTTCTCCTCACACAAAAACACATCCGCGTGTGCTTATGCCCTATATTTCGAATAAAACACTTTTGGAATATTCAAATAACAGCTGACTTCGTCATACTTACGATGGATTTGTGTGTGGTGGCTTATTTTCATTTTGTGTGAAAATTCCTTTAAGTCTCACATGGAGCTTTAATTAAGTAAATGTTTCTACTTATGAATTACACGTTTTTGTGCAATCATCCAAAATTAAACATCATTATCTTAATACTTTTAAAATAAAATCAATATACATGTTGCTATGAGCGCGAAGAATGCGAATAAGTGTACAATTGCAGGCATTTTGCAGCTGTAATGAAGAACAAGTCAAGGTGGGGCAAATTCGATCTATATATACCCTATGTCGTTTGGATGCAAAATTGTACATTTGAGCTAGTTTTTGAGTATGCGTAGCATGTTTTAAGTATACATTGAAAAAAAAAAGAGTTAATTTTCACCTTTCGATGCGAATTTCATACTCTGACTGTCTAAAATTTTTTCTTCCAGAAGACTCTAAAGCTCTTATTTTTTGAAAAAAAAAAAAAATCCAAATAATGAACTAAGCATCTTAACTTTTCAAATTTAAACTTTTAAAGACAATCCTTTTTGATAGGCATTTCTGCGTCTTTTAATAAGGTACAACGTTATCCTTATCCCATGTCAATTTCCTAACCTTCGACGATATTTTGAGCCTCATCAAAAGATTGTTCCTCATAAAAATAAGATGCAATATTAAGGATATATTCAACTATCACGCAAGATAAAAAATTCGCAATATTAAGTAAATAGTTTTTTACCCAAGGAATTGTTTCCTTAAACGATTGGAAATTGGTCTTCCTACGAAATTGGGAGTCAGGAAATTTTTTTTTCAGTGTATGCTTCGTTTAATATAATTCAGCTCAGATTCCATAAAGCTCCAGGAACCTAAAATATATTTTGACTAGACGATGTCCGTGCCTCTGTCCTTGCAAACTGCACATTTTCGAACAAACAGGGACAAACTTCGCACACATCAACGAGTGCTGTCCGATTCAAGTTTAAGGTAACCGGGTGCGAACGGCGTGCCCAGTGCGACACCTCTTCGGGAAGAAGTTTTAAAATTACTGCCATACCATTTTTCCCGAATAGCTCGGTATTTTACAAATGTCGTCAGAATTAGAAGGGGAACGTGCAGGCGAAATCGAGCTATATTTGGCGAATAAAATCCCTACTTTTTACCTGATTGGAACATGGGTTAAATAAGAGCATATTTTGTTAATGTCTCATATTTATTAATCCTCCAATTTAAGGTCCGGAGGCAATTAAATTCACATTTATAACCCGATAAGCTGAAATTTAAAACACTGAGTTGTTCAACATCCCTCTACTATAGTTCAAATCGGAGTGTAATTGAATATAGCTATAGACCGCTCTCCCAATTAAGGGTGTTATGGTCCAGATTGGACCATATTTAGATATGGCTCTTACTATACAGATCCCCAGATTAAAATTCTTGAGCGAGCGGCCTAATAATCATTTTGAGACTCTGAATTGGTCTAGTTGGAACCCTGGCGAATCGGACCGATCTGTCGTCTTAAGATTTTGAGCACCGGTTTCGGTTTTTGAATTTCTGGTAATAGAAGTTCCATAGACTTCTATATGGATGGTTCCAAACTAAACAACCAGATGGGCTTTGGGGTGTACTCTAAAGATCTACAATAGAACTGGTCATATCGAAAAGGTTGCCCCACCACTGCAGTGTGTATCAAGCGGAGATCCTTGCAATTAAGGAAGTAGTGGAATAGCTAAGATATGATGTCATTACTATAAATATCCTCTCATACAACTAGGCGGCCATTAAATCCCTGGAGAACGTATTTCTGAACGAACAACGAGATGGCTAAACAGTTCAAAATTCACCTGTTCTAGATGCCGGGCCACAGAGATATCCCAGGGTATTGTAAAGTGGATGAGCTTGTGAGACCAGGAACTACCCTACACATTGCAGGGATACTGGAATCTGTGGGTATGTCTCCAGCGACATGTAAACTAAGTTTTCAGGACCAGGACCAAAGGACAACGAATGATTGATGGTCACAAAGAGGGGGCTGTGGGCATTCCAAAACTATGTGGTCTAATCTAGACTTGAAGAGGTCTACCGATTTGCTGTCATTGGCTACAACTGACAGGCCACTGTCTAATCGGAAAACATGCTGACAGACTAAAGGTTGCCAGCAACGAATTTTTGCAGAAGCTGTGAGGACATGGAAGAAGAAGAGACTATAGAAAACCTTCTGTGTGTATGTCCCACACTAACAGTCAGAAGGAGTTGCACATTTGATTCTCATTTCTTTGAGAACCTGTCTGATTTAGCGGATGTGAATATTCGCAAGACGTTGGGCTTTTTAAAGCCCAACGGTAGGAACTAGGAACTAGAAGGCATCTTCCTTCTTCTGTTCCTGTGGTATCACAATGGACAAAACGTCTAAGTGAGTCTGATGGCAGACTGCCACTTAAACTTAACCTAACCTAACCTTCGCAGAAATTTGTAATACTGAATTGTAGTAAGCCCTTCATCATCCTTGCTGAATGTGGTCATGCATATGGTTAAGCATGCCACTATAAGCCTTTGGATTGTCAAAGACGTTATGTTTAGGTTAGGTTGAAAGAAGGTGCGGATGTTAATCCGTCCCATGTCACTATGGACATACACCTAAGCCAGTGCGCCCTAAATACTAAAAAAAGGTAACCTCGAAAAAGAAAACCTAAGTCAGGAATATTATTGTATTCGTTGAGCCGTGTATAGTACACATCCCAGAAAATTTTGTGGAGGTGATATAAGATTCGTTCCAGGTAAACTTGTTTCATTTGTTATGCGTAACTGTAGTACTTGGTGAAGAACACCGTCCCTCTAACTATAGCCGGAAAAAACGGCATATCCTTAACTCCTCGGTGAAATAGTATAGATTTGTCGCTGAACCAATATTAAGCAATACAAGTTGCAGTTTTATTATTATTTTTATACCCTTCACCATAGGATGGGGGTATACTAATTTCGTCATTCTGTTTGTAACACCTCGAAATATTGATCGGAGACCCCATAAAGAATTTATATTTTTGATCGTCATGTCATTTTAAGTCAATCTAGCCATGTCCGTCCGTCTGTCTGTCGAAAGCACGCTAACTTTCGAAGGAGTAAAGATAGCTACTTGAAATTTTGCACAAATACTTTTTATTAGCGTAGTTCGGTTGGGATTGTAAATGGGCCACATTTTGATATAGCTGCCATATAAACCGATCTTGGAACTTGACTTCTTGAGCCTCTAGAGGGCGCAATTCTCATTCGATTTGGCACAAATTTTGTACAACGGCTACTCTCCTGACCTTCAACATACGTGTCTGATATGGTCTGCATCGATTTATAGCTTGATACAGCTCCAATATAAACCGATCACACGATTTGGCTTCTTGAGTACCTACAAAACGCAATTCTTATCCGAATGAACTAAAATATTACACAATGTTCATCATTCATTTATGTTTCGAATCGGACTATAACTTGATATAGCTCCAATAGCACAACAGTTCTTATTCAGTATTCTTTGTTTGCCTAAATCCGATCCATGGTGGAGGGTATATAAGTTTCGACCTGGCCGAACTTAGCACGCTCTTACTTGTTATTTATGAGATCTGATATGTGAAGAACGTTCGCGACACAAAATTCTTTCCCAAATGGGTCCATAAATAGATATTGCTCCCCTGTAAACCCAACCCACAATTTGACTTCTGGAAACTCTAGAGGGCCTTATTATTTTAGTTTGTATACCCTTCTCTATCGGATGGGGGTAATTAGGAATCTAATCAATCCGTTTGTAACATCTCGCAGTATGGATGTGTGACCCTATTAAATCCATACATTCTTGATCGTCTTGACCTTCTGAGTCGTTCTAGCTATGCCACCCCCTTCGTCTGTGGAAATCACGATAGCGATCGAACGAATTTTGCACAGGTATATCGTTTTAATGTCGTTGGGGATTGCAAATGGGCTTTCGGTTCAGATTGGAATATAGATTTCCTACACAGAGGTCCTTCGATTTGTCTACTTGAACCTCAAGAAGCTGCAATTATTGTACGATTGGTCTCCAATTTTGCACGGACTGTTCTGTTATGGAAGTCACCGTGGCTCAGAGGTTAGCATGTCCGCTTATGACGCCGAACGCCTGGGTTTAAATCCCGGCGTGAAGATCAGAAAACATTTTCAGCGGTGGTTATTCTCTTACTAATGCTGGCTACATTTGTGAGGCATGCTGCCATGTTATCTTTATTCATTCGAAGGATGGCGTACTTTCGACAGACGGATGGTATGATATAGCTAGATTCACTTTGAAATTCATGGCGATTGTTGGGTCTCTGATCGTATTTCAGGGAAACATTGAACAAATTATGACAAAGTAAAACCCATCCTATAGGAAAGCATATAAAAATTCCATTGAACGAACGTAGCTCGAGTGGTTTCAAAATTCACCTTCATTTCTTGATCCTCAGTGGCCACAATGGAATTTAAAGAATAGTCTCAATTGATAAAATTTCCATTAAGGAACGGGGACAAGCTTCTCTCAAACATCAATGAGTGCTGTCCGATTCGAGTTTTAAGCTCTCCCACCTGTAGGGTATAACTACGTTACAATCCCACACACACACACACACAAGTAAAAGTTAATGGCGAACAAATCCTTTATGAATTATATATTGCAGTGGTATTAAAAACACATTTCGTTAATATTTTCCTCATTTGCCGTTTTTTTTTGTGTCCAGCATGTGTATGTGTGTCTCATTAAATGGGATGGTATACCAACAAAACAATTTACTTTGTCCCATGGGAAATGTAAATATTTAACGATGTCCGAGGATATGCCATAAAATTATTATTGCCTCCATTATTCAATAAAACCGAACGAATGGTCAACAATGATTTACTTGAGGATAACTTCCCCCCAAAGTTCATGAAGACCATTTTAATAATATGCATTACTAGCGGATTTCATTGGCTGTTTATGAAGATATTTAACACTATCGACACATGCAAACTCAGATATACACACACACACACATACACACACACATACACACACACATACACACACACATTCACTCTCTCACACTTACTATTTAATGCACATAATTATTTGTTTTAATTGTAATGGCTCCATTATCGCATGAATAAAAGTATTAAGGGGAGAATCAAATTTATATTGAGGTATTGATTGCAATTGGAGCTCATTATAAAAATATCAAATTGCAATAAAGGATGTCATATTAGTGGACATTAGAGTGTCCCAAAAACGACACACCACACAGGCTGGATCTTTTGAGTTTGGACTTGTGTGGTGTCCATCGTTATCACGGGGAGGTTTGCTGAAAGGTACCGGGCGTGTGCACAGGTTGCGGGTGGTGGAAAGCCCTGTTTTTATGCGGACTAGCTGCAATGTGGACGCGGGTAGTCGGCGATTTTCGAGAGAAGAGTCTCAGTGAGGAATCAGATGACACTGGTTCTTAATTAAATACTGAGTGCCAATGGTACTAGGGCAGTCAGCGATTTTTTCAAGAGGTCAGTGAAGAGTCAGGTGGCACTGGCTCTTTATTGAATACTAAATGCTAATGATACTGGAGATGACAAGGAGAGTTATTGACGCCTTCAAATAACCAATGACTAACATCAGCGTCTATTGCCAGGTTGGGGGCGAGCGTCGGATCTTGGAGCAAGTGGCTCGCTACAATGAGGAGGGATACATGTGCAATCCCACAAAACCCATGCGGTTGGGGCGCTGGGCCAGTAACCCTCCCCGGAAAACTATGAGAACTACTATAATAAACAAAGGAATAGTGAAAACGAACCCCCCCCCCTAACGATGACGAACCACGTAAACGAAAAAAGGGCCATGACTTGCGGATCTGCACCTGGAATGTCCGCACTCTCAGTAAAGAAGGTGCAGTATACGCCCTGGCGGATGTATTAGAGCGGTACAAGGCAGATATAACCGCCTTACAGGAAGTGCGATGGACTGGAAATGGCGTCACTACAACACCAAATGGTGATGAACTATACTATAGCTGCCATAATACGAGTCATGAATTTGACTGTGGATTTGTGGTTATTCGCAGACTGAATCACCTTGTCTCCAACTTTACTCCGGTGGAAAAGAGGCTAGCCACAATACGCATAAAAGCTAAATTCTTCAACATCAGCCTTATTCGTAACCAAGCCCCAACAGAAGACAAGGACGAGGAAGGATCAAGGCCATTTTAAACAGGGATGTCAAGCAGCCTCACGCAACACGCTGTACCTAATTTCGGAGAAATCGGATAAAAAATTCGCCTGCTAAGGGCCCATGACCTTAAATCAAGAGGTCGGTCTATATGGTAGAGATATATCCAAATCAGGACCGTTCTGGATAAAATTAAACAGGTATGTCGAGAGGCTTAGGCCTAATTCACAGTTCCAAATTACAGCGAAGTCGGTCGGCTTTTATGGACCCAAGACCTTAAATCGAGAGATCGCTCTATATGGCAGCTAAATCTAAAACTGGACTGAAGTAGGTCAAATTAAATATGGATGTCGATGGTCCCAACACATCTCACTGTCCCAAATTTCAGCGAACAACACCTAATTTCTGAGAAATCGGATAAAAAATTCACCTGCTAAGGGCCCATGACCTTAAGTCAAGAGATCGGTCTATATGGTGGCTATCAGCTATCCAAATCAGGACCGATCTGGATAAAATTAAACAGGGATGTCGAGAGGCCTAACATAATTCACTGTTCCAAATTACAGCGAAGTCGGTCGGCTTTTATGGACCCAAGACCTATAATCGAGAGATCGGTCTATATGGCAGATATATCTAAAACTGGACTGAAGTAGGTCAAATTAAATATTGATGTCGAGGGTCCCAACACATCTCACTGTCCCAAATTTCAGCGAACAACACGCTGCACCTAAGTTCTGAGAAATCGGATAAAAAATTCACCTGCTAAGGGCCCATGACCTTAAGTCAAGAGATCGGTCTATATGGTGGCTATCAGCTATCCAAATCAGGACCGATCTGGATAAAATTAAACAGGGATGTCGAGAGGCCTAACATAATTCACTGTTCCAAATTACAGCGAAGTCGGTCGGCTTTTATGGACCCAAGAACTTAAATCGAGTGATCGGTCTATATGGCAGATATATCTAAAACTGGACTGAAGTAGATCAAATTAAATATGGATGTCAAATGTAAATCAAAAGATCGGTCTATATGGTAGCTATATCTAAATCAAGACGGATCTGGATAAAATTAAACAGGGATGTCGAGAGGCCTAACATAATTCACTTTTCCAAATTACAGCGAAGTCGGTCGGCTTTTATGGACCCAAGACCTTAAATCGAGAGATCGCTCTATATGGCAGCTATATCTAAAACTGGACTGAAGTAGGTCAAATTAAATATGGATGCCGAGGGTCCTAACACATCTCACTGTCCCAATTTTCAGCGAAATTGGATAATAATTGCGCCTTTAATGGACCTTAGACTTAGGCGGCAGATATAGCCAAATCTCGACCGATCCGGACCATATTGAAAAGTGAAGTCAAAAGCCTCATGCAAAACTATGTACAAAATTGCTAAGAAGTCGGGTAATAAATACGCCTATTTTGGGCCCAAGACTTTATATGAAGAGATCGGTCTAAACGGCAGCTATATCCAAATCTGGACCAATCTAAGCCAAATATTAAGTCGGGCAATAAATGCGCCTATTTCGGGCCCAAGACTTTATATAAAGAGATCGGTCTAAACGGCAGCTATATCCAAAGGATGTCGAGTTGCTTAACATAACTTGCTGACCCAAATTTCAACAAAGAAGAAATGCGCCTTTTATTCGCTCAAGAACTTAAATCTAGAGATCAATTTATATGGCTGCTATATCTTAATCTGGACCGATCTGAGCCGTATTGAACAAGGATGTCGGAAGGTCTAACGCAACTCACTGTCCCAATTTAAGCGATATCGGATAATAAATGTGGTTTGAAGAGGCCCAAGACCTACACTCGGCAGATCAATCTATATGGGGGCCTATATAAAGACATAGTCCGATATGGCCCATCTTCGATCTTAACTTGCCTGTGGATAAAAAAAAGAATCTGTGTTTCAGCTCAATGTCTCTAGTTTTAAAGAATGCAGCATGATTTGAACAGATATACGGACAGACGGACAGATGGATGGACGGACATGGCTAGATCGACTTAGATTTTTATACTTTACTAGCTGACCCGGGCCCGGCCCGCTGCGCCTTCTTTTACTTTATATGAAACAAAAGTTTCCTTAGAATATTTATTTTAGAAGATCTTTTAGTGAAATACCATGCCTACCTGACTAAGAGCTTAACACTATAAGTGCCTTTATCTGAATTCCATATGATCTTTATTGGTCAACGAATTTAAGTTTGGATGTAAGATATACTCCATTCTTAAAATACTTCATGTCAGCCCAATATTCTCATGATGTCTGATATATTGCTGTTTTCGGGGGAGATCTGGTCCCCCAGATACTTGGCCCTGAAAAAATATCAGCATCGTGCTCTTCTCTCAAATACCATTTATTTAAACCCCATATTGCCATTGGCTTAAGAGGAGTTTACAGGATGAGGCGTCCCCCAAACACTAGCCCCAAAATAGGATATCAAATTCGTTTTCTAATCTCATATTCTTTTTTTTTTGAGCCACATATTGGCATGGCCGAAAATTTTTTTCCCTTTGGGGGTGTTTTGGGAAAGGGGTGATTGCCTTACTACATGGTCCTACATTTGGATATCAAATTCGTATTCTACTCCCAACTACCTTTATTTGAGCCCCATATTGCGATGGTCACTAAAAAATTGCTGTTTGTGGGGTATTTTGGGAAAGGGGTAGACCCCCAGAAAATTGGTCCCGAAAGTGGGTATCAATTCTTGCTCTACCCCCCAATACATTTCATTTAAGCTTCACATTGTCATGGTCGGTAAATATGCCCGATTTAGGGGTGTTTTGGGGATTGGGGTCGTCGCCCAAACACTAAGCCCGGAAAATATATCAGCAACGTTCTCTATTCTCATATATCTATATATCATTTATTTGAACCCCATATTGCCATTGCCCTCAAAATTGGATATCAAATTCGTTTTCTAATCTCATTTAAACTCCTTATTGCAAAAGCCAGCAAATATGTCGGGTTTGGGGTATTGGCCGTAATAAATATAAACATTTAGTTCCACTCTTTAAGACCCAAATTGTCTTGGTGAGCAAATACTTCCTATTTGGGGGTTGTTATGGTGGTGGGATGTCCCCTAGACAGTTGGTCCCTAATGTTGATATCAGATACGTGGTCTACCTTCAAATACCTTTCATTTAAGTCCCATATTTCCATAGTAGGCAAACATGACCAGCTTGGGGGTGTTTAGGGGATGGGCGGCCACTCAGTGAGTTGGCCTTGAAAATATATATCGGATTTGTTCCACTTCAAAACCCTCTTATTTGAGCCTCATATTGCAATAGTTAGAAAATACTTCCTATTTGGGTGGTGTTGTGGGGGTGGGCTGGCACCATAGGCACTATTCCCGAATATTGATATCAGATTCGTGCTTTACTCCCAAAGACATTTCATTTGAGCCCCATATTGCTATGGTCGTAAGTGTGTTTTGGGGAAGGGGTGGACCCCCAGAAACGTGGTCCCACATTTGGATATAAGATTCGTATTCTACTTGCAAATACCTTTCATTTGAGTCCCATATTGGCATGGTAGGTAAATATGTCCGATTTCGGGGTTTTTTGGGGCTTGGGGTGGTCCCCCTAGCACTTGGTTCGACAAATGGATATCAGATACGTTTCCTTATCCTAAATACCTTTTATTTGAGTCCCATATTGTCGTGATTGGTCTAAATATATGTTTGGTAGGTTTTAGGGTGGGGCAGCCCCCCTAGATACCCCATCCGAAATTTGGATACAAAATTTTAATTTTTAGGGTACTATATGAAGGCACACAAAATTTCGCTTAAATCGCACTACCCATTTCCGAGATCTGGCTTTTCTGAAAATTAGGGTAAGGGTGAGGTTCCGTCCCCCTTCAGATATCAAAAATGTAGTACCCTATTTTCACCACGGGGTCATTATGCACCATCTGTGAAAATTTCAAGAAAATTTCAATTTCGGTTCAGCCGTTTCTGAGTCTATAAGGAACACACAAACATACAAACAAACAAACACAAATTGATTTTGTCAACGCCGACTATATGAAAAATCCGCAATTACTTTTTGGGCAACCCAATATATAAGATGGGGTTGCAAGTGGATATTTCGATGTGTTTCAAACGGAATGATAAAATAAGTATACTCTCATCCTTCGGTGGTGGCTATAAAATATTTCCGTCATAGTGAGGGATGGTCTAGTATTCAATCACTTACATATATTGGAAAGAATGAAAGTAGTTTTACACCAAACCGGATAGGTCAAATGAAGTCTATGGTATTTTTTTGTAGAAAATGTTTAAGCTTATCGATTTAATTGGGTTATAATTCGGCCTTCCAACTTATTCACTATACGTTAGAGGCCCAATTTTAAATGAGGCCTCATTTTTGTTTACCTCTTCTTCTTTTTGAAAATTATTTAAATAAACTAATGTAGTTTTTCTTAAAGGATTCTTCAAGAAACAACATATTTAATGAACAAATGTCTCTTCTGCGTTTTCTGGTTCATACACTATTTTATCCCCTCGCAAGAATTAAACTCTGGAAAACCCCAAATATTCGTTGTTGCCTCAATTTGTGTTACCGAATGAGTGCGAAATAAAACTAATCATTTTGTAATTAAATTAAAAAGTCATTTTCTTTGACTACATAAAAGTCATAAGACAACAAGGACAACGGCGTAAACTGAAAAGAAAAATAAGAACGAAATTAAAAGAGAGGAAAAAAAACTAACTTTTCAATATAATTTGCATACGGAGACAGTCAGCCCATCAGGCACCCGCCTCCTTAGACAAATACACAGCTAAACTTAAATAAGGAGAGCAGAAAGAAAAAAAAAAACTTAATACTCGGCAAGGACGTGCACATGAATGCTGTAAGTGTGTGTGCAAGTATGTCGTCTATGTGTGAGTAGATCTGAATATGGTTTTTGAGGAAGACAGCAAATGTGTCGTCTACGGTTAAACGCAAGATGTGATGGAACTTTGGAGCTCAAAATCTCAAAAACGAAGAGCAACTGCTGAAGATGCCAAACACTCTAAAAGGAAGAAATAAGGCAAACATCTGTTGACAAACTAACTTAAGGAGAACGAAAGGAAATCCTTTTAAAGGATACCAAACACACACTTAGACACAAACATACGCACCGAAACTCCTCACATACACACACACATGGTGTGAGCGATTCGTTGATGGGCCTTTGTGACTTTCAGGTTTAAATCGTGATGATAGTGATGGCAGAACAAAGGACATTGAAAATAAACTTTCCCTATGCCCAAAAGTTAAATTCCCCAGATGAAAGTGCGGAGTGTGTGTGTTATCCTTCAGGAAGACTCATAAATTCAACCGAAACTTTGCATTAATCGATATGAAGAAATGTGCAGGCTAAGCTATTTCTAGTGGATTTTGTTTAAATAGCTCTTTTTTGGACAGTGGAGTGAGTCGAAGGGATTCGAACAATACGAGATCACAAATTTTGGATGACAATGTAAAGTTTTCCGGCCAATAAACCCATTCAAATGCATGCCATGAAAATCCTTTTTCTCCCCGACTCGAAATCGGTGTCCTTTCTTAACCCTGCTTAAGGGTTGTCCTTACAGTATAGAAATTTGCTACATGTCTTTCACTAAGATTTAAATTGAAAATTTTAATATTACCTTAAAGGGAAATTTTTTTAACAAATTGGAATTGGATTTATGTCGCTCTACAAATGCTAAGTGTTTTGTTTAAACAAACAAAAGATTTAAATGGCTGCCATTTATAGAAAGCAGAGGAAAAGCCATAGTCAAGTTTGGGCATGGTAAAGGGATTTTCGTAGAAAATTTTAATGAAATTTTAAATTTTGAAAATAAATTTTGTGGAAATGGATTTTTTATTCAAAAATTATAAGAAATTTGATCATCGGAATTGAATTTAATGAATACGAATAAATATGAGCCGACCATGATCTATGGTGCAGGTGCCGAGAGGCATTATACTACTCAAAGTTTTAAATTTCGGCGAAATCCTTGGATATTACCCTAAGTCAGATGATTATTCTACATATCCGCTATATCTAGATACTGTTCGTTATGGACTGTAATTGCAGACATGACGGCTAGATGGAGCCTTAGGTTAGGTTAGGTTTAAGTGGCAGTCTGCCATTACACGTTTTCGTCCATTGTGATACCACAGGAACACAACAAGTAAGATGCCTTCTAGTTCCTGCCGTTGAACTATCCAGATCGTTTCAAAAAGCTCAATAACTTGCGAATGTTCACATCCTCTAAATCAGACAGGTTCTCAAAAGAGGTTCTCCTGGCTGCCAGTGCGGGACACACACACAGAATGGTCTCTTCTTCTTTGATGTCCTCACAGCTTCTGCAAAAGTTGTAGCTGGCAACCTTCAGTCTGTCAGCATGTCTTCCAATTAGACAGTGCCCTGTCATGACGGGCACAATGACTGAGATATCTGTTCTAGCCAATGACAGCAAAGCAGTAAATCTCTTCAAGTCTAGATTAGGCCATATAGCTCACAGCCACCTCTTTGTGACCATCTATCATTGGTTGTCCTTCGGGCCTGGTACTGAAAACTTAGCTTACATGTAGCTAGAGGCATACCCACAGATTCCAGTTCCTCTAAAATGTCTTAGGTGGCACCTAGTCTCGCATGCTCGTCCGTTTTACATTTCCCAGGGATATCTCTGTGACCCGGCAACCAGAAAAGGTGAATTTTGAACTGTTCAGCCATCTTGTTGAGATATCTGCGACAGTTCAGGGCGGTGTTTGTGTTCAGAAATACGTTCTCCAGGGATTTAATGACTGCCTGGCTGTCTGAGAAGATATTCACACCAATCGTCGTAATGACATATCTTAGCCATTCCATCACTTACTTAATTGATAAACACTACAGTGGTTGGGTAAACTTTTCGATATGACCAGATCTAAATCTTTAGAGTACACCCCAAAGCCCACCTGGTCGTTTACCATCCGTATAGATGGTACCCTGTTAATAGGGATATCGTAGTTCCAATCGGATCTATCAGGAATAGTAGTACAGTAATTTTTATCCACACTGCCTGGAACATCGGATATTGTATCGAGGATAATACAGTGTCCGCATGAACAACGAGATAGCTCCTTTAACCTCACGGCAGTGGTCAGTGGCCTTAGTGTAACTCACTTTTCCAAAATTTGAAAAGTTCGTGTGATAAATGCACCTCTTATGGGCTTCAGACCCGATACCGTCAGGAGAGAGCTCTATATGGTAGCTGTATCTAAATATGATTCGATTCGATGGATCATATTCAGATCAGATGTCGAACGGTTTAGTACAAATACTTGTTCCGAATTTCAGCGAAATCGGTCTGCATATGCGGCCTTTATGAGCTTAATACTCTAAATCGGCAGATCGGCCTTAACTTGAGTTATGTCCTTTCGGACATTTGTGCAACTCAGTGTTCCAAACCACACCATCTCAGCTTACCGAACGTCCACAGCTAACTGCCTCGTTGCTGATAGCACCGCCATGATATCTACATCTGACATCCCCATACCCATTATATGTACCTCGGGATAATTCTCTGATATTGGGGAGCTGCACGCACCGCATAGTCATGAGAGTTTTGGATGTCGTGGGGTTGTGCAAACATTGAGAAGGTAGGTAGATATATTCGCTTAAATTCGGGAGCTACATACGGATTAGCTGACACGAACGGTACCAATTCAAACGACCCCTTTTTTTGTGTGAACATATTTTTTTATTACCTCCACCATATACCCATCCCATACGAACTTCCGTTTGTAACACATCGAAATATTACTCTAAGAACCCATAAAGTGTATATATTCTTTGTCATAAGTAGATCCAGCCTTTGTCCGTCCGTCTGTCTGTGGAAAGCTCACTTACTTTCGAAGAAGAAAAGCTAGATCCCTGAAGTTTTTCACAAATACTTTATATTGAGAGGCCAGTGTAGCGAAAATATTAGCATGTCCGTATTTGACGCTGAGCGCCTGGATTCGAATCCTGGCGAGAAGATCAGAAAAAATGTTTTCATTGGTGGTTATTCCCTCTTAATTCTGGCGACATTTGTGAGGTACTTTGCCATGTAAAAACTTCTCCCGATAAGAGGTGCAGCTCTGCGGCACGCCCTTCGGACTGGGCTATAAACAGGCCACTCATCATTTATCTTAAACTTAAATCGAAAAGCACTCATTGATGTGTGAGAAGTTTGTCCCTGTTTCTTATGGAATTGTTTATGGGCAAATTTGCATTTGTACTTCCTACAAGAGTATGTCGGTTGGGAATATAAATGAGCCATAGTGGTCCATGTTTTGATAAGGCTTCCGTATAAACCGATATCAAATCTTGACTTCTTGAATATCAAGAGGCAACAATTCTTATCCGAGTTGGCTAAAATTTGGTACTGTGGCATTTCCTATGATGTTCAACAGAAGTGCCCAGCATGGTTTGAATCGGCCAAAAACCTTATATAGCTCCTACTTTTCCTTTGATCTCTAACAAACTTGGACTTCTTGAGCACTTAGAGGTCGCAATTCTTATCTGATTTGGCTAAAATTTTGCACAATGACTTTTACTATAACCTGATATAGCATAGCAATTCTTATCAAGTATGGTCCAAATATGTCGATAACCTTATATAGCTCCTATGAAAACCGATCTCACGATTTGACTTCTTGAGCCCCTGGAAGCTGCCGTTTTTGTAGTTTTTTGTTATCACTTCCAACAACTGTGTCAAGTACGGTCCAAATCCGTCAATAATCTCATATAGCTCCCATATTTCCCAATCTCCAGATTTGATTTCTTGTCCCCTCATAAGCCGCAATTTTGTCCGATTTGGCATGTAGTGTTCTGTTAAGACTTCCAACAACCGTGCCAACTACGGTCCAAATCGGTCTATAATCTGATATAGCTCCAATATTTCTGTGTAATAGAGATACTAGGTATAATTAAAGCTAGTATTGCTCCCATTAATTGCTGCATTAATGAGACTAAAGTTGCATACTAGACGGAAATCGTCGTCTCTTGATCCTAGTGAGATTTGTGCCGTTCCATACCATTCTTCTACTGTCACAGTCGTCTCTTGTGCCCAAGTGAGACAGCATCTCCATAAAAATTGCTTTGAAATCATTGCACCATACCTAATCTTTCGTTTTTGCTGCTAAAAATAACTATTTTTTGCTAAAAACAAAAAAAAACGACAAAAGGAAACGGGTTATTCCTTACTGCCATTTCGAGTACGTTAAACCTTTCCCAATAAAGTATCACAAAAAGGCGGAGACAGACATTATGGTGAAGGTCGTCAAACATTAAAAAGGTTTATGGGGGGTAATTGATGAGACATTAGTTTTACTCTCCTCAGCTAAATCTCACTCTAGCAAAAAAAAAAAAGAAAATCCAATTTTCTTAAACGAGCTCAGGTGTTAGAACCAATTCCATATAAACATTCCTATGATATGAACCAGAGTGTTGCTTGCGAAAATGAAGAACGAAAAAAGTATGAAAAAAAAATTAAATAAAAAACGAAAAAAGGGGAAAACCACCCAAGACCTGCAAACATTCCCGGACATGAAAAAATCTTTTTAATTTTTTTCCATAAAAATGTCTTAAATTCCACTTCAGCTAGAAAAGCTATATTATTTCAACATTATCTAAATGGCCAGATGTTGCCAATTGTGTATGGTGAAGGCAATGACAAAAACAATGGCGACAGAGACACACCATTGTAGCAGTGTAGGGACTCTGACAGCAACAGCTTGACTCTCCGTAAATGTTGCAGCACTATGAGAGGGAAATGGTTATTACACAGCAAATGTGCCAAAGGAGTCATACATCAATCAATCTATCCATCAATAACAAACAACGATTGTTAGTTTATATGGTTATATTCGAAGACTCAAACACCCTCGAACCTTTTAGCATGTACAGTGAGCACCATTAAAAGGGTTAGGCTAAGAATAAGTCAAAGTGATCACTTTGGAATGCTGAATTCTCAAAACACCAATACCGAAATATATTGCAAGGAGGCCTTTCCCTAGTTTTTTTTTACCACAAATTTAAGCATGTGATTTGTGTTTTTATAACTCCTATCTCTATATGATAGGAGTATACGTACTAATTTCGTTATTCCGTTTGCAACACCTCGAAGTATTCCTCGAAGACTGCCTAAAGTATATTTATTCTTGATCGTCATGAGATTTTCGGTCGATCTAGCCAAGTCCGTACTTCTGCCCGTCCGTCAGTCTGAAAGCACGCTAACTTTCGAAAGAGCAAAGCTGCGCGCTTGAAATTTGGTACAAATACTTGTTATTAGTGTAGGTCGGTTGAAATAGTAATTGGGCCAAATCGGTCCATGTCTTGATATAGCTGCCATATAAAAGGCCGGAATCCACGGTAGCGCAGAGGTTATCATGTCAGCCTATGGCGCCTGTGTTCGAAAACTGGCAAGAATATCAGAAAAAATGTTCAGCGGTAGTTATCCCTCCGAATGCTGGAAACATTTGTGAGGACTATGCCATACATAGAAGTCATGTAAAAACTTCTCCCCAATGATACGTGAGACTAGGTTAAGATGATGCCAAGACCTCAGACGTCTAGACATCCATGTTGGCCAGATTAAGGCATGTTGGGATTCCTCATCTTCCCTCTTCCCCTTTCGATGAATTCACTTCACAAAGCAAACCGCCGTTTAACGTACTTTCTGGACCTGCCAGTGCATAAACTTTGGTCGAAGATCTCACTTACTTCCCAGATGAAAAAGCAAACGCCTTGATCCTGTACAGATGTACGCCTCTCAGTTCTTCAAGTGTCTGAAAGAAAAAGGAATCCAGTATCTTGTTTCTACTTTGACATACAGCAGGACATTGACAAAGAAATCAAGCGTCAATCTCATGACACCACCGACAGATGTCGTCATTTCTAATGCCAATAGTTTAGGTTGAAAAAAGGGTGCTTATGTTCATCCGCCCCATGCCACTATGGACAAACACCTAAGCCAGTAAATAGCTTGTTGCGCGCTCTATATATTGGGTTGCCCAAAAAGAAATTGCGGATTTTTTAAAAGAAAGTAAATGCATTTTTAACAAAACTTAGAATGAACTTTAATCAAATATACTTTTTTACACTTTCTTCTAAAGCAAGCTAAAAGTAACAGCTGATAACTGACAGAAGAAAGAATGCAATTACAGAGTCACAAGCTGTGAAAAAAATTGTCAACGCCGGCTATATGAAAAATCCGCAATACTTAAACAAGTAAAAAGGCGTTAAGTTCGGCCGGGATACCGAACTTTGGATACCCACCACCTCGGGTTTATACAATGTAAACCACCTTTCGTCAAAATCCGGTGAAAAATCCATATCTTATGTCCCATATCGAAATATATTTCGATTTTGACCAAATACTTCTAAGTAAAAGTCATTGTACAATTGTGTATAAAAAATATTGGTATTTTAATTTAAAACAAGTAAAAGCGTGCTAAGTTCGGCCGGGCCGAATCTTACATACCCTCCACCATGGATCGCATTTGCCGAGTTCTTCTCCCGGCATCTCTTCTTAGGCAAAAAAGGATATAAGAAAAGATTTGCTCTGCTATTATTATATTATTATATGTTGGAGACCTATGTAAAATGTCAGCCAATTCCAATAAGAATTGCGCCCTTTGGGGGCTCAAGAAGTAAACTAGAGAGATCGATTTATATGGGAGCTGTATCGGGCTATAGACCGATTCAGATCATAATAAACACGTATGGTGATGGTCATGAGAGGATCCGTCGTACATAATTTCAGGCAAATCGGATAATAATTGCGACCTCTAGAGGCTCAAGAAGTCAAGATCCCAGATCGGTTTATATGTCAGCTATATCAGGTTATGGACCGATTTGAACCATACTTGGCACAGTTGTTGGATATCGTAACAAAACACGTCGTGCAAAATTTCATTCCAATCGGATAAGAATTGCGCACTCTAGAGGCTCAAGAAGTCAAGACCCAAGATCGGTTGATATGGCAGCTGTATCAGGTTATAGACCGATTTGAACCATACTTGGCACAGTTGTTGGATGTCATAACAAAACACGTCGTGCAAAATTTCATTCCAATCGGATAAAAATTGCGCACTCTAGAGGCTCATGAAGTCAAGACCCAAGATCGGTTTATATGGCAGCTATATCAGCTTATGGGCCGATTTGAACCATACTTGGTTCAGTTATTGGATATCATAACAAAACACGTCGTGCAAAATTTCATTCCAATCGGATAAGAATTGCGCACTCTAGAAGCTCAAGAAGTCAAGACCCAAGATCGGTTTATATGGCAGCTATATCAAAACATGGACCGATATGGCCCATTTACAATACCAACCGACCTACACGACAACAACAGAAGTATTTGTGCAAATTTTCAAGCGGCTAGCTTTACTCCTTCGGAAGTTAGCGTGCTTTCGACAGACAGACGGACGGACGGACGGACGGACATGGCTAGATCGACATAAAATGTCGCGACGATCAAGAATATATATACTTTATGGGGTCTCAGATGAATATTTCGAGTAGTTACCAACAGAATGACGAAATTAGTATACCCCCCATCTTATGGTGGAGGGTATAAAAAACCGATCTGAACCATATAAGACACGGATGTCGAAAAGCCTTACTTAAGTCACTGTTCCAAATTTCGGCAAAATCGGACAATAAATGCGCCTTTTATGGCCCCAAAACCGATCTGAGACAAATTGAAGAAGTATGTCGAAGGGCCCAACACACCTCACTGTCCAAAATTTCGCCGACATCGGACAATAAATGCGCCTTTTATGGGCCCAAAACCTCAAATCTAGAAGCCGGTTTATATGGCAGCTATATCCAAATCTGGACCGATCAGGGCCAAATTCAGGAAGGATGTCGAAGGGCCTTACACAACTCACAGTCCCAAAATTAAGCAAAATCGGATAATAAATGTGGCTTTTATGGGCCTAAGATCCCAAATCAGCGGATTGGTCTATATGGGGGCTATATCAAGATTAAGTCCGATATAGCTCATCTTCGTACTTAACCTGCTTATGGACAAAAAAGAATATGTGCAAAATTGCAGCTCAATGTCTCTATTTTAATAGACTGTAGCGTGATTTCAACAGACAGACGGACGGACGGACATGTCTAGATCGTCTTAGATTTTTACGCTAATCAAGAAGATATATACTTTATAGGGTCGGAAATGTATATTTCGGTGGTGGGTATAAAAAGTAACCTCGAAAAAAGAAAATCTAAATTAGGCATTCCGTGTTACTTACGAAATACTTAATTGATTTCCATGCCACGCCCCTAATTTGGTTCATGGTTTGTAACCTGGTAGAGCTCCCCTATAAGCCGCTCTCCGATCTTGGATTCTTGAGCCTCTAAAGAGTGCAATTATTATCCGATTTGGCTGACATTTTGCATTACCTTTCAACTTCAATCTGTTGTTCTGTTCTGACATAAACTGATATAGCTCCCATAGAAACCGAACTTCCTATTATATTTCTTGAGGGTCTATAAGGTTCTTATACGATTTGGCCGAAATTTTGTACAGCGATTGCTCCTATAATCTTCAACATACTTGCCAAATATGATCTGAAAAGATCCATAAGCTGATATAGCTTCCTTATAAATTGATCGCCCAACTTTACTTTGCGAGCCCCAATGGGGTCCCATTCTTATAGGATGTGGCTGAAGTTTAGGACAATGACTTCTACTATGGTCTCCAAAATACAAATAAAGATTGGTACGAATCGCTTCATAACCGGATATAGCTCCAATTGCATAGTTTTTCTTATCCATTATCCTTCGTTTTCCTATAAAGTGATATCTGGCAAAAATCCTGACAAATTCGGTCCATGGCAGAAGGTATACAAGATTCGGCCCGGCAAAAATAGTTAAGATTCTTAATAGAAATGTTTCAAAGTGACAATATTTAACACCACAGAACATCAAGAATAATTACGGCTGTAAGTCAGCGGGAATTTTTGAATAGCACTCACTGTTAAAAGTACTACGCCAATAGTTGCTGTTGTGCGATGAGACGCAGGCAATACTCAAGAGTATTGGAAACTTTAAACAAGCTGCAAAATTGAACATATTTTGTACGAGGGTCGATTGGGAATTCTCTCAACTAAAATATAGAAAATTAATAGAATTGAATATTTCATAATTCTATCGGGGCTTTCAGCATTTGATATGGAAACAATGTAAGATTTATCTTCCATATGATTTACTAAAATCATAACAAAGTGTTCTTTACAAGTACAAGAGCGAAGTGAAAGTGCTTTTGGGATCTAACAACTTAATTCGTCCATCGGGTGGCATCCATATGTGAGAGCTATATCCAAATTTGAGGCGATTTAGACGAAATTCCGCAGAGGCCTTAAGAAGGGTGATAGCACATTCCATAAAAAATTTGGGCGATATCTATGTATGCGAGCTATATCTTAAACCAAATTTACCAAAGTTCGTAGCGTTTTTATACCCTCCACCATAGGATTGGAGTATACTTATTTCGTCATTCTGGTTGTAACTACTCGAAATATTCGTCTAAAACCCCATAAAGTATTTATATTCTTGTCCGACATGACATTTTAAGTCGATCTACCCATGTCCGTCCGCCTGTCCGTCCGTCTGTCTGTCTGTCGAAAGCACGCTAACTTTCGAAGGAGTAAAGCTAGCCGCTTGAAATTTCGCACAAATGCTTCTTTCTAGTGAAGGTCGATTGGAATTGTAAACGGGTCATGTCGGTCCATGTTTTCATATAGCTGCCATATAAACCGATATTGGATCTTGACTTCTTGAGCCACTAGAAAATGCAATTCTTATCCGATTTGGCTGAAATTTAGCATACGGTGTTTCGTTATGATTTGCAGTAACTGTGCTAAGTATGGGTCAAATCGGTTCATAACCTGATTTAGCTATCATATCGTGAATCTTGACTTCTTGAGCCACTAGAGGGCACAATTCTTATCCGATTTGGCTGAAATTTTGCACGACGTGTTTTGTTGTGACATCCAACAACTGGGTCAAGTATGGTTCAAATCGGTAAATAACCTGACATAGCTGTCATATAAACCGATCTGAGATCTTGACTTCTTGAGCCTCTAGAGGGCGCAATTATTATCCAATTTGGCTGAAATTTTGTACAAATGTCAATTGTCAAATATGGTCTGAATCAGTCTATAGCCTGATACATCTCTCGTATAAACCGATGTCCGTATTTTATTTCTTGCGCCCCTAAAGTGGGCACTTCTTATTCGATTTGGTTGAAATTTTACACAAAGACTTCTACTATGGTCTCCAACATTCATAACTTGATATGACTACATTCATAACCCGATATATTGGGTTGCCCAAAAAGTAATTGCGTATTTTTTAAAAGAAAGTAAATGCATTTTTAATAAAACTTAGAATGAACTTTAATCAAATATACTTTTTTTTCACTTTTTTTCTAAAGCAAGCTAAAAGTAACAGGTGATAACTGACAGAAGAATGCAATTACAGAGTCACAAGCTGTGAAAAAATTTGTCAACGCCGACTATATGAAAAATCCGCAATTACTTTTTGGGCCACCCAATAGCTCTAATAGCATAGCAATTCTTTTTTTATCCTGTGCTTGTCTAGAAAGAGATACCGGGAAAAGAACTCGAGGAATGCGATCCATGGTGAAGGGTATGTAGGATTCGGCCCGGCCGAACTTATTACGCTTTTACTTGTTCTTACTTATTTTACTTTTATTGGCAATGACAGAACATTTGTTCCATTAGCCGAACTTAGAACAGCGTTCGCATCGATCTTCTGCGCTCTTTCTAAAATCTCTGACAGTAAGTTTCGAGATGTCTCCCACCATTTGATTTTTTCATCGGGATTTTGGTCGTCGCGGCTTGCGTGGACCACCGTTACTGCTTTCAACGACTTCTTTGCTGGAGCTTTCCATCCTCCATTCTGACAACATGACTTAGTCAACGCAGCCATTGCATTTCGATACGAGTGATTATGCTATCGTTGTCATATAGCTCATAGAGCTCGTGATTCATACGACGCCTATATTCTCCATTAACGAAAGCTGGTCCATATATTTTACGAAGAATCTTTCCTTCAAACACTCCAAACAATGCCTCGTCTGCTTTCACAAGTACCTATGTTTTGGAACCATATAACAACACGGGTAGTATCAGTGTCTTGTATAATGTAATTTTCGTATGTTGGCATTGTTTCTAAACTGCCTACTTAATCCCAAGTAGCATCTGTTTGCCAGTATTATTCTTCGCTTTATCTCAAAACTGGTGTCATCCGTTTCGGTTACAGCGGTGCCGGTGTAGACAAAGTTGCTGACTATCTCAAAGTTTTGGTTCCCAATTTTCTCCATTTTCTTTATCTGCTCGGTTGTGCAAGGCTTTTTGGGAGCTGAAACCTTTCATTTCGTCTTATCTCCATTTGCTGCTTTCGACTTTCTTTCGATTCTTTCAAAGGCTGCAGTTACTACTTCCGGTGACCGACCTATGATATCGATGTCGTAGGCATAGGTGAGTATTATGTATTCTCTTGTGATAAGTGTGCCATATATATTCACATCTGCAACTCGTATAATCTTCTCCGGCAGGATAGTAAAGAGATCTCACGATAGGCTGTCTCCTTGTCTGGAACCTCGTTTGGTATTAAAGGGTTCGGAGAGATTCTCTCCTATTCTTACTGAGAAAGTATTTCATCAAGTGTCATGCCGCAGAGTCTTATTAATTTCGCAGGGATACCAAACTCAGACATGGCTTAAAATACCTTTGAACTCATAGCGCTATCGAGAGTGTTGACTTTTCCTTCTCGGGTCTTTTCCAGGATTTGGCGCAGTGTGAACATCTGGTCCAAGGTGGATTTACCAGGTCTAAAGCCGCATTGATTGGGACAGATTATGTCATTGACTTTAGGTTTTAATATTTCACCTAGTACTCTCGAGAGCATATTTTATGCGATTGCGAGGAGTCTTATTCCTCTGTAGTTGGCACATTCCGTCTTGTCTTATGTACGGGACATAGTATACTAAGGTTCCTATCATCGGGTATGCGTTCTTCTAGCCAGATCGCGCAGGATCTCGGATCTTTTCCAGGATTTGGGGCAGTGTGAATATCTAGTCTATGGTGGATTCACCAGGTCTAAAGCCGCATTGATAAGGCCCAATAATCTCATTGACTTTAGGTTTCAATCTTTCACACAGTACGCTCGAGAGTATCTTGTATGCGATGTGAAAGAGACTTATTCCTCAGTAGTTGGCACATTCCGCCGTATCTCCTTTCTTATGTACGGGACATAGTATGCTAAGGTTCCAATCATCGGGTATGCATTCTTCTAGCCAGATCGCGCGGACAAACTGATGCGAACGCCTTATCAGCATGTCGCTTCCGACGGGTTACCCGCTTAATTAGTTCGGCGGGTAACCCGTCGGCTCCTGTTGCGTTGTTGTTTTTCAGTAGGGTCACAGCTACTTGGACCGCATATTGCAAAATTTGCCCATATACCGCTAAGGAACAATGGCAAACTTCTCACATATCAATGAGTGCAGTCCGATTCAAGTTTAAGCTCAATGATAAGGGGACTCCTTTTTATAGTCGAATAGGAAAGGCGTGCCGAACATGCGACACCTTTTTGGAGAGAAGTTTTTACATGGCAAAGTGTCTCACAACATTAGGAGGGGAAAACCACCACTGAAAATTTGGACCTCACTGTGACTCATTCTGACCTAGTGATTTCTTTTAGGCTAAAAAAGTGATATGTTAAAAATTCTGTGAGAAACGATGCGGAGAGAAAACACGGACAGTCGGATATAGCCAAAGATTCATCAACCATCTGTGCTATGGCCGAATTTCATTTTTATTTTAAATCAATGGTTTCATTGGCAAATTTTCTTAGAATTCGTTGTAGATTTTGATAATCTTTTGGTGGGTTTTATATGTTGACCCACTCTAATGTACACAACCAATATAATCGGAAGTTCTATGTCCTGAGTATTCCATACTCCATTTAAGTCTATATTTCATCAACAACCGATGTTGAACTATTGTAATTCTAAACTTTGGCTGTTCATTTCTGCGTCTCCCTCGATCTTTTGACTGACCAAACAAACTTTTATTCATTCCGAAACTTTAAATCTACCCTGCGTATATATGCCAGAGATGTATGATACTTGTTCTTGAGTATCATTTAGCTACAAAAAGTTATGAAGCATAACAACTGACCAACGACGACGGACCATTTGGCCATCAATATGGAAATATTGAGCCCCTGATACCTACCTCAAATGTTGCCTTTCTTTTGTGTGTGTGTGTTTTTCTATGATTCTTAGTTTTCACTCTCTTCCTAGAGATGTATGTTCAAGTACAATATGAAGACCAAGAAACTGGAAACAAGCTTAAAGATTGTTTTCCCAGAACACTAACACATATGCATCACCCGTAACTAACATACAGCTGCCCATTGCTGGCCTCTCCCATGCAATGTCATTGTTTTTCATCTCCTTCTTGCTGTGTGCTATCAAGTCTAATCATTCAAGCGTATAACAGTTTTTGTTTTGTCCTCCTCCAGTGCCAATACGCAAACATTCATCTCAAATCAGCTAGCCAAGCAGTCAGTTAGCCAGCCAGCAATTTGTTGTTGGGTTCGCTAGCTAGCTCGCTCGCTCGCCTGTGCACCCGTCCGTCCATCCATACCACCATCAACCTATGCAATCATCCATCCATAGTTATCCCTTCTCCATTCATTCAACCATCCATCTATGGATTCATGAATTCACTCACGACTAGGTTTTTTCTTCATTTGCTTTATGTCTACACACCAGGGCACCGATACATTCGCACACCCATTGATCCATACACCTAGAAAAATCATTTTGGAAATATATTTTCCAAATTCGATTGTGAAAGAATTTGTAATACATTAGGTATCGATAAATTTCGGGAAAGTAGAGTGCAGAGTAGGAGGCCACCGTGGCGCAGAGGTTAGCATGTCCGCCTTTGACGCCGAACGCTTGGCTTCGAACCCCTTAAAACTTCTCTCCCAAGTGGTGTCGCTATGCGGCACGCTGTTCGGACTGGGCATAAAGAAGGAGGTTCCTTATCATTGAACCTAAAACTTAAAAAACATTGAAGATCTCATCATCTCTAAGAAATTTGGGCTTTCACAAAGGAGATGACTGGGAAGGCAGGTGATTTTCGAAAAAGCAGGGAGAGATTTTCTTGTTGCGAGTTATCTGGAACTGGTGATCTTCATCTCCCGACGGCTCACATGAAAGTTAAGGAGACAACTTTTCACATTTGAAGGTTACTGAAACTCTAAACCATTGAAAAAAATTGCATTCAAATATATTGTGCTTTGGCTCATTTTATATACCAAAACTTATTTTATTTTCTGTGTTCGTGGTTTGCATTCGTTTACAAATACATGCAACCAATGAATGCTTACCCGTCCATCTATCAACCAACGAGTGGTGGAGCTGCAATATTACCCATCAATAGGATAGGGGATTCTAACGCAGGATATAAAGATTCACTCATCTTTACTTTATAAAAATTTATTTGTCTTTCATTTCCATTTCAATTGCATTTAAATTCATATTTATTTCGAAAGTTTGCAAATGTTAAGTTTTCATTTCCGTTTCCTCCCTATGCAAGGATGATCGAATAGTGAATGTTGGCTTCTATGATTTGATGTTGCCCTAACTCATTCTGCTTCTCCTCCTACTCCTGCTCCTCTTCGACCTAGAAACAAATGAGCTGAGAAATGATTCGGTTTAAGGCAAACATGAAACACAATAAACTTTGCAAAATGCTTAGCAATCATCATGGCACGAAGAAACTAAGATTGAAAAATCGAATTTTTGCTAAGAAAGTTAATAATCCGTTTGCCTCATCTGCAAATATAGCATAGCATGCAATCGACGAGAGGTGGTTGGAAGGAGGAGAAAGTAGGGCAGAAAGCTTCATTTGCTTTGGGCAACATATTGCCAATAGAAAATATTATTCACAGAACGTTGAATAATCTGTTGTGAAAGAGTTTTCAATTTTGGGAACATGATGTTCTTTATTGAAATTGCATCTTATAATATTTGGACACATAATTGGCAGCATTGAAGAATACAATTTGGGAACATTAGCAGAGCAAAGATGGATTTGCCAATATTTCAAAATAACATTATCAATTGTTATTGTTAGTATTGGTTGATATTGTATGAAGATGGTAATTTAAGGCGAAAACTATTCTTAGTTAATTATATGAAAGTGATAGCAAACATATCTGCGTTTAGACGATTTTCGTATTGAGACATTGGTTAACAGTTTTCGAAGCCCTCAAATTTCTTTACATAGATTGATATGCTGTATTAAGTTGACCATGTATGTAAAGGATGCATTTTTAAGAGCTACAAGAAAGTTAAAAAAAAAAAAACAAGTAAAAAGGCGTAATGTTTACTTTATTTTATTTTAATTGGCTATGACAGAATATTTGTTCCACTAGCCGAACGTAGTATAGCGTTCCAAGCGCCTCGATCTTCTGCGCTCTTTCTAAAATCTCTGACCCCTAGTTTCGAGGTGTCTCCCACCACTTGATCTTACCATCGGGCTTTTGGTCTTCCCGGTTTGCGTTTTTGCCTTCAAATGACTTCTTTGCTGGAGCTTCTTCATCCATTCTGACAACATGACCTAGCCATATTCTCTCTCTAGGCGCTCGTAGAGAATATCCTTGGTCTGCTCGTCTTTGTCTTCCGTCGGGGCATGGACACAAATAAGGCTGATGTTGAAGAATTCAGCTCTTATGCGGATTGTGGCTAGCCTCTCATTCACCGGAGTAAAGCTGGAGACAAGGTGTTTCAGTCTCCGACTAACCACAAATCCACAGCCAAATTCATGCCTCGTGTTATGGCAGCTATAGTATTGGGTTGCCCAAAAAGTAATTACGGATTTTTCATATAGTCGGCGTTGACAAATTTTTTCACAGCTTGTGACTCTGTAATTGCATTCTTTCTTCTGTCAGTTATCAGCTGTAACTTTTAGCTTGCTTTAGAAAAAAAGTGTAAAAAAAGTATATTTGATTAAAGTTCATTCTAAGTTTTATTAAAAATGCATTTACTTTTTTTTTTAAAAATCCGCAATTACTTTTTGGGCAACCCAATATATTTCGTCACCGTTTGGTGTTGTAGTGACGCCATTCCCCAGTCCATCGCACTCCCTGTAAGGCGGTAATATCTGCCTTGTACTTCTCTAATGCATCCGCAGCGCGTATACTGCACCTGCTCTATAAAGAGTGCGGACATTCCAGGTGCAGATCCGCAAATCACGGTCCTTTTTTCATTTGAGCGGGTCGTCAACGTTGGGGGGAAACTTTGGATACCCACTACCTTGGGTATATATGGAAACCGCCTTTCATCATAATCCGGTGAAAAATTCATAATTTATGCCACACAAAACAGCTATATCGAAATATGGTCCGTTTTGGCCCAAGTTCGACACGGACATTGAGTGGTCTAATAAGTACATGTCACTGTTCAATTTATGCAGAACAAAATATTTCTCTATTTGGTAGCTATATCCAACGTAGACCGATCTGAACCATATACGACACGGATGTCGAAAAGCCTAACATAAGTCACTGAGTCAAATTTCAACGAAATCGGATTACAAATGCGCCTTTTATGGAGCCAAGACTTTAAATCGTGCGATCGATCTCGACCATATTGAAGAGGAATGTCGAAGGGTCTAACACAACTCACTGTCCCAAATTTCGGGGCCTTTTATGGTGCCAAAACCTTAAATCGAGGGATCGGTCTATATGGCAGCTATATCCAAATCTGGATCGATCGAACAACTCACTGTCCCAAATTTCAACAAAATCATATAATAAATGAAGGATTTATGGGCCTAGGACCATAAATCGGCGGATCGGTCTATATATCGGGGCTTTTTCAAGATATAGCCTGATATGGCCCTTCTTCGAACTTAACCTGCTTATGAACAAAAAAGAATCTGTGCCAAATTAAAACTCAGTATCTCTATCTTTAAACACTGTAGCGAGATTTCAACAGATAGGCGGACTGACATGGCTAGATCGTCTAAGATTTTTACGACGATCTTGAATATATATACTTTATAAGGTCGGAAGTGGATATTTCAATATGTTGCAAACGGAAGGACAAAATGAATATACCCCCATCCTTCGATGGTGAGTATAAGAACACATAAAATTCCGAATAGTGCATGACATCTTCATTTGAATCGATAGTACGGACCATATAATTTAATCGTTGAAGATTATTTCATGCAAATGTTGACCGTGATTGTGCCTCAAATGGTCCACCCGCTTAATCTAATTTTAGCATACTCTCTCCAACATTTCGGCCGGTATCTCACGAAAGAAATGTTGCAATGTTGTCTTCCTATGCGTCAATTGAAGCGGGTTTGTCTGTATAGACATGAGCTTTAAGGCTAAAGGCGTTAAATCGCACGATCTAGGCGGCCAATTGACTAGCCCTTTTCGTATTCTACTCTCCAATACCTTTCATTTGATACCCATATTGTCCTTATCTGTCCACTTTTGATATGGAGTGGAGTTTTTGGGGTACCGGGAGAGGTCCGTCCCCTTCAAATATCAACAAATTATATGGCATTTACCTCCTTCCTGACCATGTTCGCAATCTACATCCGCGTACCTTTCATCCGAGTCCCATATTGTCATTATCGTCTAATAGACCTATTTTAGGGGACTTTGGGGTCGAGGCGCGCCCCAGTTACGTGGATCCAAATTTTAACATAAAATTCGTACTCAACTCCAGAATAGTTTTAATTTGAGTCCCATGTTGTCCTTATCGATTCACTTTTATTTTGGGATCCTACTTTTGTGGTAAGTCCTTCTGTCCGCCCGCCTATCCCTCCGTCCGTCTGTTGAAAGCACGCAAACTTTCGAACGAGTGAAGCTGGGCGCTTGAAATTTTGCACAAATACTTCTTATCAGTGTAGGTCAGTTGGGATTGTAAATGGACCATATCGGTCCACGTTTTGATATAGCTGTAATAAAAACCGATCTTGCCTTCTTGAGCCACTAGAGGGCGCAATTCTTATCCGATTTCGCTGAAATTTTGCATATGGGGGTTTGTTACGACTTCCAACAACTGTTCTTAGTGTGCTTTAAATTGGTTCATAACCTGATATAGCTGCCATATAAACCGATCTGGGATCTTGACTTCTTAGGCCTCTAGGGGGCGCAATTCTTATCCCATTTGGCTGAAATTATGCATGAAGTGGTTTTCATGAATTCCAATATCTGTACCAAGTATGGTTCAAATCGGTCAATAACCTGATATAGCTGCCATATAAACCGATCTTGGATCTTGAATTATTTTACCACTAGAGGGCGCAATTCTTATCCGCTTTGACTAAAATTATGTATTAGATGGTTTGTTTTTATGGTTTTGGGCCCATTGAAGGCCCATTTATTGTCCGATGTCACCGAAATTTGTGTCAGTGAGTTGTGTTGGGGCATTCGATATATTTCTGCAATTTGAATCAGATCAGTTCAGATTTGGATATAGTTGCCATATAGACCGATCTCTCGATTTAAGGTTTTGGATCCATAAAAGGCGCTTTAGTTGTCCGATGTTACCGAAATTTGGACAGTAAGTTGTGTTAGGCCCTTCAACATTCTTCTTCAATTTGGCTCAAATCGGACCAGATTTGGATATAATTGCCATATAGACCGATCTCTCGATTTAAGGTGTGGACCCATAAAATTCGCATTTTTTGTCCGATTTTGCTTAATTTTGGGACAGTGAGTTGTGTTAGGTCACTCAACATTCTTCTTCAATTTGTTTAAGATCGGTACAGATTTGGACATAGCTGCCATATAGACCGATCTCTCGATTAAAGGTTTTAGGCCCATTGAAGGCGCATTTATTGTCCAATGTCACCGAAATTTTGTAGAGTTAGTTGTGTTAGGGCCTTCGACATATTTCTGCAATTTAAAGCAGATCAGTTCAGATTTGGAAATAGCTGCCATAAAGATTTGGATATAACTGCCATATAGACCGATCTCTCGATTTAAGATATGGACCCATAAAATTCGCATTTTTTGTCCGATTTCGCTGAACTTTGGGACAGTGAGTTGTGTTAGGCCATTGAACATTCTTCTTCAGTTTGGTTCAGATCGGTACAGATTTGGACATAGCTGTCATATAGACCGATCTCTCGATTAATGGTTTTAGGTCCATTGAAGGCGCATTTATTGTCCTCTGTCACCAAAATTTGGTACAGTTAGTTGTGTTAGGGCCTTCAACATATTTCTGCAATTTGAACCGGATCAGTTCAGATTTGGGTATAGCTGCCATATAGATTGACCTCTCGATTTAAAGTTCTGGACCCATAAAAGGCGCTTTAATTGTCCGATGTTACCGAAATTTGGGACAGTGAGTTGTGTTAGCCTCTTCGACATCCATCTTCAATTTGGCCCAGATCGGTCCAGATTTGAATATAGCTGCCATATAGACTGATCTCTCATCCCCTAAGAGTTGATTTCGCTGAATTTTAACACAGTGACTTATGTTAGGCTTTTCGACATCCGTATCCTATATGGTTCAGATCGGTCTATGTTTGGATATAGCTACCAAAAAAAAAACAATATTTGGACCTACAAAATTGGACAATGACTTGTACTTATTAGACCACTCAATTTCCGTGCCGAATTTGGTCCAAATTGGACACTATTTCAATAAAGCTGCTACGGGGGCCTAGATTATACTTTTTTTTTACCACATAATGATGAAAGGTGGTTTGCATATATTCCCGAGGTGGTGGGTATCTAAAGTTCGGCCCAGCCGAACTTAATGCCTTTTTACTTGTTATAACCTTATAGTGCTTTCAATAATATGATGACGAGACTGTATATATAAAAAACGTTCATAAATTTTTAAAACATATTACGGAAGAGGTGAATTCCCCTTTCCCTTATTTATATATCTTCCTCATGTCAACTTTTGAAGATACAATTGTACATTGTCTACTATATTTGAGTAATCTGTTCATGTTATACCATTATTTTCGAAAAATTTTAATTTATTTTACGCCATAATTTACTGGTTGAAACTAGCTCTCATCATCATAAAATTTACTTATATTAAATTCATTGTAGCAAATCTCCTAGGAAACATTTAAATTTGATCCCCCTTGTTGGTCTTATTTATAAAACTAATATTTTGAAACTTAATTTGCTACTTCGTTGTTAATATTGAAATAGTTACCAATTAGCTATCGAAATTCTGTCATCATGTATGCATTTTTGTCCTTGAACCAAATGCTTTTCCCCAAGTTTTATACGAAATCTCGAGGCAATTTTAGCGCTGTTAATCGAGGTCATGGCTTTTTGTGTCCATTTATCAATGCAAAATTGATCCTATGCGGGTTGTGTAGTTTCACTCGAGGGTTCCATTGCTACATTTGCTTAAACTTTTATTTCCAAGAATGGTGGTTATCGTCGTTGATAATCATATGCATGTGTATTTCCCCCAATACATTTGCTTAAATATTTGGGTGGCTTTATTTCGTTTCGCAATAACTTTAACATGGCAAACAAAAATATTTTTAGTATGAACCAAAGCGCGTTTGTTGCAGATCTATTTGTTGTCCAAATGATGAGAACCAGCTTGTGGTTAAGCATTAATTTATACCAGCATGTCAAAATCAGCAGATTTTTATGTGCAGAATTTTACAAAATATTTTATAACTCAATACACAGTTATAATTGGTTGCGTTCCAGATTTAAAAAGAATGTTAAAGTGAGCAAACCATAACTTTTAAATTTAAAAAAAAAATCTCTTTATTTGTGCTTTTTGTAGCTCTTTTCTAAACATGCATTAAATTTTTTTCTATGGTTTCAGTTTTTTTTTTTTTTTTGGATGCAAAAGAGTATGTAGATGTTCTTTGGTATGTTTATTTTACGATGTAAACTGAGTAGTAGCTTGAACAATTTAATTTGAAAGTAACAGCAAATATTAAGCATGTTCTCTTCATTTGTTATGGTTATTCAAATGTTCCTTTTTGGATCACATGTTGTATGAGTAATATCTCAAGTAAGAAAACAAACAAAACAAATATGCACATGGTGAAGGTGTATTTCTGAAACATACATATGGTTGTAGGGCATTGCACAAAATATTTGAGAATGCATTGAAATTGCTGTAAAATTTTGTTGCTATTTATATAACAAAGGATGGGGATTGTAGTAATTTTGTTATTTAATTTAAGGCACGGCTTGATCTTCGTTCATTTTAAAGTTGATATGATGATGTTCATTTGTAAATCTGTTTGTCTGCTTCAATCTCAGAGGAATCATAAAATATAAAGCCGATTTTCTTGAAACTTGGTTCAGACACTTTCTTTGTACGTATGCATAATCTGTCTTGTCTGTCTTGTCTGTCTTGTCTGTCTTGTCTGTCTTGTCTGTCTTGTCTGTCTTGTCTGTCTTGTCTGTCTTGTCTGTCTTGTCTGTCTTGTCTGTCTTGTCTGTCTTGTCTGTCTTGTCTGTCTTCTCTGTCTTCTCTGTCTTCTCTGTCTTGTCTGTCTTCTCTGTCTGTCTATCTGTCCGTCTATCTTTCCGTCTATCTGTCTGTCTGTCTGTCCATCTGTCTGTCCGTCTGTCTGTCCGTCTGTTTGTCCGTCCGTCTGTTTGTCCGTCTGCCTGTCTGTCCATCTGTGTGTCCGTTTGTCTGTCTGTCCGTTTGTCTGTCTGTCCGTTTGTCTGTCTGTCCGTCTCTGTGTCCGTCTGTCTGTCCATCCGTCTGTCCGTCGGTCTGTTCTTCTGTCTGTCCGTTTGTCTGTCCGTCTGTGTGTCCGTCTGTCTGTCCGCTTGTCTGTCTGTCCTTCTGTGTGTCCGTCTGCCTGTCCATCTGTCTGTCGGTTTGTCTGTCCGTCGGTCTGTTCTTCTGTCTGTCCGTTTGTCCGTCCGTCTGTCTGCCTATCTACCTGTCCGTCTATCTGACAATGTTAATTTGCAGGTTAATTTTTTCAACCACTCCCTTCTATAGAGAATGTATCGAGTTCGATGCCCAAAATATATTTTTGAACGCGAGAGTTCTAAAGGGTCTTTGTGAATCTCTACATGAATCAATCCCCAGGCCTGGTTGGTATATCGCCAATTGTTCTCCGTAAATTTTCTTCGACGCTTGCTCGTCCATTATGCATTCTTTTCAACCTTGCATCCCATACGGGAGTCTTCTCAGCGTATTGGAAGGTTGTGAACATTCAGCCGGTAACCAAGAAGGGCCAGGCGAACAATCCCGTGAATTACCGACCAATTACCATTTGCTTCGCCCTTCTTCTCAGCGATAGACAGTATGGCTTCCGCAAAAAGCGCTCCTCGGATGACATGATGACTTTTTTGTCGGAACGGTAGAGTCGCTCTATCCAACAGTTCGGTGAAAGGAAGGCACTGAATATCTCCAAGTCATTTGATAGAGTTTGGCACGGCGCACTAAACGCTTTTGGAGTCAGTAATGAGGCCACCCAAGCGCTGAGGCTAGCATGTCCGCCTATGACGCTGAATGCTTGGGTTCGAATCTTGACGAGGCCATCGGAAAAAATGTTCAGAGGAGGTTTTCCCCTCCCAATGCTGGCTACATTTGGAAGCACTATGCCATGTAAAACTTCTCAATGATAAGGGTCCTCCTTTTTATAGCCGATTCCGATGGCGTGCCGCAGTACGACACATCTTTGGTGAGAAGTTTTTTCCCTTCCCGCCAGGATGATGCTCTGGCATCATCAGAAAAACATCATCCTGGCGAAACCATCCTAATGCCAGCGACATTTGTGAGGTACTATGTAAAAACTTCCCACACATTCCAAACGAAACAAGCAGCACATTAAAGATCGTGCATTATCTGGTCTGCATCGGCATTCGTAGTGAATAAACCCCTTTTTTAAACAATACCATATGGTATGGATGATGTGAGACGTTTAATACATACCATATGATATTATGGATTTAGTCAGTCTAACTTGCAAATTTACATATAACACAGGAAAGTTTCCATTACGTTCTATAATATTTTCGTGTGCTATAGAGAGGTGACTAATTCCTTCATATGTACTCTACATCGAAGATGTGGTTCCAATCATCGACGAGGCATTTTCTTACGCCGATCTTACAAAAAATTCGGTTGCAATGCACTACTATACAAATATAACATTTGACAATTGCAGCGTTGTCTTTCAACCACATACGCTCATGGTACACTCATGCGTATGAGTGTTTAATACTTAAAATTAAGTATTCGCTCCATTGATCATACCACTTCTATTCATTTCCACAGCGCTCGTACACAAATAAATCAACTCCATTTTAAACATCTAATTCCCCACTTAATTTTGTGACTTGCTCATGATTTTTATTTAAGATTGCGATAAAGTAACATGACACATATTCATGTGAACTTTAAAACAAAAACACCAAAAGAAAGTACAAAGACGACGTCGACTTGATATTTATTTAGAAGGGAAAACATTTAATGAATATTTGCTTCGAAAAATAGACTTCAAGCGAACAAGGCCATTCTAGGCATTGTTTGGAATAGAAATGAAACTTTGAACTCTCTCATAGCAGCAGCCTTGAGATGGAATGAAAATTTAAGCGAACTGCAGCCATTGGATTATGAATTGGAATGTAATGGAAATTGGTATATAAAATGACAGATACATTGAAAATGCCGTTACTTAGCTTTTCTACGCCTATACATTAGATAAAACGGAGTATACCCCCGCCACATAGATGGTCCATCGACAGCAACTTTAATCGAAGCAAAGATAGAGATTTTAATGGAAGAATGGAAGAAAGTTGTAAGCGTATAAAACCTTAAGCGCCATATAATGAAAATTTCATTGGCCAGACATTGATTTGCGTCCCCTTTAAGTATATATTGGGTTGCCCAAAAAGTAATTGCGGATTTTTCATACAGTCGGCGTTGACAAATTTTTTCACAGCTTGTGACTCTGTAATTGCATTCTTTCTTCTGTCAGTTATCAGCTGTTACTTTTAGCTTGCTTTAGAAAAAAAGTGAAAAAAGTATATTTGATTAAAGTTCATTCTAAGTTTTATTAAAAATGCATTTACTTTCTTTTAAAAAATCCGCAATTACTTTTTGGGCAACCCAATATATACTTCATCGTCTGGACATTCGCAGTCGATCTAAACATGTCCGTCCGTCCATCCCTCTGTCAAAACCATGAGAGCGGTCGAACGGATAAAGCAAGCCGCTTGAAATTTTGCACATATACTTACTATTGAGGTCTGTAGAAGCGGTGGGGTTGGGGAATCAGGGGACGACTCAGCAGTTGTTGCTTAACACTTGCCTGAGGAACTATAGACCACATAGCTAACGTCTGGCGGACTGCAGGAGACTGAAAATCCCCCTGCCATAATCGAGACAGGAGGGGTTGGCATCGAAACGGGAATTGACAAGCCCCGTGTGGGTGGATCACAAAGTTGGACGGGGCTTAAAGTGTGCGCCAGCGGGGAAGCACGGAACTCAAGTACTTCGACAGCAGCAGTTAGTGAAGTGTCCAGTGTCCTGAGGAAGAGTGGTTCCGCAGCTTTCTCATCTGTCCCTGGATGCGTACGGAAAGCTTGTCATGACAAGATCTAACGAATTTTGTGAGGATGAACTCCTGGTGGAATCAGAAGACGAGGCCAACACAACTGTGGTGGAAGTTCTGAATCCTGACTATGGTCCGGTTTATACAGATAAATCTTCACTATTGTAAGGCCGAGTCGGCAGCACTAAAGGTCCTCCTGATGGCAGGGGGATTTGACGTGGTTCTTATCCAGGAACCATGCGTGTTTGGAGGAATGGTTCGTGGACTAAGAATTCCGGGATTTAAACTTCTCAAGGGTTCGGGGAATGGGAGGCACAGAGCCTGTAATCTTTCAAAGGTTAATCTAAATGTTTTACTTCTTTCGTCGCTAAGCACTGAAGATTTAATAGAAGCCTTGAAATAAACAAGCCTCATTACTGGCTGGCTATATATGACACACGATTCAGAGATGCCGTCTTCAAACCTTAAGTCGCTGTTTGAAGCCGATTCTGTATGGAAGAAAAGCCTCATTGTAGGAAGTGATGCTAATGCACATCACCAGATATGGGGAAGTTCGAATGTCAACAAAAGAGATGAGCTGCTTATGGCGATTGTAATAAAGGGGATAAACCGATCTTTATTATCAGAAACAGGCAGGAGGTACCAGGTATTACCTTTGCATCGGAAGTGGATGTGGAAGAATATGCGACTGGGAAGACCACAGCTGGATGACCACAGCTTCTCTGATCATCTTTATATAAGTTCCAGCCTTGGAGAAAATACTGAAGTAGTGGTTCCTCGGCTAAAGAGAAATAAGGTCGATTGGGATAGATTTCGGCACAAATTCGGCACCTATATCTCTTCCAGACCAGAAATAGAAGTGGAAACTACGGAGGATATAGACATAGTGGCCAAGCGGATCACGAAGGCCCTGAATGACTCGCTTGTGTCAGCATGCCTTAGTGCCAAGCCAAGGGGCAAACAGCGACCGACATGGTGGACCCTAGAGCTGGTTGGTCTAAGGAAGGACTGCAGAAAACTCTTCAACAGAGCAAAAGCCACAACAGCACCACACGATTGGGACATCTATAAGGCTGAGCTAAGAAAATATAAGGGCGAGCTGAGAAAGGCTCAGAACAAATCATGGGTAGAATTCTGCATCTCCGTGGAGGATAAATCTGAGGCCTCTAGGCTAAGCAAGATTCTGTCCTCGAGACCTATTACGTTGGGGTATATTCCGAAGTCAGTGAGTGTATGGATAATCTCTAGTGAGGAAACACTAGAACGACACATTTCCCGGGAAATTCTCCAACAGACAACGTGGCATCGTGGTTTCCACTCATTTAAGTCGCCAAGCTCTGGTGATGTATCTCCGGTTGAATTACTAGCTGTGTCTGATAGACTGGTTCCCTGGCTTATGGAGATATACTCTGCTTGTATCAGAATGTCATATATACCTATGGGATGGAGGGATCCAAAGGTCATTTTCATTCCGAAAGCAGGGAAACGAAGGCGAAAGATTTTAGTCCTATTGGCCTGTCATCCATTATGCTGAAGACTCTTGAGAGGTTGATAGAAACATATCTTTGGGCACAGATCCCTGGAGATCGCCTGTCGCAACAGCAGCATGCATATAGGGCAAAGGCAAATTCACTGAAATAGCCCTTTACGACCTAGTCGGTTACATAGAGGGTTCTCTCGCTGTCAAGGAATATACAATTGTAGCATTTCTTGACATTAAAGGAGCTTTCATAATGTAAAACCGACTTCAATCATGAAGGAGTTGGAGTTTCTAGGCATCAACTCTACCGTAGTAATAACTTACATTACGGCAGGCTTGGGATCTGTGGATTTAATAAGATGGGTC